>NC_058410.1:142955326-143292033 GCF_002201575.2 Neomonachus schauinslandi | reverse complement strand
TATTACTGTATGTCAGATATATATATAATTGATTCAATATACATATGATTATGCGTTATATATATGTATATATATTACTGTATCTCAGGTATATATATATAATTGATTCAATATACATATGGTTATACATTATATATATATGTATATATATTACTGTATGTCAGGTGTATATGGTCCCAAATTTCTGAGTGCCCTTCCTAAGGTTGCTGTATGGTTTTATCTCAGCTGTGTTAACAATGGACACTTTCTGTTTTACTTCTTAGTTCCAAGTTTTTGTTCCTTCCGCTATGGATTATCTGTCCTCTTGCATTTCTGTAACGTTGTAATCATGGCTCAACATATGTGTCTGAGCCTCACAATGGTAGCCATGGTGAACAGCACAGATGCTCACGGTTTGCCCAACACCTCCACAGGGGAGCACCTGGATCACAGAAAGGTATACGAAAAATATTATCCATAGTCACATGTTTAAAATCCTATCTTGCTCATTAATTTGTGTAGAGATTGAATGTTATCATAATTGATGGGACAGTAATCATTACAAAAAGAAGTTCAAGTCTTCACCTGTCTTGCTAGTAGTAACCTAACTAAACATGTCCCATGATTAGAGCACGCCTTAATGTTTGTGAAGGGCTTTGTTATGTGAATCCTTCTATGTGAAGAAGAATAAAAACTGAGCATTGGGGTCCCTAGAATTGAGAACTTTGGATAAGAGGAAAAAGAGAAAGCATTTCAAACCAGAGCAGAAGTAAAGACATGTTGTTTCTTTAAAAGTTTTTGAATATGCAGTATATTTACATGCTTCACTAATTTCATCTCTGGAAGGTAATGAGTTGCTACCTGTCAGAAGACGTAGAACAGGAAAAAAGTGGAAATGAATGGGAAGAGTATTTTTTTCACTCTACTCTTCCTATGTTCTGTTACGAATGCACAGACAAACATGAACATACTTTCTTATTGTCACCTTTTTTACATTAAAAATAACACTTTATATGCGATGTACTGCACCTTAATTTTTTTTAACATAATCATCAGAACCAGGCTTAGATATGACACATATGTAGGAATTCCCATACAGGGAATTTAAAATAACTATAATTAATATGTTAAGTCTCTAATGGAAAAAGTTGGCAACACATAACACCAGATGGGTAATGTCAGTAGGGATGGAAATTATGAGAATGAATAAAAAAGAAATAGAAATCCAGGCAACTGTAACATAAATAGAGTGCTTGACAAGCTCATAAGTAGTCTCAACGTAGCTGAGGGAAGAATCAATGAACTTCAGTATGGGTCAATAGAAACATCTCAAGCAGAAATGAAAGAGAAAGGAGGGGTTGGGAGGGAAGCTTAACAGAATATCCCAGAATTGTGGATAATATCAAAGGTATAGGGGCGCTTGGGTGGCTCAGTTGGTTAAGTGTCAGACTCTTGCTTTCGGCTCAGGTCATGATCTCCTGATCATGAGATTTGGCCCAACACCAGGCTGCACACTCAGTGGGGAGTCTACTCAAGATTCTCCCCCTCTCTCCTTCCCCTTCCCCTGCTCTCTCTCTCAAATAAATAAATCTTAAAAAAAAAAAAAAACATAACATATAAATGGCTAGAATACCAGAAAGAAAAGAAAGAGGGGCACCTGGGTGGCTCAGTTGGTTAAGCATCTGCCTTCGGCTCAGGTCATGATCTCAGGGTCCTGGGATCGAGCCCCACATCGGGCTCCCTGCTCAGCAGAAGCCTGCTTCTCCCTCTCCCTCTGCCTGCCGTTCTGCCTGCTTGTACGCTTGCGCACTCCCTCTCTCTCTCTGTGTCAAATAAATAAATAAAATCTTTAAAAAAAAAAAAAAGAAAGAAAGAAAAGAAAAGAAAGAGAGAGTGGCAAGAAGTAATATCTAAAAAATTAATGGCTGAGAACTTTCCAAAATTACTGGTGGACACCAAACCACAAGTGCAAGAAGCTCAGAGAATACCACACAGGATACTAAAAAGATAAATAATTAACAACGAGAAAAACCAACCAGACATACATATTTAAATTGCAGAAAACCAAGACAAAGAGAATATCCTGAATGAAGCCAGAGGTAAAAATATCTTACTTACAGAGGAACAAGGATAAGAATTACAGAAGACTTCTTATCAGAAACCATTCAATTAAGAAGAGAGGGAAAACAATCTTTCAAGTGTTGAAAGAAAAAGAATCTGCCAAGTTAGAATTCTATATCCAATGAAATTACCTTAAAAGTGAAAGGGGATAAAAACTATTTCAGACAAATAAAAACTGAGGTAATTTATTGCCAGTAGGCCTGCCATAAAAGAAATGTTAAAAGATGGCAGATTTTAATCCAACTGTATCAATAATCACTGTATTTATTATTTATTTATTTATTTATTTATTTATTTATTTATTTTAGAGAGAGAGCCGGTGAGCAGGCGGGGGGAGGGGCAAAGGGCGAGGAAGAGAGAGAATCTTAAGCAGGCTCCATACCTAGCATGGAACCCAACGCAGGGCTCAATCTCATGACCCTGAGATCATGACCCTAACATCATGACCTGAGCCTAAATCAAGAGCCAGACACTTAACTGAATGAGCCACCCAGGCACCCCTCAATAATCACTTTATTTTTATTTATTTATTTTTAAGATTCTCATTTATTTCAGAGATCGAGCATGGTGGGGAGGGGCAGAAGAAGAGGGGAGAGAGAAACTCAAGTAGACCGTGCTGAGTGCAGAGCCCCACGAGGGACTTGATCCCACAACCCTGAGATCAGACCTGAGCTGAAACCAATAAATATGTTCATCAGTAGATGGATGAATGCACCAACTACGGTACATCCATAAAAGAGAGTACTACTTAGCACTAAAAAGAAATGACCTAGTGACACACAGAACAACATGGATGAAACTCAAAATAAGTATGCCGAGTAGAATAAACTATATATATAGTGTCTGACTCCATTTATATAAAACTTCAGAAAGTGAGAACTATGTTGTAGTGACAGGCAGATCAGTGGTGAGAGAAAAACAGGAGGGAGGAATTACAAAAGAAGTACGGAAACTTCTGGAGGTGGAGAATGCATTCACTGCCTTGATTGTGGTGATGGTTTCATGAGTATACACATAATTAAAAATTTATCAACTTGTACACTTTATACCAAAGATTAAATATGAAGTTATGTGTCACTTGTACCTCAAAAATCTTTTAAACTCTTTTTATCCAAATTTTCTCTTGCATTATATTCTTTAAATATTTGTAGTATTTCATTGCTTTGGTTTCAATATTGAGAACTCCATGTTCTAGAGAAATGGCTACTCGCCGGAGCCATATACTGAATCAGCAAAAAAGGAGGGAGCTCGAGCTGTGGAGGCCCTATGAACCTCCCGCTGTAATCCAGGGAAACTGATCTTCAAACGTGAGTCACAGAAAAGGGCTTCTCTTTGCTGACATACAAAGGTACTAGATGAAAAAAATGAGAGAATATAGCATGTAATTATTCCCAAATATGAAGACTCACCAGAAAACTGTTTCCATAGAGCAGATCTAAATTGTAACCTGAAATTACAAAAGGAACCTAAAAGCTAGTGAAGCAATTACAGTTAAGGAAGGAGAACCGCAGAGAAGAACATACAGGAGCTCAAAGCCAAGATGGCCAGGCAGCACTATGCTCTGCCCGCAGACAAATGAAGACGAATAAGTTGACAGAACTCAGGGAAGGATTATGGAAAAAGAAGACATTTAGAACATTTTAGAAAAGAAAAGAAACCAAGCCAAAAAAAAGAGAGAGAGAAATGGCCTTCTTCCTTCACTGTCTCACCCAATTATTTCCAGTTCAGCCCGAGACTTTCTCTTTGTGATTTGATCAATCACTATTTTTTTCTCTCTGGGAGTAGTCTGGATGTGGGGGAATGTTGTTCTGTGAATGAGGTTAACTTAATGGAGGAGTCAGAGGAGGAGAAAAGGCAAGAGGACATTCATGACTGTGGTGGGCGTAGTACTCTACGGAAGGGCTAACACGCAGTGTAGCAATGTTCAAGAAGCGAGTATTAAGTGTCCCTGCTGTCCTGGGGCTACAGAGGGTGCCCTTGACTGCAAGGACTTTACATTATAGTTGACGATACCATGGTTACATGTCAGTACACACAGGAAAAGACGTTCCAAAGGAACAGCAAGGATCCCATGATAGAGAATGAGGCAGAGGGGAGCTCCTTTACACTGAGTGGGCCGGCAGACCAGGTCCCCCACATCCCTGAATATCACAGTAACTCACAGGATGCAGAGTGGCTCCATGTGTCTCCTTGTTTCTTTCAGAACCCCGTGTATAACTGGAGTCCTAAAATCCAGGGTATCATCTTCAGTTCCATCTTTTATGGTGTAATCATCACCCAAATTCCTGTTGGATACTTGTCTGAGAAATACTCCATCAAGAAAATGATCGGCTCTGCATTATTCCTCAGCTCTCTACTTAGCCTGTTAATGCCAATGGCAGCTGAAGGTGGAGAAGCTTTCCTCCTGGCATGCCGAGTAGTCCAGGGAGCAGCCCAGGTATTAAGATAATGCAAAAACTGGGGGCACCTGGGTGGCTCAGTCGTTAAGCGTCTGCCTTTGGCTCAGGTCATGATCCCAGGGTCCTGGGATCGAGCCCCGCGTTGGGCTCCCTGCTCCGCGGGAAGCCTGCTTCTCCCTCTCCCACTCCCCCTGCTTGTGTTCCCTCTCTCGCTGTGTCTCTCTCTGTCAAATAAATAAATAAAATCTTTAAAAAAAAAAAAAAAAGATAATGCAAAAACTGAACAGGGTTTAAATTCACAGAAAGTATCAGAGATCAGATGTCCCAACCCTTCTGATTTCAGGGATCGGTATTCATAGCTCAGCACGTCACGTGGGTCAAGTGGGCTCCTCCCTTGGAACGAGGCCGACTCACCTCCCTGAGTCTATCAGGTAATGACGTAGGGCCTAGAATGTTTGAATCCCGCTATCATCTTATTCTAGCACGTTCTTCCTAGACCTGTAAAAGGTGTGTGTTTTGAAGTGTCCAGGGCTTTGGAAACCATCTGCTCCAGCATCCTCGCTTTAAAGATGTGGAAACTGTCTAGAATGAAGAAAAGGCTCCTTTACCTCAAACAACAGGAAAAAAAAGAGAAAAGCGAATATTTTATTCTCTTCTTCTGCTCAGTGTTATCCTTACAAATGTATTTCACTGGAAATTGTTTATTTCTACCGTGAGGCTACATTATCTCTATTCTCAGATGCTTGTGCTCCTTAGGGGTTTCTTTGTGCCCCCTGATTAGGAATTCTGCTGGGGTCCTTCATTGTTCTGCTTGCGACTGGATTCATCTGCCAATCCCTGGGCTGGCCCATGGTCTTCTACATTTTTGGTGAGTCTCTGTCTATAACATCCCAGTTGTTATTCAGAATTGAAAAAAAATTAAAAATAAAAACTGACTATAAGGTAGTAATTTATATAACGCTAATGATATTTAAAATCATGAATCTCATTGAAGGAAAACGAGAAGTCAACATTCATTAATTTCACATTACAAGCAGAACTATACATGTGTTATTGTACATTACCTCTGCAATTCTATAATGTAGGTACTAGAGATCCATACCCCTTACATGAAACCCTTGGGGAAAGGGATGACCCACTATTGTTCATAAAAAGGAGCATACAGACTGAAGCAATGCTAGGAAGGAGATACATAGGGGAAGACACCCCAATCCCACTCAACTCTCTCTTCTTTACCTTCTTCTTGGGCTGCTTGCCAAATCAATCTAGAAAGCAGTCTACCCAGGGGCCTGTTGATGTTCATTCAAGGCAGCCATCTGTGACCAACGCAGGACACCGAAGGGTGAAGAGTGGGTCTAGAGGGACAAGCGGAAGACATCCAATGCACACTGTGAGCAAATGGCAAAGCCATAATATGAACACATGCCTTCCATCCTCCAAATGCCATTGCTCTTCATCACTAAATTAGTCGTCAGTAGTAAGTAATGATCAGTATAGTGACAGTACCCAAGCCCTGCACCAGGAAAGGGGCCAAAAAATACTGGGACTGTCTAGCCTGGGGAAAAGAAAACTTGAGAGAGCATGCATAAAAGAGAAATTCACACCTGCTCTGTATTACAAAATTAAAACTAATCAGCAGAAATTATAGGGAGGTGAGGTTTGCGCTCCATGAAAGACAAGCTCAATAGTTAATGCTGCCCACCAGTGCTGATCAAAGGTTGGATGACCTCCTACACTCGTGGTGTATTCCTATTCCGATGTCATATACATGGGTATGGCAACATAGGTCATTTGCAGTTCTCATGGGTGGCTCCATGAAGCTCAGAGAGAGGCACAATGCACTGTCCTGGGTCAGCAGCTTTCCCACGAATTGCCTCATTTGGAGGCACCTGGAATGGGGGGAAGGCTTAGAGGGTAGCAGGGTAGGGATTCAGGCATCTGCCTCCACAAGTCTTTCCCACGAGGCATCGTGTCATGCCCACAGAGGCCAAATGGCCGGCTCCAGTTCATGGCAGAGGCAAGACTAAAACCAAGAGATTTTGTTCCATTTGAAGGTTCTTCTCAATGAAGTTAAATAAATCTAAATCCACACTGCTTTAAAGAACAAAATAACATCTGCCTTTGAGCAGCTTCTAATTGCTGGAGAAAAGCTCCCAAAAGAGCAAATCAGATCACAAACTCACATTGGTGCTTAAAACAGCCGTTTCCCTCCACAAAGACTATTTCAAACTTCTCAAAACCTCTCTAGTCTCCTCAATTCTCTAAAATGGCTCCCTTTCCCCTGCCTTCTCTTTCATGTCACCTCCCTTTGAACAGTGGAAATTATTGCTCAACCTGTCTGTACCCACTGCCCCAACCTCCCAGACTTCTCAACTTCTATCTGACTCGCGTCTGACCCATTCTGCCATCGAGACACTTCTTTTTTTTTTTTTTTTTAAGATTTTATTTATTTATTTGTGTGTGAGAGAGAGCACAAGTAGGGGGGAGCGGCAAGCAGAGGGAGAAGCCGGCTACCCACTGACCAAGGAGTCCGATGCGGGACTCGATCCCAGGACCCCAGGATCACGACCTGAGCCGAAGGCAGACGTTCAACCGACTGAGCCACCCAGATGTCCCATCATTGAGACACCTCTTGACAAGATCATTTACAGCTTCCATCAGAGCTGCCCTGATTCCGCACTGAGCCCATTCTTGGCCCTCCTCCAACTAGGCCCTTTTCGTAGAGTCTGTGGGGTCAAGATTATATACTCTTCAGAGCCCACAGCCATCACTCCTAGTCATCACTCCCAGAATTGTTTGCTTAAAAACCATCAGGGCTTTTCAGACACGGAAGAACTCTCCCACACATCCACTGAATTTAGACTTGGCCAACAAAGGGCAGGCAAAACTGCTTGCAGGAGATGTAAATGGAGTATGATGGGGAAGGCAAGAATTTCTACACATAACCAATTAAAACTTCTTGTAGTATGGAAAGGGATCTGAGTAGGAACAGGAGGTCAAGCCTCAGACCACAGTGACCAGGGATTTGTGACCAGTGGAATCAAAGAATTCTAAGTTTAAACCTCATTCTTCCTTGGGTTTCTTTAAAAAACTTTCTTTGTCTTAGATTTTCTATAGTTTGAATATAATATGCCTCGGTATATATATTTTTTGTATGTTCTCTTGAGCTTCCTGTCTCTGTGGTTTGGCGTCTATCATTAATTTTGGAAGACTAATTATTCCTTCAAATATTTCTCCTGTTCCATTCTCGTTCTTCTCCTTCTGATAGTGCCAAATGAATATATTACACCTTTTGTAATAGTCCCACAATTCTTGTATACCTGTCGTTTTTATTCTTTTTCTTTGCAATTCGGTTTTGGAAATTTCTACAGACATTTCTTCAAGCTCGATGATTCCTTCCTTGGCCATGCCTAGTCTATTGATGAGCCCATTAAAGGCATTCTTCATTTCTAGGTTAGTGTTTTTGATCTAGCATTTCCTGTTGATTTTCTTATTAGAGTTTCTGCCTACTTACATGAATCATATATTCTTGTATGTTGTCCACTTTTTCCATAAGAGCTCTTAGCAATATAATCACAGTTGTTTTAAATTCTTGATTTGATAATTCCAACATCTCTGCCATTTCTGAATCAGTTCCAATGCTTGCCGTCTTCAAACTATATTTTTTGTCTTTTAGTATGCCTTGTGATTTTTTGTTGTTGAAAGCTCAACAAGATGTACTAGATAAGAGGAATGGAAATAGTCTTTCAATGTGAGGTTTTATATTTATCTGGCTTGGCTAGGGGTTAGACATTGCTTACTGTTTGCTACAGCTCTAAGTTTCAGAGGCTACAATTTCCCCTGCTTTTGTGTTTTTATAGTCTTCTTTTTTTTTTTTTAAGATTTTATTTATTTATTTGACAGAGAGAGACACAGCGAGAGAGGGAACACAAGCAGGGGGAGTGGGAGAGGGAGAAGCAGGCTCCCCGCGGAGCAGGGAGCCCGTGTGTTTTTATAGTCTTCTTAAATAAGGTTTGACACGTGTAGTTTTTCCATTTGTATTCCTATTTATATACAGGGAAACTACTGATGTGGTGGTAAGGTGTAAGATAGTGTTCTGTAGTCATGATTAGTCTCAGTCTTTCAGTGAGTCTGTGCCTCTGGGTTTCACCTTCAGAAGTCCTTCCCAGTGTTCCCCTCATTATGTAAGACAGGAAGGCCAGAGGGGGTTGCAGTTGGGTATTTCCTTTCACTTAAGCAGGTTAGACTCTGGTAGAAGTTTCCCTTGACAGCAGGCTTTGTTAAGAACAGGATGCTCTAGACATAATTCAAAACTGCTACTTTTCCTTTCCCCTGCTGAAAGGATGTAGGAATTTTTGTCTCATCTTCACTGTGAGAACCTGGTTAGGTCTCCTGAAGGGAAAACTCACAAAAGTATGAGAGTCCCACCCCAGATTTTTTTACCTCTCAAACTTGTCCACACAGCCTACTGCGATTAATCAATTGCCGGGTTTTCTTACCCTGATACTGGTTCCCATGTAGTTTTCTGCTTCTGGGCTTCTGTTCCAGGAAGTTGTAATTCTCTGTATCCCCTATCTGTCTCTCCAATTTTGGGTACAGTAATTTGCCCTATGACCTCAATATTCTGATGGATCAAAGAAGAGTTGATTTTTATTTTTTTCAACATTTTTCTTGTAATGAGGATGGGAGGGATGACTATCAAGTTCCTTACGTGCTGCATCAGAAACCAGAAGTCTCTCTCCAGATCGTTTTGAAGTTACATTTTTGTCAACATAGGATGAGAAGACATACCTTATTTGAGTTTCTTAATAAATCCATAACTTAAACATTCATGTGAATTTCCACGTATAGTCTTGCCCCAGGCCTCACAAATGTTAGAGCTGGCCAAACCTCCATGCCCATAAATCAAGTGGAAGTTCTTCAGTCCACATTTGACCTGAGTTCTCAATCACGTCCATCACCAATGGTGCCCTTGCCTAACTCTCTGCATTGGTCTTTGTTCTCCTGGCCATTCTGTCTTAGTCTTTTGCAGACTCATCCTCTTCCACTTGCCATTAACTCTTGTCTTTCTTCAAAGCTCTGCTCCAGGCTTCTCCTTGAGGACTGTACTCCCAAAAATATAATTCATGCTAAGTGTCAATTACCACTTATTAACTGTGTGTCCCTGGGCAAGGATGTGGACCTTTCTGAACATCAGTATTCTCATTTTGAAAAAGAGCTAATAGGCCCATATGAGTTTCTGAGTTGACTAAAATACTATATTGAAATGTACATATTGCACATGTATTTATTAGATATTCACTTACATTTCACCTTGGGATTGGGTTCTCAGGTCACAGAATGACATGGAAATAGTATATAGTTGAAATATCCTTTTAATGTTGTTTAAAGAGTATTGTACAAGCCTAAGATCTTACAGTGGCTCCAGGTTTCCACATGGTCTAATCCCATCAGCTCTCGTCCTCAACCTTTCCCGTCCTCCCCTTGCTTCCTCTCCAGTCACACTGGCCTCAGGACCTAGGCCTTCAGCACTCTCTGCTCCCTCTGCCTGGAGTGTCCTTGCCCCACATCCATGTCCCAGCCTTCACTGAGCATGATACTCCCCCCGACCCCTGTAACTTCTCTCCAGAGCTCTTGTCACTGACATTTAACACCCTTTACTTATTTACTTTTCATCATCTTTTTCTCATCCACTAGAAAGTAAACTCTGTGAAGACAGAAATTTTTGTGTTTTATTCATTGCTGCATCCCCAGTATATAGAATAGTGAATGGTACATAATGTGCATTTAATCAATATTTGTCAAATGAATGAATGCCTTTCTGGAAGACTGACTGATGAGTACTACATACTCCCTGTCCTAACAGATGATTCCTCACAGAGGACTTGTGTAATCCCTCAGGCCTGGGCTGAATCTTAGGAGCATGGCCAAGACCTAGCTCTCAAAGCTAGGTGATCGTCAAGCCCTGTGAGGGTTCAGCTGTACCATATTCTCATGGTGGAACACGTTGGGAAACTGTAGAGATGAGGGCCTAAGAGCAGGGAGTCCCACTATGATGAGTGGAGGGATACAGAGCCTCGATCAGGAGAGGCCAGAGGGCTTACCGCCCTCTCTGCAAAATTCATTCTGTAGGCACAGGCAGCTGTGGATACAGAGAGGACTATCAAAACTGTAAGCCTTGTTGCCAAGTTTTAAAGAAGGAAGAGGAGGTCCAGGTTCTCTGACCGATAATGACAAATGCCAATTTGGGAAAGAGACTTACTACCAACAGACGCAATTTCGATTCTAACCTATCCTGCTTTGATAGGTGCTTGTGGCTGTGCCCTAAGTCTTCTCTGGTTTGTTCTGTTCTATGACGACCCAAAGGACCACCCATGTATAAGCATCAGTGAGAAGGAATACATCTTGTCCTCCCTCAACCAGCAGGTAGAACACAGATGCTCCACTGTGGTATCTTCCAGATTCTGTGCCAAATGAAACCATGTTCCTGCTTGTCCTAATGTGCTAAGAGTTAATGGGTTTTTTCCCCAGGTCAGCTCAAGGACACAGTCTCTGCCAGTCAAAGCTATGATTAAGTCTCTTCCCGTCTGGGCCATTGCTTTCGGTTCTTTTGCTTTTCACTGGACAAATAAAATCATGGTTTTGTACACTCCAACGTTTATCAACTCCAAGCTTCGTGTGAACATAAAAGAGGTAAGTTGACTTGTGTTCTCCTTTTAGCTTTATGAAGGACTCTTCTCATCTCTTTGTTTCTTATGTCTCTAACCCTAGCTCTTGCTGGCCCCTACACCATTTAGCTGACATTCTGTACCTGGAGACTCTTTCCAATTCTTATGTTAACATTTCCCAGATCAAGGGTGTAGGCACATATCTGGCACTCCCACAATAGAACACACTCATGTTCCCACAGGTTCCCTACCTCCCATTCACTGCATGACCACCCCAATTAGTATTATTTAAGGCTCAACACCATTGTTGCCTACAGAGACTGGGATCCTTCCCTGCCATCCTGCCCAGCTCACATCCAACCTATCTCTTGGGATAAGGCAATGAGTCCTAGGTCTTGCTTTGAAAGGATGGGCACTCTCATTTCTTGTCTGACTTGGAGAATGACTGTTCCCTGAACCTTATGTTCAAAGCCATACTAACCAGAAAAGACTCCTATAGAAATGGAATGCCCAAAGTGCCATTCATCAGTCAACCTCCAGTAACCCAGCCTTGGGGCCAAGCACTCTCTGATTCCGTGTTATCCTCTGTGAGACCCTGGACGTGTTGAAAGGATTAAGGGCAGTGGTTCAGAATCAGCACCATACGAATGTCTGTAGTTGCTGTCATTACAAGCCCTACCATCTTGCCCAGGGCCCGCATTCCCCATTCCCGACTATAGTCTTCAGATCTCGATTCTCCAGTACTTTCAGGTCCCGTGACACTAAGAAGAGAAAACTCGACGGACTCTGACAACTCTTCCTGACCCCAAAACTACTTTCCTCTTCCTTTTGGGTGGTGTGGCCCCAAGTGGGAATTCTGAGTTTGCATGTTGATGGTTGTATGGCAATACAAATTTTAGATACTGAATTTTAGCGTCAGGATGACTCCACCTATCATACTTACCCTTACACTAACATTTACTTCCCAGAATGGGCTGCTATCATCCCTCCCCTATTTGTTTGCCTGGAGCTTTGGTATCCTAGCAGGTCACCTGACAGACTTCTTCCAGTCCAGGAATATTCTCCGCTTAATTACCATCCGGAACCTCTTCAACACACTGGGTAAGGAACAGCCAGGATGTTCAAGCACCTTGAGGCCCTTTGCCCCGTCTTTGGGATGCCCCTAACTGTGTTGTCTGAATCACTCCCCAGGACTTCTCCTGCCTGCCTTCTTCAGCGTGTGCCTGCTCTACCTGAGTTTCAGCTTCTCTAGCACTACCATCTTCCTGATACTTGCCAGTTCAACAGGAACCTTTTGTATGACTGGAGTACTCATAAATGGCTTGGATATTGCTCCCAGGTAGGATTTTAAAAATCTCTTTCCCGTATCCAAGCTCTCCAGGGTGTTTTAAGATTCCAACTATTTTGGAATTCATGGCCATCAGGCCAAAATTCTTCCAGAAGCAGCATCAATATAGTTCATTCATATAATGTAAGTAATCATTATGTACCTAACGATATATTAATGTTTGCAACCCATATATTTATGAAGTACAGCCCAGTGATTCAGAGCACAGATTCTAAAGTCAGAAGGTTCGGTTTTAATAACAGCATGACCACTCTCTTCAAACAAATTACTTACCTTCTCTGGGCCTGTTTCATGGGAGTGGTAAGAGAATGCTTACCTCATAGGATTATTAGAGGATGAAATAAGTTAATTTAGGTCAAATACACAGAATAGTGCCTGGCCCATAGCAAACACTGTATACAGGTTACCTCCTCCCCATTGTTATTGTTATTGAATACATGTTTATATATTATGAATCCTCATGAAAACCCACCAGTTAGTAGTACTTATTTTATAACTAAGAAAACCGAGGGTCAGATACTTGTCAGCTAAGATCTCACCACTGGTTTGGGATCTTACTTAGGATTTTAATCCAGATCTGTCTGGCAAGATCTTTTGCTTTTACTATGATGCCTTTTTTAAAGATACACTAAGTGTGACTGATGGAAGCAGCCCGGCCATTTGCACAACTCCAAGTGGCACTGTTTACATCATGCTCTATAGGGATAGCAGTCCCTGGAGAACATGGATCCAGTAGGAACAGAATTCTCTGAAGTTTAGCAAAGCAGTGGCCATGGGGTAGAGAGGTGAAATCAACAAAGAATAATCCACTTGTCTCGATTCTTATAAAGAATCTTGTCCATTATATCTACACAAGGTGAGTGCCAGAGTAATGAGGACATGTATCCACTTGTTTTATTCAGTTTCAAGACCCTCCTTAAAAATGCCCACAGGTGTTCTGATTATATATATATATAAATTATATATAAAACATGTAAGGATTATTTGATACAGAAAGCACAATGTCAACTGAGCCATATGCACTTTGAAATCAAGAATGTATACAGAAATAGGAACGCCTGGGTGATGCAGTTAGTTAAGCATCTGACTCTTGGTTTCGGCTCAGGTCATGATCTCAGGGTCCTGGGATGGAGCCCCATGTGGGGCTCCATGATCAGTGCAGAGTCTGCTTGAGATTCTCTCTCCCACTCTGTCTGCCCCTCCTGCTCATGCTCTCTCTCTAAAATAAATAAATCAATGTTTAAAAAAAATAATGTATACAGAAATAGAGAAAGGAAATTATAAATAGCTAGGATTTGTTGAGTATTTTTTATGTGCCTGGCATGCCCCAGTGTGAATGAGATATTACCCACATAGTATGGGTGAGGAAGCAAAAGACCAGGGAAAAGAATTCATGTAAATCACACAGTAATAAGCACTGAGGGCTCGCACCTACGTATGTCTGCTTCCACAGCTGACTAGCTGTAGTCACTCCCTCAATAGGGCTATTTGCTAGCATCTTGTCAGTAGGCTATGAAATAATCTCAACCAGCAATGGCTTGAGTTCATAGGACTTGTCTGAGTCACATCATTCCAATGGACCCAAATTCCATGTCAGCCAGGTAACTTTGTAGAATCAGAGAGAATAAATATACTAATATACAAACTGGAAAAAATTCTTATCCCTTAAGGTGGTTCATCCTCAATCTTTAGGGCATATGTGTGTTATAGCTCAACCATATCAATTTGTATTGCTTCAACTATTGTTTATTAATGGAATGGAGACCAAACTTACTTAAGCAAAAATGTTCCTAATCATATACCTCCCTTGCTATTATAGAGAGTTCCCTTAGAGAATAAATTTCTAAATTGTCCTCTTAGGGAAATTTGGTCTTTGTTAGAACTAAAGAGTCAGTCAGGGGTTACATAGGTTGGAGCAGAACAAAGGTGGCAGGAGAAAAGGTCTGGAAGGAAAAAGAAACAAACATGTGATTTTGTGAGAATATTGTTTGGGAAATGAGACTGAGTGAGACAGAGACCTAAGAATGGAGTGGCTGCCATCACTTTGGTGGGCAGCAAGAGTAGACAAGCACAGAGAACTCTAAAGATGTTCTGTAATGCATTAAGAAGAACCTGTCATTGCCTTGACATTCTTAAATGGAGGCCCCAAAAAAGACTTTAATTGCTTTTCATTATTTTTGACTGATTGCATGGATTGTGCACCTTTGAATTTCCCTCCATGTGGGCCTGAAGTAGAGTTCAGACATCAGAATCTTATTTGGGCTCTACTAAATCATAGCATGCCAAAATATGAAATCAATAAAATTGAAAGTCTACTTTAATGGCTATTTAAATTTCCAAAATGCCTTTTAGTATGAGCTGTTGCTGCTGAAGGATAAGCCAATTTAGAGATCACTGTGGTCCAGAAAAGTATCCTGCATTAGAACAACCTTTGTTTTCACTCCCTGTATCATGTACCTACCATTTGAGGACCAAATGGCATGAGGATTAGACGATAAAACATTGTCACCTACTCTCAGAGCAGAAGAACTGCTCCATCCTATCGATGTGTAACGGTTTTCAGAGGAATTGTCAAGGCATTCAGGGTTCTTGACACTGAGGATTCTGTTTATTTCTCTGACTACAGAATGAAACACCTCTTTTGGTAACAATAGATCAAATCCTTTCTCACAGCCACAGCATGCTAAAGACTTCTGAATCTGGGAGGAGAACATAGTCACTAAAGATGTCATAGTTACTGAATATATACTAGGATAAATATAAAGAAAACCACTCCTAGAATTGTTGTAGTAAAATTGCTAAAACTAGAAAGTCAGGGAGGGAGAAAGATCTCTTAAACACAGCCATATGCAAAAGCACATTGCTTTCAAAGAATAATAAGACTGGGAGCTGCCTTCTCAAGAGAAAAAAAAAAATGAAAGCTAGAAGCCAATCTCTAAAATGAAAAAAGTAAAATCACTGTTAATTAGAGGTCTATATCCAGCAAAAAGTTCCTTCAAGAATTAAGGTAATATAAAAATATTTTCAGGCAAATTGTGAGAATTCATCAGCAAAGACCTCCAATGAAAACTTCTTAAGTGGGAATTCTTTGGACAGAGGCAAAATAATCACAGATGAAGCATAGAAATATAGGAACAATAAAGAGAGATGGAGAGGAAAAAAGTAGAGTAAATCTAATAATTACTGAATTCACAAAAGGAAAACAATACCTCGTAGGGTACAAAATATATGTAAATTAAAATGTCTGACAATAAAAAGCACAAAAGATGAGAGGATATAAATGAAAATGTGTTCTCAGGTGCTTTCATTAATGGGAATTTATAAAAATATTAATTTATGTTAGACGAAAATAAGTCAAGAATGTATGTTTTAATCTCTAGGGTAACTATTGAATGATAGTAAAAGTATAAAGGAGATGGTACTTTAAAAAACCAATGAAAAAGAAATCAGGAATGAAGTTTAAAAAAGGAGCATAAAATAGGTGGAAAAAAACAGAATGAGGATCATTTTAAGTCAAATGTATCAGAAAAACACAAAATATAAAAGGACTATATCTTCCAAATTTTGAGTTAATCTGGATGGAAATAAAAGCAATAACAAAATGTAACAGATTATAAGCAGAATAAAGGAAAACACATCAGCCAATGTAGACTTTAAGGCAGATGCATTACTAGAGATAAAGAATTTTTTAAGCATTACTTTAATTCACTAGAACATAAAATTTTCTAAATTTCTCTGTACCTAACATTTTACAACCGTAAAGCAAAATTTGAGAAACCTGTTCAACTTCCACACAGGATTGGGCAGCTGTGGATGACTGACAGTCCAGCTGCGGTAAATTTGAAATAAAATGCCAAAAGTAGGGGTGCCTGGCTGTCTTAGTCAGTGGAGTATGTGACTCTTGATCTTAGGATTGTTCGAGATCAAGGTTTGAGCCCCATGTTGGATATAGAGATTACTTTTAAAATTTTAAAAATAAAATAAAATACCTAAAGTGTTCACTCAAAGGCATTAGACAGCAGCCGAGGCCTATAAGACCAGAGATACAAGAGGATAGCACCTCTGAGGTGAGCTGACAATTCCCTCCACTTTTTCCTTGGGGTCGTTAGGCAAAAGGCTGCTAATCCAGGTTTGGCCCTGGGACAAGTCGGCTGCTATGTATAGAGAAATAGTCAAGCGTTTGGGTTGCACAGGGCTGGAGTGACAACACTGAAAATTAAGGGAACTTAAACATAAAGGCAGTTTCTTTCTTTGAGATATTTGTTGAGTTCTGAAGTTCAGTGGGGCAAGTGGCAAAAAAAAAAAAAAAAAAATCTAAGCCAAAACCATGAGAAGCATGGCAGAATTTGCCATACATTCTATAATAAGGAGACGAGATCTACCAAGGCCTGGTGGGACCTGGCTGGATATACCGAGCTCTCCATTTAACAACATGGAGGGCAACACCTAAGGAACTGCAGGGGGTACCAAGGGGAGGGTAGGTACTACGGGTTTGGGTCTTATCAAAATTGAAACCTAGCCTCATCTCAGTTCATTTGCTAATTAACATGATCCACTCCCTCCCTTCCAAGTCTATCTATTAGAGAAAAGGGTGAATTTTCTCTTACAAAGCATAACATATTCTTGGAGTCCCTATAGCTCTTATTAAAAATGTCCAGCATTTAATAAAAGTTACTAGGCATGACAAGGGGTAGGGCCATGGGATCAATAACCACAAAATGCATTAGAAATAGTCCTACAACCAATACAGATATTAAAGTTATCAGGCAAGAAGAACTTTGAAATATCTATGATTAGTATACCCAAGAAACCAGGGGAAAAACTGAAGAAACAAGAAGAAAAGATAAAGAATTTGACCAGTATTGAAATCTATAAAAACAATCAAATGGAAATTCTAGAACTGAAAAAATAAAATGCCTGAAATTGAGATCTTAATGGATAGGTTTAATGACAAATTAGCCACAAGAGAAAATAAGATTGGTAAATAGGGAGACATATCACAAGAAACATCTAAATTGAAATATACAGGAAAAAAAATAAAGGAGCATAACAGAAATGTGGAATGAAGTAAAAAGGCTAACAAATTTGTACCTGAATCTCAGAAGGAAAAGAGAGCTAAAACGTGACATAAGCAATATTTTAAGAGAGAACAGGCCCAAATAATCCAAAAGTAACGAAAGACAGTAAACCACACATGCACAAAGCTCTGTGAATTTCAAACATGATGAAATGTAAATTATATATATAGTAAGAATGCCAAAAGCCAAAGACAAAGAAAAAAATCTTAAAAGGAACTAGAGCAAAAAGGCATGTCACTTTCAAGTGGCAATAATAAGCCTGACATCTGACTTTCCAACAGAAACCATGAAAACCAGAAGATAATGATATGATCTCTATAACATGCTAAAAGATAAATAAATGTCAACCTAGAATTTTATGTCTAATGAAAATATTCTTAGAAAATCAAAGCAAAATGATGTTTTCAGACAAACAGAGAAACTGTCACCAGTGGATCTTCACTAAAAGAAATACTAAAAGAAAACGTTTTGGTAAAAAGAAATCCCTATTGAAATCTGAATATGTTAGAAAGACTGAGGAGCAATTAAGGAGGGTAAGTATGTGTGTAATTACAGAGACTACTGATCTGTAAAAACAACAGAAAGTAACTTATGAGTTGAAACGCATATCAAAACAGATTGCATTAAGAAATTAAAATACAGGATGAAATAATGCAAAGAGCAGGAGGGAAATAAACAGAAATGTCAAAATATTAAAATCTTAAAAATTCTCTAAGCTCTGGCATAGAGAAAATAGTAAAATTCATAATAAACTTAAGTAAAAAGTACATGTCATATTATCTTCAATGCTTGAAAAGAACAGTTGAAATAAAGTCACAGAAGAAAAAATAAAATAAAGCGGATGAATCAAGAAGAAAAAGTGGAATATAAGAGAGGAAGTCAAAAAGAAAATAGTGAACAGATAAAGATAATCAGAAGTATATCAGTAATTATATTAGCTTAATATAGAAGAAATACCCAAGTAACTATCAAGATTGTCAAAGTCAAAAATAAAGGAAATGCAGCTCTATGCTGCAAATAAAAGACACACATTAAACATTAGGATATAGCAAGGATGCAATTAAAGAATACAAAGAAGTATTCCAAGCAAATATTAACCAAGAGAAACCTGAAATAACTATGTTAGTATCAGAAAAAAATGGAACACTACTAGAAATAGAAGGTGTTAGTTCATAATGGTGAAGAGAAAATTATCAGAATTCTCTCTCTGTTTGAATCCAATAATACAGCTTTAATTTATAATCATTATGAATTGAGAGAACTCAAAGAACTAGACAAATTTACAATGAAGGAAGAAATTTTCATAACCTCTTTCAATAGCTTGGACTAAAACAGAGGTAGACAAAAAAATCAGTAAGGATATGGATGACTAGAACAACAACAAAAATGAACAGAGTTGACATGATTGACGTATGTGGAAAGTCACACTGCACACAACAAGGAGAGGATTCAAGTTATTTTCAGTTGCCTATGGGACAGTTATTGAAATTGGTGATATTCTGGGTCATAAAGCAAGCTGCAATTGATTTAAAATGCTTGAAGTCATTCAGAATATATTCTTTGATCACAGTGAATTAAGGTTGCCATCTAAAGCAAAAGATACATAACCCCCATTGCTTTGAGAGTAATGTTTAAGTCAAAGAAATCACAATTGGAATTAGAAAATATTTTAAATCATAATGAAGTAGGACATTTCAAAGCATGTGGGATGCTTTTAAAATCATGCCCAGAGAGGGACACCTGGGTGGCTCAGTCGGTTAAGCGTCTGCCTTCGGCTCAGGTCGTGATCCCAGAGTCCTGGGATCGGGTCCCACATCAGGCTCCCTGCTCAGCAGGAAGCCTGCTTCTCCCTCTCCTGCTCCCTCTGCTTGTGCTCTCTCTCTCTCTGACAAATAAATAAAAATATTTTTTTTAAAAAATCATGCCCAGAGAGAAATGTATAGCTTTAAACATGTATATTGAAAAACAGGTAAGTCTTAAAATGTTTCTTATCTCAAGTAGCTAGAAAAGCAGCAAATTAACCCCCCCCCAAAATTATGAAGATTAGGACAAAAACATTATACATAAAATCAACAATGTCAAAAGTTGGTTCTCTGGAAATTAATGAAAGTAATGAAAAAATGAAGGTTGATTAAGAAAAAGAGAAAAATTATCAATGTCAGTAATGAAAACGCATGCATTATGGTAAGTTTAGAATATAAAAGAGAAATAACAGAATATTATGAACAACTTTGTGCCGGTAAATCTGACAATTTAGATGAAACTGAAAAGTCCCTCAACACACTCACACACACACAGAGTCATCAAATACAATTTTTAATATTTTTATGGGGAGAGGTGCTCATGAAGGCAAATGTGAAAAGGCTCACAAATGGCTTATGTAGCTCTCTCCCCACAAAAGCCTTAGGGGTCCTATTGCTAAAATGAAAAGGGGAACTATAAATTCTGGGGACAACTGGTGATGTCTGCCCCGATCTGCCCCTATCATTGCTAATACCCATAAATGTTCTTCTTTATACATTAGAACACACTCTCCCGCTCCCCCTAAAAATCAAATCAAATTTCCACCCAGTGACTGCATACGGTTCAACATGCAGGGACTTTTGGTCTGTATGTGATGCCTCTCTGATTAAGGGACAGAGAAACTAATAGACAAACTATATACTCCCTCCCATATTCAACAGGTGAAGGCAGAATAGGAATAAAATAGACCTAGGGAAATAAAACGAACAGAACAAAACAAACAGAAAACCCTCGCTCTCGTAAAAGGGAAGAAAAGGAAACACAGAACCTTTAATGGTGAAATCTTTTGAAAAGGAAAGGCAAAGACTCCCCGCCCTGGAGAGAACTAATTTCTTGGTAAGACACTGGCTCTGCTCTCCAAAAGGCACTTCCTTGTTCTCTTTGGCTGCTGGATCTGACCCCTCCTCTATTGATCACTCTCCATGGCTTCCTTGCCTTCTGCTGAGCTGGGTTTGGGTACCCAGGACTGGCCAAGCACAGCTGCTTGGCAGCTAAGCTTCTCGCTTCCTCATCCAAGTATTGGGAGCAATCACTGGGCCAGTAGCTCTTGGACCGTGGGAAGAGACCAGGTGAATGGAGTCCTTCACTTTTGTATTAACCCCAAACCGGTTCCTATCACCAATAAACATCACCTTCTGAATTTCTCAACTGGATTCATAGATTTCCTAATCCTGCTGGCTTTCATTCCACTAGGCTCTCTCTCAATCTTGGAATTGTTTTTACTGTTAAAGCCAACTTTTCTGGTTTTGTACTGCCGCTGGAAAGTTACTTCTACCCACATAGTTTTTCAACATTTTAATGGAATTTGAGAAGGAGGAATGAAAAATTCAGGAAATCAACAGTTATCACTCTTAAGCCTCATTTCGTTAGGTTGTCTTTTCCTGCAGCATTTGTCTGACTTTACATCTGTGTCCTGCCGTTCTTTTTCGCATAGTTATTACGGATTTCTTAAAGGAGTTACAGCTGTAATTGGGATGATAGGAGGACTCATTTCTTCTACTCTGTGTGGAGTAATCCTTAATCAGGTAAGAAGCCTTCAGACATGGGTGGTTACTTTTCTAATATTACTTATACAGAGAAAGGCGGCAATATATATACAAACAATTGTAGACCTGACATCAGCAGGAGGTGAGCAATGAGATATTTGCTCACATTAAACTTGATCAGATCAGGCATCCCTCCAAATCTACAGATAATGTAATTTCTTTCTCATTGGATGTCAAGTAGTTGTGCTGGGAACAGTTTAGTCATTGGTCTTGGGAACAGAAATAGACCTCTGTGATTTTTAACAATGAGTGTGTGGCTTGATCCAAACAGGAATTTTGGCTGGGTGAATGGTAATATAAGTAACAAGATACGGTTTTGTTAGAAAAGGAATGAAAAATCAGGAGCAAACAGAATTAGTGATCAAAAGAAACCCTTCTCTAAAGGTCAACTTGTGTTTCGACAAGTGCTGTGGACAAGGTTACCTGAAATCCTTCTCTTAAGAACACTAAAATGCCCTATCAAATTTAAACAATCATTTTCAATGCATACCTGATCTTGAAAAAGATGTAAGAGGAAATTTCAGAGATGAAAAACAGAGGAAGAGCTTGATCCCAGAGAGGTCAATGTCTGCTGAAGCCCTGGAATGCCTTGGTACGTGACCCTTGCTGGGTGATCTGTCACTTCGGCTGTGATGAACAAATCAAGAATAAGACATAATATCCCCAAACCACTCATAAAACAAACAAAAAAAGTCAGATTGGAAACGCTTGCATAAATCTGTAATCACAAATCACAAAGCACAAAGCACTACACCCTCACACATAGTGCCATGTAGCTTACATGCAAACTTGGTTTATTTGGAGGAAAAGCTACGAGCTGAGAAGTAGCAGTATACAGGCAAGTCCTCCACATGTTCCTTATCCCACGACTTGGGCCAAGGAGAGATGGTCTGCATTCACCATGGCCAAATTTCCCAAAGAAGAGAGCCCACTACCATCATGTTCTATGTACTTACGGTATCAGAAAGGCAGGAAAAATCACTGTAACCATGGAATCTCCCTGGACAGAAAAGTGGATAAAAAAGCAGGATTCCAGGAGACCAGGCTGATTTCTCCCTGAGTGTAGAGCCCACTCAGCCTGCTCTTCCATTTCACTCACTCGGATATGCCGAGCGGACTTCCAAACGTTGTTAAGGTGAGCTAACTTCTCTGCGGACTTTCACAAGGTAGGAGGAAATGTGCCTCCAGAACGGTCCAAAGTTGTCTCTGCCCAGTAAGGAAATTTGTCTGTCTCAGCCTCAGCTTCAAAGGGAGAGGAGAAACTGAATAAAGACTCTTCTGGACATCTGGAACAATGAACCAATTTTCCCAACAGTTTGAGGCCCAAATTCAAACTCTATTTCAAATGCCATAAGCCAAGCATTGAATTTTGAGTAGTCCAAAGATGCCTAGTAGAAGCAAGTAAGGTTTTTCTGGAGAAACTCACCCTAAATTCATACTCTAGGATTTTCTCATGCGTAAAGGTTTAGTGAGAACTATTTTACAATCAATCAAAAATCACCAAACACGTGAAGAAATAAGGTGTCACATGAGAGAAGAATTAAAAAACCTTGGAATCAGATCCTCAGAGATATTGGAAATCTATGCATATGTTTAAAGAAGCAAAAGAGAGGATCAAAAATATATGTAAGAAGCGTAAGATTTGATAGGGAACTAAATCTAACCTCTGGTAATTAAAAATAGAAAAAATTGAAATAAAAAATTTTAGATGAAATACAGCTAACACGAGAATTAGTGAAGTTTCGGATTCCACTAATAAGAGTAAGTAATTTGGGCCAATTCTCTTAGTAAAAGCAATTTAAAAGGTTGGAAAAATATGAAGAGTCTTCTTTGAAGCTTCAGAGAAGCAGAGAGATGGAAAACTTTAACAGGAAAGATCTGGGAGAAGCCAGGAACTGAAAGAATTAGGCAAAGGACTACGGGGTATTTTCCACTGGGCTGAGGAAAGCAAATTTTTTGGCTGCTTTTGAGAGTCTGCCAAGGGTGAGGACCCCGATAAATTAACTCTTGTTTTAGTCTGAGACCTTCCAAGAGTTGCACAGAAGGAGTAAGAGTGAACAGAAATAAACCAGTCCTCACACAGTCTGCTTGAGTCATCTGGGCAGAACAGAACATATCCAATCTTACTTTAAAGGGGTTCGGACTTACCGTGTCCCAGAGGAGTCAGCAGGAAGCAAACAAAAACAGCGCTTTTGGGGAGAGGCATCACCAACCTGACTGTCACCAGAAATAGTTTTTTTAAGAGCAATCTCCTACACACAACAAAAGATAACCAGGCACATGATGGAGACACAGCAAAATGGGGGGAAACCAGCAGAACAAAGAGCAAATAGCAGTGGCAGGAGAAAGGGACCCCAAAGACAAGTCAGACTGGTCCCACCGGCTCGAGTACAGTGCACCGGGAAGGATAAGTGAAGCTTGATATTTTCCGTAGGAGGCTCAAACTATAGGAAGTCACATAGAATATGTGAGAAAAAAAGGACTAAAATTGAAGTTTAAAAACAAATTTGATAGACATGCCGGCACTGCTAAGAACCCCAAATCCCAACAGCAAAAACTACGGAGGTCTTTCTTTCTCAACTGGTAGATCCTTGTCGAGTCAGCGGGTCGGGTAACTGGGGAGAGCCGGTCCTCTAAGCACCCCAGTCACTGAGGCAGAGCAGAGGGTGCAGTGAGGGGCAGTGGCTCTTTACCCTTCTGCTCCGGGTCGTGGTCCAAAGCAATCACGGCTAACCTTGACTTCAGGGGGGCTGTGGAGCGCCATGAAGGAGGACCAAAAATGTCACATCGGTTCACTCCTCCAGCCACCAAACATTCAGTTCACTTTCCCCGGGGCTGGTGGAATGATTTCACTTCCTCCGTAAGGACCCGAGGTCCCACCTCGTTATGGCATCAAGTTCAAAGTGCAGACTGTGTCCTGTCTTCGCTGGGGTGATCACGCACAACAGCCCTCCACATCAGGGGCACCGTACTCCATCATGCTGTTTACTGCGGTGGCCCCGCCATCCATTAGCCATCGTAAACACTTCCTTTCAGAAAAGGAAGATCGGGATGCAGACGGTAGCTATAGGTTTACAGTAAGGCCGGCACCCTGCTGGGCGGACAATTTGAGACTACCTCTCGGGGTGCGCTTGAGTGTTCTTTGATCAGGTCCTGAAGTGACTGAATGTAGGGACCGGGGGGCTTTTGGAGTGGTCTGCCTTGATTAGTGTGCTCTGTGTGGAGTAAGGTGAGTGAATCAAATATTTCATGATGAGAATGGTGAACTAGGAGCTAATTATTGCAGCTACTTATTGCAACAATAATTTTTTCTGGGGACACCTGGGCGGCTCAGTCGGTGAAGCGTCTGCCTTTGACTGAGGTCATGATCCCAGGGTCCTGGGATCGTGAGCCCCGCATCGGCCTCCCTGCTCAGCGGGGAGTCTGCTTCTCCCTCTACCCCTCACCCTGCTTGTGTGCTCTCTCTCTCTCTGCCAAATAAATAAATAAAATCTTTTAAAAACATGATTAAAAAATAATTTTTTTTTCTGGTTCTTCTCTTGGCAGTTTCCCACTTGCATGAAGTTAAATGTATTCATGCAAGTTATTTTGGCCAATGACACATGAGAGGAAGTTGTATGTGTTAATTCTGAAGAGAAGTTTAAGAGGCAGGAGGTCATTCTCTTCTTGACATAGCAACTGGTAACGAGAATGGCGACTGCATCTCTACCATCCAGGATCTGGGGATGAGGAGATGTAGAGCCCAGCTCCTAGCTAACCTGCTGTGCACCCTAGTGTAACCACAAAGCCAAACCATTAAGAGATACAAAGATAGCTAGAGTGAAAGATTTTAATACACCACTTGTAATTGTTGCAGCAAGGAGAAAAAAATCTGTAAAAATATAAAAGAGTTGAGCAACACAATTAACATACTTGGCCTAATTGACATTCATGGAACGCCCCACTCAACAACCCCAGAATCCTCATTCCTTTCAAGGTGTCCTAGAACATTTGTAAAAATTGACTACATACTGTGCTATTATGTAAATTCCAGCAATTGTAACAGGACTGTAATTACACAAAATGTGTCCTCCAATCACAATTAAATTATTATAGAAATCAAAGACAGAATAGTAAAGCAGAAAAATCCACGCATATTTTGAAAATAAGAAGTAACATTTTAGATCGTCACTTGCCTATACTGACAAGTTCAGTGATGTGGCTCAGTTCTTCCACTGGGGATAGATGGTAAATTAGATTTCAAAGGATCAATATTCTATAGAAAACCAAAGTGCAATAACATCATAACTAATACCAATAGGATTTCTAAAAAGAGCACATATATTTACAAACTGAACAACATAACAGAAAATAATTATTAGGTTTAAAAGAACATCAAAAAGTGAATTCAGCAACACTTAAAACTGAATGACAGGGAAATTGTTACATGTGGAAATATATTGGACATTTAGGGTAATTTATAACTTGACCTAATCTATAGAAGAAAACACAAGAAAGCCAACCAAAAATAAATAAGCTAATAAGCATTCAACTCCAGAACTTGGGGAAAACAACAACATAGCAACCCCAAAGAGTAAGAACGATTAAAACAATAACGTAAAATAAATAAATTCTACAGTTAATAAAACAGTAGAGAAGACACACAAAATTTAAAATTGGTAATCTGAAAAGATTAATCAGATAGACAATCTTTCTGGAGCAGGATACAAGAGACAAGATTCAACTGTTGGAAATACCAAGTGGGAAGGAGAAATTTTTTTGGAGACGTTGTAGATTAAAAGCTAAGAACAGAAAGAACAATTCTATGCTAAAAATTTGGGAAAACTGGATAAACAAATATATTCAGATTCCTAAAAATATATACAGTGTGTATTCAAATCTCAACTCTGCTACTCATAAGCTATGCGACCTGGAAACATTTCTTATACTATAAGTCCTGGTGTCTCCAGCTATAAATGGCCAAAATGACAGAGAAACCTCATGGAGTTTAGGGGCTTACCAAATCAGATCATGCATGCAAGTACCAGACGCTCATGTATTCAACCCATAACAGCTATTAATATCATTATTTGCATACCCTTTTAAATGCTATCTTAATTGTGCAGCATTCCGAAAAGGTTAGCAAACCCAATTGGTCAATAAAAGTAAGTTACAGGTATATACAATGTAAATGCAGAAGAACAAAAGAACATTATGTACAGAGAACAGACTGTCCTGCGGAGGGGGAATCAAAGTTAGGTATTATATTGTATAAATATCTAAAGCACAGTATCAACCAATATTACAAAGTACTCATGGGGGAAAAACACTGAAAATTGTGCAAACTCCATATGAAGAGAACTGCACACGTATTAAAGCAACATCAGTGAAACTATATGAAGAAGGAGGCAGATCAAGTTTTTATGTTGGACTTCAGGTCCAAATCACAATGAATTCTATCAACTTAAAATTATTGAAAACTTTATTATTTGTCATTAAATTTCTGGGCACATCTTGGTCCTTTTCTTGACTTTCTGTTTGTCAATGACCTGTTAAGCTTGGCATGTTTTAATTAGAGAAATGGCTGTAATTAAATATATTTAATGTCTTATCTGAAGGAAACATACTGTTTTATTTTTTCAATGTCTACTCTTAATTATATTTTGTTTTTCTAATTTTAGTTTTCTTTTTGAGAGAAAGAGAGAGCAAGTAGGAGTGCAGAGGGGCAGAGAGAGAGGGAAAGAATCTTAAGTAAGCTCCACACCCAGCATGGAGCCATTTGTGGGGCTCGATTTCACAACCCTGAGATCATGACCTGAGCAGATATCAAGAGTCAGACACTTAACTGACTGAGCCACCCAGGCACCTCCACTCTTAATTGTATTTTAAAAAAAACTGACGATGATTTGTTCCAAAAAAGTACATTCTGTATGATAAAGTTTCATTTCAAACCAGAGGAGATGGCTTTATTTTTTTAAAAAACATAGTGGGAAGCCCACTTGTAGAAAAATACGATTATACTCTGTTCTCATATCTGACCCCAAAATTAATTCTAGATGATTAAAGATGTAAGTGAAGAAAGGAAACAATAAAGATACTAAAGTAAAATAGGCCTTAATAATTATATAAACTTTGGGTTGGACATCCTTCAAAAGTATTGTACCAGACACCTAAACCCAATCACGATGCATTATAGAGAACTACGTAAAATTTAATCTCGGCTGATAAAAAAGGTAAAAAGCAAAATGGTAAAACAAGTCTCAAACATAATTAAAATTCAAGGTCATCTTTGAATATAGATGCAAAAATGAACTAAATCACCAGTGCATAGAATCCACCAGCATATTAAAATATATGCCTACAACACCATGATTAATTAAGGCATTTTCTATGAAAGTAAAAGTGGCTCAGTATTACAAAATCTATTAATGAAACTGATCATATGGGTAGACTTAAGAGAAAATGCGTTATAAATAAGGAAAGTATTTGATAAATTTTATTCAAAAGCATTGATGGATATGTAATTAACTACCAAGATACTCAGATTTGTAGTAGCAAAAAGTGAAAAACAACTTAAATATAGAGAAATAAGGGATGTTTTATAAATTTTATAAATCTAAACTCTGGATTACTAATCAGTCAGGAAAGGTTATGATACAGTCAAATATTTCTTGATATGCAAGCATGTTTATATTTCTAATAAAAAAAAACCCTGTTTTTTTATCAGTATCAGTATCACTGTCTTAAGCAGTATGTACATCATAATGTTATTTTTATACATGAAAAATTATATGTACATAGACATAATCAAAAAGTAGAAAGATAGAGGGCACCTGGGTGGCTCAGTCGGTTAAGCATCTGACTCTTGATTTCAGCTCAGGTCATGATGTCAAGGTCCTGGAATCGAGTCCCACGTTGGGCTCTGAGCTCAGTGAGGAGTCTGCTTGTCCCTCTCTCTCTGCTTCTCCCCCCACTCGCATGCTCTCTCCCTCTAAATAAATAAATTAAATCTTTTTAAAAAATAGAAAGATAAATAGTAACTATCTTTGTAGAGTGAAATTATAATTTTTTTGCTCCTTATGAGTGTGTTTTTCCATGTCTATTAAGTGACCTGTGTTGAATCTATACTAATTTTAATAGTATATTGGAAGTGTTACAAAGTACCTCAAGCCCACTAATTTATAATCACTGCACTATAATCCCTCAGGATCCAGAATCCGCCTGGTTTAAAATTTTCTTCCTCATGGCAGTCATTAATGTGATATGCCTACTTTTCTGTCTCATCTTTGGAAAAGCAGAAATTCAGGACTGGGCTAAAGATAGACAAGAACACACACGCCTCTGAAGGTAAGAAGTGATCAGCTTGAGGTCAGATTTTGAAACTGGGGGTACAGGAGAGGGTGGGGTTGAGGGTGACAGGGTGCTAAGACGGGGACAAGTTCGAGTTTTAGACTAGAATGGGACCACGTCAAGTCTAAAACTCTGCTGTCCTGATGGACCTTCAGCCCAGAGGAGGTGCTGCTCTGGGATTCTGGAGAGAGAGTGGGGCCAGGACATAGACATTTGGGAGCCCGGGCCTCTCTAACATTAAGGGTGAGGAAGACAAGGGGAGGCTTTTGAGGGGATGGGAAGGGCCCTCAATGGAGCAGGAAGAACAGCGGAAGAATGAGTTCTCTCAGAACAGAAGTAAAAAAGGTGGGCATGAGCACCCTCAGCAAATGCTACCAAGGGATCAAACTGCATGAGGTCTGAGAATTTACCCATGGATTTGACCCTGATGAGAATGAATGATGGAGACAAAGGGTCCATTAAAGGTCTTTCTTCTCGAAACTCTGTCAGTGGTAAATAAAGACCAGACGTGTCTCTTTATAGGATTATTTCAGCTAATACATAAATAAGAATTGATATTTATAGAATATCCTCAGTTTGCAAACTCCAGTGAATGAAGGGATCCAGGTTTTGTGCATCAACAGCTGTGAACATCACAAAGAGAGATTTGCTCATATTGTGTACATCCTGATGAAAGAACACGCCCCCTCCAAGGTCTTGCTACGAACACCAACTGGGCACCATCAAGCCTGTAGAGACAGCTGCTATTTTGTAAGAAATACAGAGACTACAGAATGCACAATGCATTGAACTAAATCCTAACGACACAGGGCACCTGGGTGGCTCAGTTGGTTAAGCATCTGCCTTCAGCTCAGGAAATGATCTCAAGTTCTTTGTGTGTGTCCTTGTTCCAGATTCTCTGGAATAGAGTTTCACCTTTAAATTCTACCTTTCTGAGTCATTTCACTTAATCTGTGTTTCTTACAAATATTTCACCCACTCTGAGCGCTGCCTCCTTTGCAGAGAGGAGTTTAACCCAACAGCATTTGTTACCCTTACAAATAGACTGCATTTTTTGTCATTTGATTTTCTATCCCCTTAAAACGATGTCCTCCCTATCTTCGTGGTCCTCCCACGCCTGCCACCTGGCCTGGACCTAGTAACTCAGGTTTATGGTATATTTTAAATGCTGGTTGTGCTTCCACGCTCTGATGAAATCTTTGAAAATGTGTCCATTTTTCACTAGCATGCAATATTTGGCTGCCTTCTTTTCCCTTCGAAAATATCTCACACACTGGACCTTCCTAGTAACTTTTCTCCTGCTGGGACCCAGTCCCCCTGAGCTTGTAATTCCCCACACACCCCACGGGTGCAATTTCCCGTGTCCTGTTTACCTTGGTGGCCTTCCATCTTCCATCAGGCTGGAGCCTGAGGGAGGGCTGGGAGCTTGAAATCCGCCTTGCACACCCCAGCCCAGATGACAGCCGGCGTGGGGACCCCAGCCCAGGGAGCGGGGTCACTCCGGAGGTGTCTCCCTTGGCCCTGCTCTCTGTTCGGCTGTGCTGAGAGGAGAATGGAAGGCTCTTTGGACAACCTGCATCTTCAGCAGCTTGCAGCATCCCCAGTGTTTCCCGGGCACAGGCTGAGACGTTGTTGCAAAGCTGGTCAATCTCAACCTTGCATCTTGATTGAAGAAGCTGGGGCGGGGCGGGGGGGGGGGGATCGGAAAGGGCTGAGTCATAGTCATGTGTCTCCCCTCGGGCCCAGAGCCTGTGTGGCCCAAAGGGCCTGGGCCCCAGAATTGCACGCATCCGTGGGGTACCCCGGCCCCGCAGCCCCCGCCTGGACACAGGTCCCTCTCCCGCTCCCCCTCAGGAAAGAGCAGAGTTCACAGGCAGGCAGCTGTGAGTTGACTCCAGTGTCACCTTTTCTTTGGGTCCTCCTTGTCTCGAATTTAGCAAATAGCCCTTGTAGGCTCTGGCTTGAGGTAGTTCCCTTGTTTTCCTCATTTTCTGTATCTGTTTAGTTGCCTTTTTTAGGGGTGGGGAATTCGAACCGTGGGGAGACAGCGGTAGGACTGTAGATAACTATCAGTCCTGCGGGTAAGCCTTATCAGTGAGGGGCTCCAGGAGTCTGCATAACAAAAACCTTGGCTCAAGGGTTTGTCCATGAAAAGGTATAGTTATGTGGGCCTCGAATCTTTTAAATTTTGGCATGTTATGTTTTGAGGATATACATGGATTTTGTTGAACCAGTAGATTGAGGTGGGTGTACTGGGGTCTGTAAAGAGAAATAGAATGCCCAGTTCTGCAGCTGTCTCTGAAGCTGGAGCCAGAAAGAAGCCACAGGAGGGACAGAAGAGGTTCCCCTCATGGGGGCACGTGTGGGTGGACTCGGTCCTGTGGCTGCTCCCTCTGACACTATCAGCCACCTGGCCAGTCGGCCAGTGGGATACCAAGGACTTTTGGCAGAGCTTAATCTCCTGCAAGCTTTTCATTTTTTAATTTTTATTTATTTATTATCATTATTTTTTAAATTTTCAATTCCAGTAGAGTTAGCACAAGGTTATATTAGTTTCAGGTGTACAATATGGTGATTGCAGACTTCAGTGCTCCTGCAAGCTTTGCAAATGGGCTGTGTCAGCCAATTAGGGCAGCCCCAGCCTTGCCACCATCAAGGAGTCGTGAGCTCACATGGGGAGGAAGGAGGGAAAGAAGAGTTCCTGGAAATTCGTGCTGTCCTTATGGCCTTACTTCATCTACAGAAGTTTAGTGAAGAGCTGAAGTAGGGATTTGGATTTGTTTCCCAAGCCAGTGAGTTTTAACGACATCATTTTTTTTTTTTTTTGAATACTTCACATTTGTTCTCCTGGTTTAAAATACCAACTTTTGGTAAAATAAACTTCTATATATTTATAGGTGTTTCTGGGCTTACTATATAGTTTAATATCTGTTGGTACTGGGACCTGTCATGTAATATATTGATGGGTCTAAATTTTTAATGTATGTAAATATCGGGCCAATCAAACATTTTTCGTTTGTATTTTTGAAGATGATATTGTGTAATATCAGCTGTTTATTCTCCCAGGAAAATTTATAATCACTGGGCCATCTGGGAGAAACTAAGAACATAGTAAGACCCCCCTCATGACGAATGTGGGTTCAGTTTTTTTTTGAGTCCAGTGCTGCAATTTGCTTCCTGTATTTAGCATACATTCCTTAACAAAATTTAATTTATATTTCCTGAATGTGATTTTTATTTATTGTAATTTCTCACACATTTGGGCTGAGATATAAGGAAGGTACTGTTTGAATATGTTTATTTTTTAACTGAAAAACTTACCTGTGGCTAAGTTATCTTGTTAGGATGGTTTGGGAGTTGATTCTCTGGTTTCTAGGTAGATAATCACATCATTTGCAAATAATAATAATAATTTTCTTTCCTCCCTTTTGATATTTTATCTTTTTTTTCCCCTTCTTGAATCATGGCCCTTAGAATTTCCAGAACTTAAATAATGGGTTAATGTTAGTATTCCTTTATTCTTTATGCTTTTAAATGCATACACTCTAGTTTTATTCTTTTTTTTTTTAAGATTTTTATGTATTTATTTGAGAGAGAGAGTGAGCATGAGCAGGCGGAGGGCCAGAGGGAGAGAGAGAAGCAGGCTCCACACTGAGCAGGGAGCCCACCGTGGGGCTGGATCCCAGGTCCCTGAGATCATTACCTGAGCCGAAGGCAGACGCTTAACTGACTGAGCCACCCAGGTGCCCCCTCTAGTTTTACTCTAATAAGTTGGTTGTTTATTTTTATTTATATAATTTTTTATTGAAGAATAATTGGCATACAATGTTGTATTAGTTTTAGGTATAAAACATATGATTCAAAAAAAAAAACGTAGTGACTTGATAATATATTTACATTACAAAATGGTCACTGCAATAAGTCTAGTTACCATCTGTCACCATTCAAAGTCGTTACAATATTATTGACTGTATTCCCTGTGTGGTACATTACATTCCTGTGTCTTATTTATTTTATAACTGGAAGATCATACTCTGAACCTCTGAATTCCATTTACTTGTTTGTCCATCCCTCCACCCTCCTTCCCTCTGGCAATCATCACTTGTTCTCCGTATCTCTGAATCAGCTTCGGCTTTGTGTTGTTGGTTGGCTTGTTTTGTTTTTCAGATTCCACAAATATGTGAAATCATTTGGTGTTTGTCTTTCTCAGCCTGACTTGTTTCATTTAGCATCTTAGCTCCGTCCCCATTGTTGCAAATGACAAGATTTCATTCTTTTTTATAACTGAGTAATATTCAGTTGTATAAATATGCCATATCTTCTTTAACCTTTTGTCTATCAATGGACATTTGGGCTGCTTCCATATCTTGGCTGTTATAAATAATGCTGCAAAAACATAAGGGTGCATGTGTTTATTGAATTAGTGTTTTCATTTTCTTCAGATAAATACCTCAAAGTAGAATTGCTGGATTCTATGATAGTTCTATTTTTATTACTTTTTCATTATTTTTTTGTTTTTTTGTTTAAGTAGGATCCATATCCAGCATGGAGCCTGGCATGGGGCCTGAACTTAGGACCCTGAGATCAAGACCTGAGCTGAGATCAAGAGTCAGACGCCCAACCGACTGAGCCACCCAGGCGCCCCTATGATAGTTCTGTTTTTAATTTTTTGAGGGACCGCTGTACTGTTTTCCATAGAGGCTGCACCAATTTGCAATCCCACCAACAGTGCATGAGGCTTTTTTTCCATCCACATTCTTGTCAACGCCTGTTGTTTCTTATCTTTTTGATCATAGCCATTCTGACAGTTATGAAGTGATACCTCATTGTAGTTTTGTTTTGCATTTCCCTGATGATCGGTGATGTTGAACATCTTTTCATGTGTCTGTTGGCCATCTGGATGTCTTCTTTGGAGAAATGTCTATTCAGGTCCTCTGCCTGTTTTTTAATTGGATTGTTAGTTTTTTAAAAACACATTGAGTTGTAGGAGTTCTTCATGCATTTTGGGTGTTAACTTCTTATCAGATCTGTCATTTGCGAATATCTTCTCCTATTCAGTAGGTTGCCTTTTTTGTTTTGTTGATGGTTTTCTGCACTGTGCAAAAGCTTTTTAATGTGATGTCGTCCCATTTGTTTGTTTTTGCTTTTGTTTCCCTTGCCTGAGGAGACAGATCAAAAAAAAAATATCGCTAAGAGCGATGTCAGAGAGCTTATTGCCTATGTTTTTTTTCTAGGAATTTTATGGTTTCAGATCTTACACTTAAGTCTTGAATCTATTTTGAATAAATTTGCATATGGGATAAGAAAGTGATCCGGTTTCGTTGTTTTGCATTTAGCTGCCCAGTTTTCCCAGCACCATTTATTGAAGTGACTGTCTTTTCCCCATTGTATGTTCTTCCCTGCTTTCTTGCCCATGCTCTGACACCCGGGGCACCCCTCCTGGACCATGGAAACCCTCCTCATCTCTCTTGGGTGCTGACATCCTACCCTAATACCCAAGATAAACAAAGCTAGATGCTATTGAAAGTGGTAAGGCCAGATTTTAATCAGTAATATACTGTTGCAAAAGGGAAACGAGTCTAGAGAGATCCGAACTCAAATTTTTATTCATACAGCGGTGAGGGGTATTTTAAAGGGAGGACAAGGGAATGGGGAGAGGGGAGAAGTGGGGGCTCAGGAGAGTCAGAAAGGTGAAGAATTACAGAACACAGGAAGGGGGCTGGCCCATGTGAAGCTCTCCTGGGTTGGCTGACTGGTCCTTATGGACGTTAGCCCTCCCACCCGTCTCAGCTCCAGACCCTGTGTCAGGCTCTCAGACAACAGAGACACTGTCCACACCGTGGTCAGGTTTCAGCACGTATGTCACACGTCCCGGCCTCACTCCTAATCCCTCCCTGCTGGGCCGCCCTGGACAATCTGTTAGGCAGAGGAAAGATGTGTCTAGGGCACTTGCCCTTTCTGGATTTTGTAACCAGGTGAAGCTGGGGAGACCACAGTCCGGTCTCCCAGTGGCACAGGCACTAGCAGTTTGTTCTTTGAAAGGACGGGGGAGGCTTCTGAGCAAGACCAGAGCGTATGCGGGCACAAAGGGAAGTCTTCATTTCACAAAATAGGCATTTGCTGAAGTACAAAAACTGTGCCTTGTTATTGCTGTAGATAAAATGTATTCTTATTAATAAGGGAGGGCAGCAATATCAAACGGCTTGAGCTGCAAACCCCAAGATGTGCAATGTTTCAGGACACCACACAGATAGAGAGCAAGTGATGACAGTCTCATCCTGTGTGCCTGGACCTAGCACGATGTTGGAATCATTCACCAGTCACATTTATTTTTATGTCGGGAGGAGAGCAGAGTAGCAGATGCCTAGGATAAGCTGTCATTGGGACAAGGAAGACAGCTTGAGAAAAAAAGACTTGGCCAGACTAGTCCTTTGAACTGTTTTTAAAGCTTTCCTGTGTCCTGTGTCCGCCACAGGACTCACCAGTGACATTTGTGTGCACTTTTTTCTTTCTCTACAAAACTTAGTGTAAAGCAGAACACTGGGAGAGCCTGGGACTGACCTCCTCACTGAAGGGAAGAGGGACCAGCCTGGGAGCTGGGACTGTCAGCGGCCCAAGGAAGAAGATGGCCAGTCCCACCCTACACCCTGCGTGCATCTCTTTTGTGCCATATATTGTTTGGACCAGGTAGCAGGTCTGAATTTTAAATGTAGGTTTGTTCGTCTCCACTCCACATTCTCTGCTTTATAAATGATGGCTACCTTAACCAATAAACAAACGCAAGAAAACAAATGTTATTCTAAGATTTTCTGAAAGAACTTTTCCCCTGTTTTCAGCTTTCACTCCTCTGTGTTGCAGATGTGTGGATCAGTGGAAAATCTGAGAAGGTCTCTGTACTTTAAGGGAGCCCATTTTGGGGGAAACTGTACTAGTCAGGGCCAAGGGGAAATCAAACTTGTTTCCAGAAGCAACTGAAAGTGACAGATGAGGAAAAAACAGAAGAGTCCACTGAAAGAAAGGAGAGAAATACATGCCCACAGGGGTGGTCCAGAAACAAGTACGAGCCACTGCCCTGATGGGCAAACCCCGTGATCCTCGCTGCTGAGAGCCTGGGGTTGGCTGTGTAATTGCCAGAGATGGGGAAAGGAGAGATCCAGTCTCTCAGTCTCAACACCAGATGGGATAAGGAAGGGGATGTGTAGGTTTAGATAATTCTATGTTCTGAGAAACAAAGGAAATTAAAGAAGAACTGGGTCCTTTACCTTCTCAGCCATTTCTTCCCTAACTGGTCTCACACACCGCCACAGGCCATTCCATGCGTTGAGGTGCATGGTGATTGAACGCCCACCCACTCACCCACACACGTACGTATTGACTCTGTACGAGACGCGGTGGTTGTGTGTTAAAGACATTACAAAGTAATTTGTGCCATGGTTCCTGCACTTGCAGAGTCTACAGTCAGAGGGGGTGGAGGGAAGTGTCGTGAATGAACCGGGGGTGGAGGCGGGTGCCTGGGGGGAGGAACTAGGAGAGGTGTTGGAGGTCCCTGAGGGCAGGACGTGGTCTTGAGCCAGCTGCGAAAGGGCAGGAGTGGCCCGCCCGCATCTCCAGTCATCCACCCACCTGGGCTTCCTTACCCTCGGCCTCCTCGGGAACCTGCACTCGTGTGTGTTCTTTAGAGAGTCCATTTTTTGTCTTCCAGCTAGATTCCTCCCCCAGGTTTGAATCATGCTTGCTTCAAGCTCCTTTCTCGATCCACTCCTTTTTGAAACACACGCCTCTCTTCTCTCTCTGAGCACCCTATTCTCTGGGCTTTCCTTCTCTCTTCCTAGTTTCCTCTTCTTTTCCTTTTCCTAAAAAGGCTAATGATCCCCCAGGCTGGCCATTCAGTGTTCAGAGTTCTGTAGGCCTCGTTCACGGGCTTTCCCTCCTTACGCCATCCTGTCACCAGGGCAGCCTCCGCCACGCCGAGCATTTCAATCACCACCTGTATCTAGAAGCCTCCTGGAGTTCCACGTGAAGCCCAGATCTCCCTCGTGTCTACTTTCCTTCCTGTCACCTTCACTTGGGTGTGCTCTCTGTCCTGCAGGCATCCCCATCTGTCCAGTAGCAAACCACAACCTAGGAGTCACCCCATACACCTGCCACTCGTTTGGTATCCGAGTCTTGTCAGGTGTATCTCCTACAGCGAATGATCCGTTTACCCCTCACCCGTGTTCCCCTTTCTATTTCCTTTCCCACAGTCATCATCCACATGTGTGTGTGTCATCCACTCTCCTGAGACGTTGTCCTCCCTGAAGCTGGGTCTGACTTTGGTCTCTGCCGGGAACCCATGTTATATGTTCATTAATACTGATTTAGTGCTCGACGCTGTCGCTTTGTTTCACGGTCCCGATCCTGCCCACGTGGGGATTAATGAAAGCAGACACACGGCACGCACTCTGCAGACTGTGGAGTGGGCTCAAGCCAGCATGGGTCTTGCACACACACTTTGGGAAGAACTGGTAAGTGAATGAGGTGACCGTGGAGTGAGGCTCACTGAAGGCAGGCGGGATTCCAGCAGCCAGAAGAGCCGAGCAAGGGCGTCCAGACCAGCTGAGGCCGCAGGAACAGACGTTCGAGGGCAGAGGAGGGACCCTGGACAACGTCTGTTCCCCAAGGTGCGAGGGATCTACATGGATCCACAGACCAGATGCGGGGCAGAGGTTACGACGGCCAGAAAGAAGGTGATTGGGAAAAGTGGCGTCTGGGGGACCCCTGAGCGCTACGTGCCTGAAAGAGGCGGCTCTGATTCCAGCACGAGCATCCACAGAAAGCAAGTTATCTGCAAGAGCCCAGGTTTCCTACCCCCCTGTCACTAGTCACAAGCATGAGCATTTCTCTGCGTATGGTGGATTCAGTCCTCATCGTTCTTTCCTCCTTGGTATTTTTCTCCTGGGCATCTTGCTTCGGCCGAGCCTCAGAATGGCCCTGTGTCCGTCTTCCCTGATGTGAGGGCAGCTTGACTTGCTCTGACCCCCTGGCCTAGGACTTTGGATTGTGTACACTCTGGCTTCCATTGTTTGAGGCTCTCTTTGGAAGATAGCTCTCGGGGTTCATCATCTGGTTGTTTGGACACAATTCCTCTTGTGATCCTCTGTTCTCACTCCCATGGTTCTGGCTTCCTTTTTTGCTTTGGTGAGAAATTGTCCTGTGTCCCCTGAAGCTTTTACCAGGATAACTAAAGGAAAAGGGCTTCTGTCCTTAGCACTTCTAACAACAAATGTGTGGGTTTTCCACACCAGGCAGTGCTCTCATTCTCTGGCAGCACCCGCTGGGTGTCCTATAATATAAGTCAGTTCTGACACTAATACCTGGAATTAGTGCAGACCCCACAGGTTAAGGGCTTCATCCCACAAGGCGGCCCCCACCCAGACACCAATCAAAGTAGTGGGTACCTGAGGTACCCACATTTCTGTTTGACTTAGCTACAAAGTTGTGGGTTCCCATGACCCCCCATATTTGATAATTTGCTAGAATGATTCACAGAACTCAGGAAAACAGTTTGCTAACTATTACTACTGCTTTATTATAAAGGATATAACTTAGGAACAGCCAAAAGGAAAAGATGCCCAGGGCAAGGAATGTGGGAAGGGACGCAGAGCTTCCCTGCCCTCTCTGGGTCACCACTGTCCCAGGACCTCCCTATGCTCCCCAAGCCAGAAGCTCTTGGAACTCTGTCATTTCAAGTTTTTATAGAGGCTTTATTGCATAGATATGATTGAGTAAATGGCAACTGAGGAATAACTCAATCTCCAGCCCCTCTCCTCTTCTTGGAGGTGGGATGGTAGAGCTGGAATTCCAACCTTCTACTCATGCCTTGGTCTTTCTGGAGACCAGCCCCCATCCTGAAGCTATGGGTAGCTTCAGTGATCCCCAGAAGCCATGGGTGGCCCCCAGCCACCAGTCATCTCAATAGAATACCCAAGGCACTCTCATCACTCCACAAATTCCAAGGTCTTAGAAGCTCTTGTGTCGGGAACCAGGGATTGAGTCCAAATATTATGACGAAAGGTGCTCCTATCATCTCTACCACTCAAGAAATCTGAGATTTCACTAATCTGAAATTCTGGAGCTCTGTTCCAGAAAGTGGGGGCAGAGACCAAATATGTATTTCTTATTAAGTCACAATAATAGTGGGCAGAGTGGACAACACTTGGAAATTCAGACACACCTATGCTTTCCAGAGCTCACAGTTAAATAACTGGCCTTCCCCAACCCACACCCACCACTGTAACCTCTGCAGGCAGAACCTTCAGTATTCCACAGCCAAGCTCTCTGAGAAGATACTGGAAACAAAGTCAATGCAAATTAAATGGCTAACCAGTCAAGCAGGTACTAAGAGGGAACGTCCATGAGGGCAAACGATGAATGGCTAAACGTTGGGATCTGAGGCACCCAGTTTGCTCAGAGCTGAGTAACTGTCTGCTCTGTAGCCCAGTCCTGGACCTTTGCTTGGCTGAAGATGAGGTAGAAGACCAGGCCTGACATGTTTATAGAAACTGAAATCAAGAAGACATTTCTCCAGCCAAACTCAGAATCCTAGAAGCAGGAAATTACAAAGTGTTAATGGTCTCTTGGCTCTTGCCCCTCCTATTCAGAAAGGTCTGGAGCATGTCCAGCTCCCCGGCCCCTGCTCCGGCCTCTGTGGCCTTCCTGGTTGTTCCTGGAATACGCAGGTCATTTCCTGGGCCCTGGCCTTTCCCTCTGCCGGAATAGTCCTCCTCCCAATAGCCATTTGTCTCCCTCCCTTGTTTGCATCTAGTCCTTACTTAAATGTTACCTTTCCAGTGAGTCCTTCCAAGACCACCCTATTTAAAATTGAAATCCCACCCCTTTCCATGTGCCCTGTCCTCCTCTCCTGCTTTATTCTTCTCTTCGCACTTTGCCACCACTCAGTATACTCTATATTTTACTGATTTCACTAGTTTTCCATCAGTTTCTTTCCTACAGTATAAGCTTCACCAGGCAGGGACTTTTGTTTGTTTTATCCACTTAAACTGCGTGGCACATGCTAAAGTGGAATTAACGAATGGATGAATGAAGGGATGACAAGGGAAACACTCAGTTTGAGAATTTCCCTATTAAAAGCCATTTCCTGACAGTATTAGTGACTGGAAGGGAAACCCCTCAATCACGGGCAAACCAGAATGGTTGGCCCCTCTATACTTTGCAAGAAATGCCATGAATATTGCTATAAATTTTGATGATTAGCATGAAAAACTTCTAAAAACTCTTAAAGTATAAACTCATAAAACTGAGCGCTCATTATCGCTCCACACCCAAAACCTGTGGTAATTGCCCTCCATGAGCTGAGCCTGGGGGGAAGTCGTGAGGGGGTTCAGGACTCTTGAGCTTTAAGTTGAGCCCCGTTGGGGAGGGAACAAAAATATCTTCAGTCTGACTTCTCCTGAGTAACCTCCATAGGTTTCTCTCATGAATATTTTCATCAGAGCATTCGACCTCACCTGACTGATTAAGAATCCGGCAACAGTGGAAGAAATGGCTCCTGATAAGTGGCCAAAGACTTGTGATAGTCCCCTGAGAAAGCTGGTGTACCTGAGACAGAAAAGAATATTCCAGTATAAGCAAACCATGCACCTCAGCTTACTTGTTGTAACTCTGTGCTTGTCTCTGGGGGTGCCCAGAGTCGACCCTTGGTCAAGCCTGAATGAAATGTGCTGACTAGTGATTAGTATAATCCCGCCTGAGGGTCTGAGACTCCCAAGGGTCAGCTGTACTGACTTGTCAACATTGTTTATACAAAATGTACAGATGGATGATTTGCATCTAGTTTGTACGTTCTCTTAGTTTCTGCTATGGAACCTGATCTTGCAGCCTTGTTTTTGGGTAAAAAAGACCCCTCAGTGGATGAGTCGTTGGCTTCCCTGAGACCAGGGCATCTCCCATGGGTCATGGCGGTTGGTTATCTGAAGATAGAGCATGTTCTACTGACCGTGAAAGGATCCTGGGAGCTACATTTGGAAATCCCAGTCCTCTTTGATTCTACCTCTATCAGAGGTCAGTGTTTCTCTTGCTCTCCTGTTAGTCAAGCTTTATTAAAGCCTTAAGTGAACCGGCACCGTAGGGTCCTTCACCGATCCAACCCCGTGTGACTGCTGCATTCCCCGACAGAGATATGGGTGTGAGTCACCTCCTGTCCCCAGTTGAGCTGTGAGTGTGGCCACTGCCTTCCCGTTTTCACCTGGAAAACTGAGTGCACGGTGGTGGACTAGCTTTGGGTCCCTTCCAGGAATTATTTGGATGTAGGGCTGATGCTGACATTTCCTGTGACCTGCAGCACGGATCACCCACATGGAACTGGGGCATCCGAGTGAGTTTAAGGCTGCGGGACCTAAGCTGAGCTTCTGTGCGGATGTGGCAAAGGGGTCCCTACCGAGGAGCAATATCCAAGAAGTTAATAAGGGCTCCTGTTTGGCAGAAGGTGGTGGCGGCGGAACACAGTGCCAACAAGCCCATACTGGTGCTGATGCTGGATCTGACCCAGTACAGGGACACGAGGACCACAGATGGGACAAGAACCCCTGCAGCGGGAGGACAAACACAGAGTGAATCAAAACCACCCAGAGCTTCCCGCATCCATCCCAGGATCTACCTCAGTCCTTACCAATGGCGGTAGAGAGTTTCCTGATGGTAACGAGTCTGAAGATTTTTCTGGAGTGAAGAAAATCCGCCAGTAGACCGCAAAGGATAGTGCTGATAAAGGCAACACCTAACAGCAGGGCTGACAGGATTCCACTCTGAGGACCAGAGACAAGTAAGGTGCAAGCCTCACTTCCCACACTGTGACACACACTGACCCTTGCGTGGCTTTCTACTTGTATAGCTTCTCTCTATATACATATCTCCTTGAGCACAAATTTCAGGTTACTGGAATGAGCCAACACAATTTTGGTGCCTGAGAGAAAATATGCATATAGTTCAATTTGGAAAAAAAAAAAAAAAGACCAATGCTCTCTTCATATGTAAAGGTCACCTGGAAATAGATTTCTTAAAAAGAACAAAACCCAGTAGAAAAATAGGCAAAAAACAGGAACAACTTACAGAAAAAGGAAAATAAGGGACTCCTAAACGTATTAAAAGTTGTCCAACCTCATAGTGAAAAGAACTACTTTTTCACCGATCAACAGTTTTTTGACCTGATCTACAGGGATGCTGTGGGAAACTGGGTACTTGCAAATATTATCAGTGCCCGATGGAGAGCAATTTGACAATAGATACAAAAGTTTGCACTGCATCTACCCTGAACTCAGACATGCAGAAACAGTTGCTCAGATGTGTGGCAGATGAGCAAGGTTTTTTGCTCAGAGATTGGAAACAACCCAAATGTCTCGCAGTAAGTTTCCCGCGTACTGATCTGAAAAGATCACAGTGGCGTAATATACAAAGAATAGCAGCGTACACAGCACATAATGTTTTGCGTAAAAAAAAAAAAAAAGTGACAAAATAAGAAGATATGTTCATGTATGCTTGCAACCTCATAAAGAAGCAGTGGAAGAATATATAAGAAATGAATAAAAAAGAGTTATCTGTGGCTGGGAGTGGGCTGGGAGAACAGGACAGACTGGGGATGGGAAAGGGAGGAAGATTTTTCACTCCTATCTTTGGATATAGTTTTAAAAATGTTGAACCCCGGTTTGATCAGCTCAGCCTCTGTATTACAGTGTTATTAAAGAAAATGCAAGGCAAGAAATGTTGTGTATAATCCCCCAAATGGAAAGGCTTTAACAGTCACCGTGTCCCAACTGTTCATATCATGGATGAGTAAACCGAAGCCACCAAGGTTTTGTGACTTAGGGAGAAGCCACCCTGAGACCAACGGGAGTCGGGGCCTCTTGACTCTTCCCAAGCTGAGAAAGCCTGGTCTCAACCGTCTGGTCTCCACTGGTCTCTCCAGTCCTTCCGCCATCCTCCTTGCCCTCAGCCTTGGCCTCTGAGATGGGGAGCCCCCTTGGCCTCACAGCAGAGACAAACCGTTCCCAAGAGCTGGCCTCAGGGATGTCTGTTCGGACCTCCTGTCCCCTGATGGCCTCACCTGAGATTCTGGCTTTGCTGCCCGCTTCTGGCCTCCTCCTTTGTGGAGACCCGTGGCCACTCAACCCCTGGGCTTTCTGATCTCAGTACCTCCAGCCTGTTGCAATGCGTGCGCCCTGGACTCTGACCTCTGCTCCGAAAGTCAGCTCTCTGTTGGCCAGTTAGCAGGGGAGCCCAGTCAACATGAGAGCGCTGCTGCTTTCGTCCAAACACAAGAATGTAGCAGTCACTCAGTAACCTTGTGAACTGCCGCTAATAGGCTCTGAAATCTGATACACTCTTTGCCACTTCTAAGACCTCCATCTTGTAGGAATTTAAAGGCTCCTGTCCACCCATCAGGGTACCTGTTCATTCTGTGAAAACTCAGCTGTACACACAGGTGCACTTTGGATATATCATACTTGAATAACACATTTTTTAGAAGACCATTCTCTGCAAGTTTTGGGTAGGAGTCCTGTTTGGGACATGTTTTCAGCAGATGTTGTTTATGGTCCCTGCCAAGCCTTCTGGAAGGCAGAATTTGTTTTGTTAACACTGTATCGTTAATGCTGCCAGCAGAATATCTTGTTTGCAAATGCTGATTGGATTGAACATAAAAGTTTTGCATCGGTCCCTTAGAAAACAGGACATTCTATGAATGCCACGCTTCCCTAGAACCGTCCCAGTCTTCCGCAGTAAGCAGTAGGTTGCGGTGAGATGATTCAGAATTCACGCAACCAGGATGCATTTCCTACACGAAGGTCCTGGGCCTAATCCCCTGATTTTGTGGCCGTAAGTGAGACAGAGGATTATATAATGAGACATTTAGACAGAAGAACAGAATGGGCTTTCTCTATACTCACATCTCTGAGGTTAGCTTGAAGTACAGAGCTGATGTATGTTGGAATGTACGCCATCAAAATATTAGAAGTCCAGAATCCGGTGAAATAAAAGACTAAAATGCCCCAAAGTGGTAGGGATTTGATCATAGCCTTAATGGGAAGGGACCAGCCTGGTGAACAGTCCTGGAAGAAAGCAGATATCAACACTCCTCCATCAGAAGACAAGAGCTTTGCTCTAATGCCCTCTTCCGCCCCCGAGACATCCGGACGGACACAGGGAACCGGCAGAGAAGTTCATCAAACACACCTGTTGAGCCAGTGAACACACGATATATTCCTTCTCACCGGCGCTGATAAACGGGTGATTTATGGGGTCATCATAAGCAAGAGGAAACCAGAGAAAAGAACAGGCACAGCCAATTCCACCTAGAAAGAAGATCGCATTAGCCCTTGATGGGAGTTCTTTCAGTTTGACTCTGCACTGACATGACTCCTGGGATTGACAGAATGCCCCCAGTATTCGACTCCTATCTGTATGTATGCTATGGCCCCATCACTGGTGGAGAGAGCTTCCCCACCACCTGTCTATACATGATGACAGTGTGGAACAACCCAGCGTTACCAGTGTTGAGTGGAAATAAAATTCATCTTAAAATTTTCTTTTTTAGAATCTTAAGAAAATCTCTTTTTTTTTTTGAAGCAGAGTGTAGATTTTATTTTTTTAATGAAAATATTATTTAATCTATAGATTTTATATAAACATCACCAGTTTTCCCAATACTTTTTTTATTATGTTCAATTAGCCAACATACAGTACATCATTAGCTTTTGATGTAGTGTTCAACAATTCATCGGTTGCGTGTAACACCCAGTGCTCCTCACCACACTTGCCCTAATCGTAATAGCTCTTTTTACTTGCTAGCTTCTCCTTTACACATTGCTTCACAAGTAGAGAGTGAAGAGCTACCATAGAGTACAGAACTACCCTACACCAAGCATTTGTGAGATTTTGAGAGTATAAGAATACAAAGATACAATTTTGCCATCAAGGAACTTAAAATCAAGTAGGGAAGAATAGATACGAAAATTACCACTGGAGTAGATTGAGGGTGGAGGATGTCAACAGGTATTTTACTGACTTCCTTCCCTGCAGATATACATTTGTAGCTTCCCTTTCTAAAAACCATGAGCAGAATAAGCCTCTCATGTTGCTTGAATAATTTTTGTAACCTGCCCTTTGAAGTTTCCATGACAAAGCCTTTGCAGGTCACCATGCTGAAGTAATCCATCTTCACACATTTCTTTTTCTAGTGAATATACTGACCTGATGTTACAGGAACCCTTGATATAAGAGTATTATCCTCTGATGGAAGCACCAGTGGTGCTCAGTGGTCTTACTGGAATCACACAGGTTGCAGATGGGACTTCAGAGAATGTTTTAAAACTCAATCACAAACATTAGCTGCAAGCAGCTGGGCAGACCCCCACCAGGGCTGGGTAAAGGCAAAATTGTGAAGTAGTAGAATGCTGCCTCTGGAATACTCCGAGCATCTTTGGGACCTTCTGCAGCATCTCTTAATGCATTACGTCCACTCTGGAGCTTCACACGGCCTGCACTGTCTTGCAGGTTCTACTGGTTGATTCTCTGTGCCAATCAGCATTTTGTGATTAGGTCACAGTCTTACAATATTCTGGTTGTAATAATAGGAGGATTTTAAAAAATGAATTAAATAAATAAGCATAACTAAAAATATCATCCCACCAAGATACCATTTTCAACATCTTATGAAAGAAATCCCTCCGGGTTTCGTTGTGTGTTCGGTTTAGAAGCAGGACGGAACATTATGATGCTTTTAAAGTCATTAGGTCATTCTAGCTACGCATCCAGGCTCCTGAGATGTAAATGTCATTTTGCAAGATTCACAACATGATTAACTCTGAACATTATCAACTTTAGTTATATAAATAGTCACATCTATTAGGATTTGGTTAACCATAGATGACTTGCATCACGAAAAGCATGCCCAGCATTCTCTGTCACAAAACAAAATCCTGAGGGCGCCTGAGTGGCTCAGTTAGTTGAGCGTCTGCCTTCGGCTCAGGTCACGATCCCGGGGTCCTGGGATCAAGTTCCACATCGGGCTCCCTGTTGGGGGGGAGTCTGCTTCTCCCTTTGCCCCCGCACCCTGCTTGTGCTCTCTCTCTCAAATAAATAAAATAAAATAAAATAAAAACCCAAATCCTGAGATTTGAGAAGCCCAAACTCACCAAAGATATAGAAGATAGAAGGCCACCCTTTGGTCTCGCAGAGGAAACCCCCGACGAGCAAAGTAATGAAGGGTCCCATCAATTCCCCTAAACAGAAGATGTGAGGATATTTTGGGTGAGACAGTCACGGCCGTGCTTTCAAGCAGGGAGACAGGGTAGTTGGAATATAAGGTTTTGCTTGTGTTGATAGTCCATTGCAGAGTACTCTTGGACAGTGCATCAAGTTGACAATTTAGGGCATCAATTACCTGATAAAGCGATGTTGATGAGTTGACTCTTTTCTAGTGGGGGAGCCCATTTGACCCAAATTGAAAATTGGCTTGTTAATACCATAACCTGGGGGAAAAAAAAAAAGTTCCATTCTTGGCTATCTGAGGTCGTTTTGTAACCAATATCTCACTTATCTTTAAAAGCATCTCGGTACCTGGGCTATGCCTTGAACAATCCGCAAGACAATGAGCGAGAGCACTCCTGCATCCGCGGCCAATGGAATAAAGAGGGCCAAGATTGAGGAAAGAAGCAGGCTAACACCCACCAAGTACTTGGCTCCAAATAGTCCAGCTATGTAGCCAGTAGGGATTGGAGCCAAGAATGAGCCATAGTTGGTAGAGCTGAGAAGGATCCCCTGGATTTCAGGACTCCAGTCATACTGAGGAGCCTAGGGGACAAAGAGAATCTCACTGTTCATCTTTGGCCAGAGAGTTGACAGTGTTTATCATGTGAACTTGAGAGGCAAACAAAACAAAACAAAACAAAACAAAAAACTGGCAGTTCTCTCTCCTTCTACTTCTCTCCAGTTCCTCCAGTCTACAAATTTCATTAAAAACAAAAACAAAAACAAAAACCCAAACATATGCCCAACATACTCTTTCCTTTTACACAGTTTCCCTGGTTACACAATTAACTGACCCATTAAGATGTAAGAGATCCCATAAAGAAAGAAAGGTTATAAAGAAGAAAGCATTATAGGCAAGGTAACTTTAAAAATATGTGAAGGAAGAAAGTAAAAGTAAACATCTGTGAAACTTAGGTTGTGATTTTCATCCTCGTAGGGGAAGAATGTGTGTCCACTAAAGATTGAAGTGGTTTCCTGCATTCTAACTTAGTCCCTGGTTACACTCCTAAACACTAACAGAGATATAATCTCCTTAGCTCCACATTATGTTCTTGTGTAGTATAGTTCATTGAACGTAGTAGATGCTTAATAAATAACCCTTTAGGTCAAGCCATCCTAGTCAGAGAAAGGGTCTGGAGTCTCGTGAAACTTACCACTGCCTTAAGTTGCCGTAGAGTTCCATTCCAGCCGTCCCGGGAGTGGGCGGAAGGCCCTTCTGTGGAGGCATTGAGTGGGCCAGGCCAGGCTGTGCTATTCACCATGGCTGGTATGGCGATGCTCAGGCTCATCTTTTGGGAGTTAAGCGAAAAATTGCAGAGATGCATGATGAGGGCCAGCCCATGTCGGACTGAGCAAAAGCCTGAGATGAAGAGGCACAGAAAGTTTTATAATCAGGGTGCTTTTCTCCCATCTTTCCTAAGTCTGGAAGAGGGAGAAGACTGCAGTCTGTGGAGGAGAAATAGAAATAGAGAGCAGACATTGCTCTGCAGGTGGCTGGTGGACACCTGTCCCCCCGGAAGGTGAGGGGTCAGTAACTTTCTCAGAATCATTACTTGAGCAGAGACTTGAAGAAGGTGTGGAACTGGCCAGAGCGAGTGTTAGGAAGGTTTTCGAGGCAGGGCTCTGGGATGAGCTCATGAGAGTGGGACTGGAAAGAAATGAAATTGGACAGAGGACAGGCTGGAGGCAGTGGTCGAGGGGATACGGATAGTAAGAGAGAGGAATTGTTGGAAATGACTCCCAAGGACCGCACCCTATTACCAGAGAATGAGGCAGATTAGCAGGTCAGGGGCTGGGAGGAGATGAAGCACCAAAGGTAGGCTAGCTTGGACTACAGAAGCATTTCAGCTTCATCTTGATACTGTAATCTGGGCTCGCACGAAATTTGCCAGTGATCCATGAGGGGTCTGGGGTCATCCCTGGGCTTGAGTCCAGGTATGTTAGTTTGGCAACAGAAGGATTGATCGACTGTCCCTCGAGAGAAATTCCAGAAGTGTAATATATGATCCCATCCTCAGGGCATGTGGGTGTCCCATTTCCTGCCTCGTGTTGGGGGAGCAAACGCAGTTGAAGTGGCCAGGGCTGTCTCCTGTTGTGTGGTGGCATGCCTGTCAAGTTCCAGGAGTAGAGACAGAGACCCCCACCTTTGGTTTAACTCGGGGGGTGGGGGCGGGGCGTTCAGTTGAGATTGTCCCCTACCTCATGCACACGAATTTACATTGGAGTTTTGATCAGCATCGTATAGATGTGTCAGATGGCATTGTGAGGGATTGCCCCATGGAGAGCATTGTCTTCTCCTAGCCAAGAACAGGGGTGGCTCCCTGTGGATTCACGTCTTCTTCTCTGGCCCGAGTTGCAATCTTACAGTTAGTTCTCTTCAGTTAAGTCCCTCACAAGTTTTGTTTCTTTTTTTTTTTTAATTTTTTTTTTTTTGATTATTCATTTGAGACACAGAGATACAGAGAGAGAGCAGAGAGCATGAGCAGGGGGAGAGGCAGAGGGAGAGGGAGAAACAAGCTTCCCGCTGAGCAGGGAGCCCGATGTGGGGCTCGATCCCAGGACCCTGGGATCATGACCTGAGCCGAAGGCAGACACTTAACCAACTGAGCCACCCAGGCGGCCCCCACACAAGTTTCTAAAGAGACTTTTTATTGTTTCTATAACTGAGTCCTCTCCCTATTATTTTCATATTTCCTTTCTCTGGGTTTAGAGCAGAAAACCAAACCCACACATGTGTTAAGTATTAATAGTGGAAAACAGTGCATGGCTACTTTTGTTATTTGTAACATTTCATCCTCTTGGGTAATTTATTCCCTGGCAGTTTGTAAACAGTGTTAAATAGGAGTGGTGAGAGCATATTTGAATTCACTGAGCATGTTTCTCACATCACGCCGTTAAGTGTACTGCTGGGACTTGTTCTTATTGGTGAGACCTGCACTTTTATTGTATGAAGCTATCCTATTCCTGCTTCTTCTTGTTTTGATGTGGATGCAGGAGTTTTATGAAATATATTTGAATCATAGAGTCAGACACCTGGATCTGCTCTGTTTACAGCTGTGTGTTCTTGGGCATATTACTGAGCTATCTGCAGCCTCAATATTCTACCTGTAAAATGGGGCTAATAATAGAGCCTACCTCAGGTGCTGTGGTGAGGATTGAGTAGGTTTATGTAAGTTCATTATAATTATTATTAATAATATCTGACTGTGCTTACATTCTTGAAATGATCTCTTCTTAATAGGCTGTTGTAATGAAAACACATGATTTATTTGGTAATATTTTGGCTAGAATTTTACATTGGCATATATAATTGAATTCGGGTGAATATTATTGCGAATATATGTGTATGTGTAGTTTTTGACATGCTAGCCTTGTAAGGAAAGAAAGGTTTTAGGCTTTCCATCTCAATCTATAACCTGAAGTATTTTAGGTATATAGTCATTTTCTTTTTTCTTTTTTTAAGATTTATTTATTGACTTCAGAGAGAGAGAGCAGGAGGGGAAGAGGGAGACCAAGAATCTCCAGCAGACTCCCTGCTGAGCATAGAGCCCGACGCAGGGCTCGATCTCATGACCCTGAGATCATGCCCTGAGCTGAAACCGAGAGTTGGAGGCTTAACCGATTGAGCCACCCAGGCACCCCTCATTTTCTTTTTTCTTAATACACTTTTTTATGTTAGAACAGTTTTAGACTTACAGAATTATTGAGTTCCTTTTTTTTTTTTTTTTAGATTTTATTTATTTATTTGAGAGACAGACACAGAGATAGCAAGAAAGAGCACAAGTGGAGAGGGAGATGGAGAAGCAGGCTCCCCGCTGAGCAGGGAGCCTGATGCGGGGCTCGATCCCAGGACCCTGGGATCATGACCTGAGCCGAAGGCAGATGCTCAACCAACTGAGCCACCCAGGCGCCCCTGAAGTATTGAGTTCCTGTGTCCCTTACACCCACTTTCCCATTATGAACATCTTCTGTTACTGTGGTACATTTGTCACAGTTGATAAACCTACTGCAATGTATGATTATTAGCTAAAGTCCACACTGTGTTCAGACTTCTTAGTTTTTACCTGATGTCTCTTTTCTGTTCCAGAATCCCATTCAGGAGAGCATAGTTACCTTTAATTGTTATGTCTCCTTGGGATATTTATGGCTACGACAGTTTCTCAGACTTTCTCTGTTTCTGATGACCTTGATGATTTTGAAGAGTACCAGTCAGACATTTTGTAGAGTGTCCCTCAACAACCGGTTTGAAGAAGTATTTGTCAGGTTTCTCTGCTATGAAGCTGCTCTTGTTCAGGCCCTTTCCATGCTGGGCTCTGCAAGAAGTCACACGCACAGTTCACACATAAGGAGTGAGGAACTATGCCCCACCTCCTTCAGGCACTGGATACAGAGGCATTTTCTGCTCCAGAGAATCTCACTGAGTTTTCCTAGTGAAACCACCAAGACATAATTTGTTTGTTTTAAAAGGGTTAACTTTCTGACACCTCTCTTCACCTCTTGCATGTTTTTTTGACGTGTGCAATTTTTCTTAATTCAAATTTGTAAACGTTATTTCCATAGAAATTATGGATATTATCTGCTTCCCCGTGATTAACACCTTACACATTTGAAATGCTTCTGTCTCCTTTGTCCCCACGATTACGTGTGCTTAATCTCTCTGTCTGATCAACCTGAGTCAGGAATTATTTTATTGCTGTGAAGGGCATCTGCTGTCCAAGACTCAGCTCTTGTATATATTTTTCATTGCGATTTCCTTGATGATTTGAGTTTACTTTTTTTCTACATTGAGGTTGTCTCTTTTGTTTTTCCACATACTTTCCTTGAAGGTATAGACTCAGTGAACTGGATGCTTGATTAAATTGCTTTCATTTATTCTTATGCAGTCTCTATTTTCTTCCCTTCTTCATGCCCATCATCTTTTGAGCCACTTGTCTTGGTCTCCCTCTGCATCTTCCATGACTTTTCTAAGCCTTGGCTCTATCTCACTGATTCGATTTCCTGTAGTGATCATTTCTTTCCTTCCTACTGTTTATTTGGAAGTCATATATTTAGTTTCCTTTGTCCTCTACTTTGGACTCTTCTTGCACATTTTCCTGTTGATTTACTTCCTATACTCTGAGCTTCTTACTATTCTTGAGATCTTGAATCGGAAATGAAAATATTCTTCAGTTTCCCCAGATGAAATAAGCGCAGCCGTGTAACATGATGGTTAGCAATCAGACTGCTCTGGTGTGAATCCAGATGACACCTCTTTGTGCTTCGATGACTTAAATGAGTTACTTCCTTTCTGCTTGAAATCTGGCTCCTTCAATGGAGAGGATGCTAGGAGGAGTACCTTCCTTGAAGGAATGTTGTGAGGATTCAGTGAATTAATCCACATAAAGTGCTTAGAACAGTGCCTGGCACCAAACATGCATTTAATATGCCATGATCACTCTTTGATCTAATACATTCCTTTTCTTTTTCTATTCTTTGTGCTAGCGTATTTACACATCCCTCATGCCCCAGTCTTGGACCATAGAGATCAGTCATCTGTGATTTAGTTCCCATGTGTTGAAACCCTTGCCATGTATGGAAATGGGCCACCTTTGCTGGCCTGAGGCCTGCCACCATGTGGTGGTAACAGTGTGTGCATGAGGGGGTAGGTGGCAGCTGGTGGGAGGCAGGAGGAGGCCTTGGAATTCTTTTGCCAGTTCAAGGGAAGTAACTACTCTTCCATTTGAATTTTGCAATGACCTGGTCAATCTTGAGGACAAGTCCCCAAAAATTCCAAGTTAATTTCTGTCATCACGCATGTACTGCTTTGGTCTGTGGCACTGGCCCAAGATACTAAGCTGCAGATCTTCAGAAAGATGGGTAAGCTGTGGATGGGGAAACAGCAGGATGTGGGCCATGTGAGCTTCACCCGCCATATCCCAAACTCCGCTTGCTTGTGGTGGCCTCACCTTGCTGGTGGTTGCTGGCCTCTAGACACTGCCATTCGGAGCTAGGGAGCGTGAGCCAACGCTTCACAGTAATGGGTGTCCTCCCTCTCTTCCTATATCACTGTACCATGCTCCAAGGAGGAGACTTCTGTCAGCTCTTGGCGGCCTCTCTCAACCTCATCCAGAATGTATTAAACCCATCAATGAGCCTTAGAATTCGTAGTGTGTGGTAGAACAATTCCCTAATTTTAACCTGGATGGAGATACTTTCTCCAAGCGGTGTGCTTGCTTGTTTATTTCTGGGACTTTCAGAGAGGGATGTTATTGTAGCCTGGCCTCTGGGTGACATTCTTTCCATGGGCTGGGGTATATTCACCTCCACGTGGGCTTTGGATGGGGAGGAAGGAAGCTGTGCCTGATGCTGTTCGTGAATTCTCGCTGCCATTCTTGCCCTTCCAAGTTCTCCACAGAGAGACAAATACCTGGAAGTGACAGCCCTCAATCTACCATTCAGACAGACAGGCTTCCAACCATGAGGACATTCTGGCAAAGTTTGGAAGGCTGAACGTGGTGAGAAGCCATGATGCTGTGAGGTAGCTGGAGACCCATGGAGGAGGATCAGTGATGGTGGACATGGGATTTCTGCCTGTGACTTTTTTTTTTTTTAAGATTCTGTTTATTTGACAGAGAGAGACACAGCGAGAGAGGGAACACAAGCAGGGAGAGTGGGAGGGGGAGAAGCAGGCTTCCTGCGGACCGGGGAGCCCGATATCGGGCTTGATCCCAGGACCCCGGGATCATGACCTGAGCCGAAGGCAGACGCTTAACGTCTGAGCCACCCAGGCGCCCCTCTGCCTGTGACTTTTGAGTGTCCCCTTGAAAACTGCCCACTCGGGGCTGCACGTGGTTATCAAAGGTGACTGGATGTGACATGTAATGGGGGAGGGGCATTTCTCTGTGTCCCACGGAATAGCTGGATTTGGTTCTGTGAGTCTCTTAGAAGTGCAGTCAAGCCCAGTAAAGATGTCAGTAGCCTTTGGGGACACGGGGACCTAGAGAAAGCCCCAGCAGTGCCCTGAGGGTGTGAGAAGAGGACCCAGGAGTGCCCAGGAAGTGTGGGCCAGAGAGAGAGAGAGATGAGTGGAAATTGATGCTGGCCACCAACGGATGAAGCAACCAGCAGGGTTTATGCATAAGCACTGTGAGAAATACTTGGAGACTCAACAAAATACCCAGGTGGGACTATGAAGAGTAGTTGGGGCTCTACCTTATCAGGTGGGACAAGATTTGGCCAAAAAAGGATTATTATTAGCATGATGCCATTTGTAATGACAGGTCAAATGGGTTACTAAGGGATTGGATAGAGCTGTAGCTCCTAGAGGGTCAGCAGGGGACTAAGCAGCATGGTGGGGTGGATGCCCTAGAAGACTGTAGAAGAAACCAGAAAGACCACATATGAGTCCCACCGCTGCCAAAATGGGGGCTGGGGGGGGACACTGTGTGAGAGGTGATAATCATGGTTAAAGTTGATATGGTGTTTACTGTATGCCAGGCATTGTTCTTAGTGGTTTACATATTGTAACATTTAATTCTCGTGGAGATGCTGTGAGGTAGGTACTATTATTATCATGTATTTATGAATAAGGAAACTGAGACACACAAAGTTTAAGTAATTTCCCTAAGGTCACATAGCTCATAAATGGCAAAATCAGGACTGCAAACATGGAAAATTTTTATCTATAAGTTCTTTATATTACTGATTTTGAGAGAGAGTTGGGATAGGAGAATTTGGCCGATAGACTCTTAACTACTTAGATGTGGATGAGGTCTTCGAGATACAAGAATCAAGCTCTCCCGTTTTCCAGATGAGGAAGCTGAGGCAATGGGATTCATTCCAGGTCAAACGGTTCCTAGTTAACTGTAGACTGAGTATTAGAATGCACATCTCCTATTTCTCCTTTGATGGGTAAGATTAGAAGAATCCTCTAGTCCTTGAGACATGCTCACTTCCGAGCAGACACACTGGCTGAAACGTTGAGGATTGTAAAGCATGCCACCTTAGTTAGTGCTTTACTGTTCAAAGGTGTTATCTTATGAAAAGTCTATTTCCATAAGAGAATTAATGACTCACGTAATTATGAACCATTAAAAGTTTAGGGGAAAATAAGGTGTTCACCAGGTTTTCTTAGGACATATTATAGAAAAGCATCTGGTTGTGATATAGACAATGTAGAGGAGGAAAAATGATTTTTGTGACATGGTGGAAAAGAAAAGCCCGTTCTCTTTGAGGCAGGGCAGAGAGACCTAACTGGATGCTCCTGGACTTAAAATCGGAAAACCCAAGACCGGTTTCCATGTTTTCCACCTGACATCTGCTCTGAATTTTTTCATTCATCTATAAATACGTTGTGATACCTACCTGTCCTATATACCTTCAAGGTTTCTTGCAAGAAGTGAAATAATTCTCCACAAAAGACACTTTACAGCTATATAGAGCCCTTGGCAGTTGGTGGGAGCATCATGCTGTATGTATATCACCACAAGGGAAGTCAAGATGACACAGATACCAGTTTTAGCTGTAGCCAGTACCTGAGTTTACCTTTCCTGGAGGTTTGCGCGTGAGCCGTGTTTAAATTCCCATCACTGGAAATAGCTCCCACTCCCTTTACTTCTGCTCTAGTAGACATTTTGATTCTTTTCTCCCAGGGACTGGCGTTCACCTACTGAAATGAAAGAATGCAAAAGCAAATACAGGGCGACAAGTGTCATACCATTTCTGGTATATGTTGAATACACACATGACGCTGCCCCAGTGCTACAAATTAGGAGGAAATATTTGGTGGGAAAAATGCTAGGTTGGGGTTCAGGAGACCTGATTTGTTGCCCAGACTTATCACTAGCCAATTGTGTGACCCTGGGAAGGTCATAGTTACCCTGGGTCTTAGTCTCTGCTTCTCTGAAGTGAATGGTCTGGCCGGGACTGCCTTAATGGGTTTTAATATTCTTTCCAGTTCTGTGTTCCTTTGTCTCTCAACTGATACATGTGTCAACTGGATGTTAAAACCTGACAGTCTTCTTTGAAGTTTCATCTGGAAGATTCTGATATCTTAAATTACCTGAAAAACTGCCTGTTATAAACATCTAGATATACCAGTTAAAATATGGCAAATGTCTTTTTAAATACATAGCTCCAAAGATAGTAAGAGATATCCCCGTGGATGTAATGAAAAGTTTGCAGTATGAACTAACTTTTCAGTGGCCCTGGGACTGGGGTGGGGAGCAGACATCAGTTTCAGTGATGCAGGGGTCTTGAGATCTAGGTCCCTGGGGATTAGGAATAAAGCCTTAGACTTCCGCCAGGAAGGCGATTATAATGGAGATCCTATTATAGAACCAGAGCCCTCAAAGGGGTTCGAAACTGAGTTAAAGAGGCTCTGTCCATTGCAACAGTGAGACAGTGATAACTTACACATACTGAGCTCTGGTTTGAAAAGAAAAAGCCTCTCCTTCAAATTCCGAAAATTTGTAACTATGTCATGGGAAGTTGGGGGTTGCAATTCACACTGTTTTTATTGTCTGAGAACTCTCTCTCGGCTGAAAAACTGAACTAAGAACCGGGCCCAGGCTGATTTCCTTAACACAGATCACACAGAATTACTGAAGATGAAGCTCCACTTAATATGACTTCCAGATCCAAAATTAGAAACGCTCACAGAAGCAATCATCCAAGGCAAGTCCTTAGACTCAACACATAGCAGGATCAAATTGCTGAGAACTTCCAAGAGTCAGATAAACTGATAAATGCCTTATATAAGCATGCTTAAAATAATTGAAGAAATAAACGATAGACTCTAAAACATAAGAAGATACCCAAAAGAACAGGCATATTTAAGAAAGGCACTACTTGAAATACAAAAGACATATTTAGGCATTGAAATTAGAAACGAAGTCATTAGTCATTAGACAACTAGCTAATGACTGAATTAGTGAAACAGAAGGTACAACAGAATTATACAGAATAAAGTAATTTATACAGAATAATTACACAGCATATTTAAACAGAATAAGTATATTATACAGATTAAAGCTCAGGGAGATAATGACGTATGGTAGCAAAGTTAGGGGACTTGGAAAATAGAGGTAAAAGGTCTGGTATATGTTGAATAAGACTTCTGGAAAAAGAAAATGAACAGAATTGAGGAGAGGTAATGCTTTAAGAAATAATGGTTAGGGCTCTTCCAGAATAGATGGAAACCATATTTCTCGGATTCAGGAATCACAAAGAGTCTGAAGCCAGAGAAATGAAGTTAAAGCTATACCTAGACATATCATAAAGATCTTGCGGGATGCAAAAAGCTCTAAACTTATCTGTAACAAGACATACCATAAGAGGTCATTGGCGGTGGTGGGGGGGGTAGAAAGTGATTACAGTATGATACCAGATAAGGGACCAGTGTTCTTTTTAAACTTCAAGATAATAAAAAAAAGACAAAGAAAGTGGGTGAAGAGTACGTAACTATTAGTACAGTACGTAAACACAGATGAAGAATAGACATGCAGAACGCACCCTACCTTACTATCAAAGACAGGAACATTAGAAGAACAAGATCTTATTATTTCTTACCTGTCCACTTCCATAAATATTTGAAAGACTTATCCCTAGTTTAGGCAAAAGTGTGGAGAACTAAGCTGTTGTTTGTAGGAGTCAGGGCATCTTTGCATTTGGTGTTGTTGCTTCATGGCGTCTACCAGGGAATAATCCGTACAGCCACACAAAAGCATGTCCCAAGACAATCCTTGTAGCAATATTTGTAAAAGTAAAAAATTAGCAGCTAACTAATGGTCATTAATGTTTGAATAGCTAAATAAAGTACATATATTTTGGAATACTCTACAGCCATCAGAAAGAACTAATAAAATCTATACATATTAAAGATTTAAAGGAAGTATTAAGTGAAAAAAGCTGATTGTCAATTCAAAGGGATACATGCACCCCTATGTTTATAGCAGCTTTATTTACAACAGCCAAGATATGGAAGCAGCCCAATGTCCATCGATAGATAAATGGATAAAGTAGAGGTAGTATATATATACAATGGAATACTACTCAGACATCAAAAAGAATGAAATCTTGCCATTTGCAACCACCTGGATGGAGCTAGAGAGTATAATGGTAAGCGAAATAAGTCAGAAAGACAAATACCATATGATTTCATTTGTTATTTGGAACTTAAGAAACAAAACAAACAAGCAAAGGGAAAAGGGAGAGAGTGAGCGGAAGGAAAGAAGGAAGGAAGGAAGAAAGGAAGGGCGGGAGGGAGGGAGGGAGGAAGGGAGGAAGGAAGGAAGAGACTCTTAACTACAGAGATGGGGGATGGGGGATGGGGGAAATAGGTGACGGGGTGCAGGAGGGCACTTGCTGTGATGAGCACCAGGTGATGTGTGGAAGTGTTGAATCACTACATGGCACACCTGCATCTAACATGACACTGTACGTTAACTAACTGGAATTAAAATAAAAATTTTAAAAAAGAAAATAGCAAGTTGTAGAACATTAAGTACCAAGGTAATAAACTTTAAGTAAAACGTATACACACAACATTACATTATGTAATTTACGTGTTTCTAAGTGAGTAGAAAATTATGAAAAGAAAGATCACAACATTAAGACGATGACAGCTCTCCTGTACGTTGTCTTGAGCCCCGGTTTTAAAATTACGGTACACGGGGAGCCTGGGTGGCTCAGTGGGTTAAGCGTCCGCCTTCGGCTCAGGTCATGATCCCAGAGTCCTGGGATCGAGCCCCACATCGGGCTCCGTACTCAGCAGGGAACTTGCTTCTCCCTCGGCCTGCCGCTCCCCCTGTTCATGCGCTCTCTCTCTCAAATAAATAAATAAAATCTTCTAAAAAATATTTAAAACAATAACCAAAAACTACCCTCAAACCTGTGGTCACAGTGTCTGGGGCATGGGAATCTTTCATCCTAACAGCTTTACAAATTGTGTGCATCTGTGCACATGTGTGATTGTGTGTGTGTCTGTGAGAGAGAGAGAGAGAGAGAAGGGGACTGGTGCGTGACGTTGGCCTCAGAATCCACAGGCACCAGGCTGTGCAGAGCAGAGAAAGGCCCATGTCACACTGAGAGGTTGTGATGTCTCTACCTCCCCCCAGAGGCAGGTGCAGAGATGCGCGGACAGAGAGCTGCAGGTTCCTTCTGAACCAGGCGTGGGTGATAAGGAGGGACCCAGCTTACAGCCTTGTAAAATCCTGCCCAAGAGAACTGTCTAGAAGGGGCCCCATGACCCCAGAAGAGGTGGAGGGACTGTAGAATGCCCGACGGCTGACAGGGGCACAGTAAGGGAGAGACCGTGGGGTGTCCCCAGGGGGGACTGTGTCTAAAGGATTCAGAACATCCACCCGAGCCCAGAGAGCAGCAGTGCCAGATCACAAGAGTCCCAGTCAGAAACCACGTCCTGCCTCTTCCCAACCAGCCCTCCATCTCCCTAACCCCCAGCCCTAGAAGGATCAGAAGCCTCAGCTAGCAAAAGGGGTGAGGGGAGGAGCGGACAGAGAAAGGGAACAAGAAGCCAAACCTAGTGACTACCGACCCCCACCGAGATCCAAGCTGGAGATGGAGAGAAGTTTTATTTTTTTTTTTTAAGTATAATTTTTTTTTAAGTATAATTAGCACACAGTGTTATTTGAGTTTCGGGTGTACAATATAGTGATTCAACAGTTCTATCCGTTACTCAGTGCTCATCACGACAGTGTACTCTCAATCCCCTTTATCAATTTAGGGAGAAGCTCTACTTTTAGATGAAGTTTAGAGTTTCGTGCTTTTCATCAGAATGAATCTCATTACAACATGAGATTATTTGGAAGCTGAAACTAACGAATGGACTTTTTATTCTAAGTCGCCCTGGTAACTCTGAGAAGAAATCCGTCAAATGAAGGGATGGGCTATTTTGCTGTAAAAATAATTTGCCTATCAAGTCTGTCCACACTTAGGGCAATTAGTTGAACTGAAAGGAGAATATCAGTCACAAGACTTGAAGTCCCAGCTTTCAGACTAACTTTTTTTGCCACGGCGATAACTCTTCTCACCTACCAGTGCCTGAGAGTTCACTGACCACTAGTTCATTCATTGATTGAGTAAATATTTGTTGAGCCAGTGAATGGAATGTTAAGCTTCCCTAGCTCTTTCTCTTTAAAAAAAAAAAAAATTATTTATTTGAGAGAGAGAGCACAAATGGTGGGGAGGGGCAGAGAGAGGGAGAAGCAGACCCCCGCTGAGCAAGGAGCCCCACGTGGGGCTCGATCCCGGAGTACTGGGGTCATGACCTGAGCCGAAAGCAGACGTCTTTGCTCTTTCTCTTGCATCTGTGACTGAGGTGCTTGGTTCTCATTAAATTGCCCCCTCTCTACACTCACTATGACAGAAGCACATGCCGGGTCATCTGGTAACCAGCACTGATGTCTCACACACTGTCCACGGCTGCATCCCTGCCCTACATCAGATTTGTCCTGCCTTCATCCTCCACTGCCAACTCCCACTGCCTTGTCAACCCCAGCGAGGCCTCTGGGAGAGGCCAGTATGAAAAGGAAAACACGAGAATGACATATGCTCTGGAGAAAATGAGAGTCACAGTGACGGCCACTAGGTAACTAGCAAGAAGAGGGCAACTGCTTTACCTGGTTGTTTGGGAAAGGTCTACTTGAGCTAAATTGGGAATGATGAGAAGAGATGAGCTCTGAGTAAAAGCCTTCCTGGCAAAGGACCCAGCAAGTGTGCCCAGTGCCAATGCAGAGTGAGTGAGAAGGTTGATATGGGAGAGGAGACCCAAGTGGTGGTCAGGGGCGATACCACGTGGGGCCCTACAGGCCGGGTAAGGGGACTGGATTCACCTGGCTGCTGGGTGATAAATGGTCTCTACGGGGCGAGACTGGGAACCAAGAGAGTCGGGAAGAGGCTGTGGTGGTCACCTAGGCAAGAGTTGATGTATGGGGGAGGCTGGTCATAGTACAAAAGACCAGACTGGGGATCTGTTCTGGAGTGAAAGCCAACAAGAATTGCTAGAGGTGGGTAGGAGAAGAGAGAATGGGGGAGATCATTGGAGACTTCTAGATTTATGGCTTGTACAAATGAGTAAATGGTGTTATGCTCCATAGAGATGGGAAAGCGAGTGGGAGGGAAGCAGGTTTCCAGAAGAAAAAAGAAGAGTTTCATTCTGTGCTGTTGAGTTTGAGACGCTCGTTAGACCCAGAAGGGAAGATGGCCCAGTAGGCATGGTGTCTATGACTCTGTAGCTTGAGACGGGGGCCCAGGGAGAAATATAAATTTGAAAGTCTTCACTTTTATCTATTTATTTACAGACTAAGTAAATGAGGAACAACCTGCAAAGATATTGAATGAGTCATTCTATCAACTTACTGTCCGATTCCCTGGCCAAGACTGATTCTGTGTCTATTCTTTGCACGAACCCTTGTCTTGCTCTTCTGCTCTTCACTAGTTCACTGTGGAGTGAGGCTTTTCCTTAAGGTCCCACGCTGAGCTATTAGTAGCTCACATGTGTTTATATCTGGTCTCAGCACTGAACATTTCCTCCATATAAGAAGTAGCTTGTGGCTCATATTCATAGCTCCAAAATCAGAGTCCTCTGCCCCAAACTCTTCACCCAATAACTACGTCCCAAAGCCATGGGATTCCATTTGCATAAATTCACTGGAAAGGTCTCATCTGTTTTGATTAATTTGATCTTTTAGCCCTGATAAAAAACTTCCTTTGCCAGAATTCAGCTTTTACGTTTACTATCTCACCATAGATGTGGTCAGTGCTTTAATATTATTATTACTAGTATTATTATTATTAATGCATCCCACAAAAATAAGCCCAATATATGAATCTTAAGCTGAAGGTGTCTAGTCTGGTCACAATATTTGGGTGATGTTAACCCTTAAAAGCGTAGTTTAAAATTGCTGGTTCACTTCCACATGCTTCAGATAATTCAGACTCTCTGTCTCTGCAACTATTCCTTTGGATGGATTTATTCCCTGGAGTTTTATTCTCTGGAGTTCTGGCTCTTGTTTCTTTTAGGATAAGGTGATATCCTCTCTTACTTCTCAGAATTATCTTAGGAGAGAGGAGTTCTCTTCCCCATCCCACAACGTCCACCCCAGAGCAACAAATGAAAGAAAGACCCCTTCCCTCCATCTCAAAAGCAAAATATTAAGGGGAAAGATTGAAGGCTAACCTGAGTGAGTTAGAATGCGGGGTCCTCATTCCTTTCCAGTAAATTCCTTTAAGCTTTTCAAAATTTTCTACATTGCCCTACACTCCCAGGAGGTAAATTATTACCTTAAAACCTTTAGCCTTTATGTTACCCAATGGGAAGATTTTTGGGGGGGGTGGTGAATGGTTTAATTTTTAACTTTTATTGACAAGTAGACCAAGCTCATTAGATCTTCATCAGGCTTCAAGGCCAACTGAGGTCACTTCCATCTTCCCTAATCTTCCAGCCAGAATCAGTGTTCCTGCTTGTAGGATCCTGACACCCCACACCCTCTGTTTGCAGTGCTGTTCATTATGTTCTTCATTAGGATGGGGTATGTCCTGTCCCTTTTGAGTCCTGTCTCCACCAGGACTGCTTAGTAGAACTAGGCTCTCCAGAGAGCAGAGACTTAATATCCATTTTGTTTGACTCAAGTGACTTCTGTGGTTTACTGATTATAGCTGTTGGCGCCAAAGACCACTGAGCTTTCTGGGAACATTCACAGTCTGTGATTCTGCTCCATTTCATGGCAGAACATTTCAGGAGACTCACACATACTTGTGCCCTGTCCCCCTGCCCCACTCGAGACAAGAAAGCTCTTGGCAAAGCCATCACTGACTTCCATTCTGGTAAATCCAGTGGCCAGTCCCAAGACTTTATCTGTCAAGCCTGATAGCTTTCATCACTCATTCCTTCCCTGGACTGTTCCACTTGATTGTCACCCATGATTCAGGCCCGATTTTCCTCATGCCTTCTTGGGTCCTCCTTCGGAATCCTTTAGTGGGTCCTCAGGTTTTCTGTAACATTCTCATGTTGATGTGCCCAGGACTGTGGCCTTGAATTTCTTCCCTGTTCAAACTCACTCCCAAGGTGAGCCCACACAGTCTCCTTTCTTTACATGCCCTTCTTCGGACCCCTTCCTGAGCCAGAACTTCAGCTCTTCACCTGCCCTCACCTCTCCTTGAGTATCCAGTGGGTATCTCAGGCTTCACACGACCACAAGAAGAATGCCTGAACCCCCTCCATCTCCACGCCTGCCCCAGGCTCCCCATCTTGGCTGATGGCATCACCATTTCGCCAGTTCATCTTGCCCCAAACCTTGGAGTCTTCCTCTATTAGTCTGCTCTTTTCCTCGACAAGCGTTCTCTCCACCAGCATGTCCTATCAGCTCTGCCTTCAGACCTTTTCCCAAATCCTGTTGCTTTTCATTTCCTCCAGTCCTAATGCAATCACCTGTCGCTGGGGGAAAGAAAACAGACTCTTACCTGGCCCCACCATTTCTCCTCTCTCTTTCAGTTCACTTGCACACGGCAGGCAGAATGTTGAAAATATATATACGTATATGTAACTTACATAAATCTGTAAATATGCAAGTACATCACTTACTGGTTTAAAGTCTTCCAAAGCCTTCTCAGTAAAATTAGGACAAAATGAACCAAATTCCATCTCTTTAAGGTGCTTCCAGACTTCGTGGCTTGGCCATGCTACTTGCTGACGTCTGCTCCATCCACTCTCCCTTTGCCTTCCCCATGAAGCTCTTTCCTGCCTCAGGGCCTTTACACTTACTGTTCTTCCTTCCAAGGTGCCCAAATCCCCAAGTTGATTTCAGTGTTTTATGATGTTATTTAAAAAGTAAAACACTTGAAAATATTTTTTCCAGAAAACCTCTAATAGGATGTTTGGATAGGAATCCCAAAAGATTATTAAGAGAAAAAAAAAAAAAAGGTTGAAGAATACAATTCCAAACCCAGATCTAAAGAAGTAGGTTCAAAAAACACGAATGCACATTTGTAACCTGGGCAGGATGCGTGGAACAGTTACTTGAGAACTCTGGAAAGTGAATAGTAGCAGAAGGGTTGGAGAGGAAGACCAGATTTGAGCAAAGCATTTTACTTAAATTACTTCTAATAAATTATAAAATTATGACTTATAGGTAGAGTTTCTAAATTAGTATGTCCTAGATTTCCTCTCTACCATTAATGGCTATAAAAACAAAAAAAACCTTCATTTTTGTGCCTTCCTTGGAACTACACATTTTTGGCCATTGATGCATTAAAAAGGAGGCCTGTGCCTCGTCTTTTTTTCCCCTTTTTTTCTGTCTTGACTGTAGATGTGAGGTCTGAACATGTAGCACTGTGGGAAGACCATGAGATAACAGGATGCAGATGAAAGCCGATAAACTGATGGCTGTTATCAGTTGGGATAAGCCAAATTGGAATGAGATAAGAAATGGCCCCCAAATCTCAGTTGCTTATAACAGCAAAGGTTTATGTGATGTCGGAGATTCGTGTCCATTATATTCTGACTGTGGCTGTGTACCATGTTTTCCTGACTCTGGGACTCAGTTTGATGAATGAGGCCTTATCTGGAACACAGTTGGTCCAATGGCAGAACTAAAAGATAAATAAAGCCAGAACTGGGTCCTGGCTTAAAAAAGTTGTAAAAGTTTTGCCTGGATGTCAGTTCCACTCAAATTTCATGGGGCAAAGCAAGTCATATGGCCAAGCTCAGCAAAACCAAGGTAGAGAAATACAATCCTTTCCAAAGAAAGGCCAGGGAATATTTTTGACCACTAATATCACAGTCCAGGCTTCTGTTAAACTGTGTTCAGTGAACTCTCCTTTCTGCACATAAAATATACTTCTTTCCTTCCCAAGACAGCCAACTCAAAAGTCCCATTTAACCATGGCACCAGGCCTGATGTTCAAGATTTTTACCATATTATCTCATCCGTCTGAATGTGGCTTCTCTTGTTCCCGAAACCCATGAATTAACGAGACGTCTTCTCACCCAGTGTGTGAGGCTAGGACACAGACAATGCAATTGCAAACAGAGGGAACACACAGTAGTTGCTAGTTCAAAGAAATCTGAAATCATGTAGGTAGCTATTTCAAGAGCTGGTGCACAGTCCCTGATGGTGCTTCTGCACTTGATGGGGAGGACAGCAGTACCCCCAGAATATCTTTCTTCATGGCTCGTGGCTCTACCCTCTGGGTGGTTCTTCCTTTTCTGTCATCCTCTTTGGCCATATTTGAAGAGTCCTTGCAGACTGAGCAGATTTCTTGGCCCACCTCTGACAATAAAAAAAAATGGGAGGATCCCAGGTGACCCCTATGATCAGTCACAGCCTCCTTTAGCCTCTTTCATCCAGGTTGGTAAATCTTTGGTACTCTGTCACTCAGAATGTTAATCAGTTTCTTGTATATTTGGTTACACATGCCAACAGCCACACCCAGAACTCCTCATGACGTTTGATTCTCAAGGTAATCTCCTTCTCTCTTCCTCCCTCCCTACTCCCTTCCTCCCCTCTCCTCACTTCCCCTCCCCCTCTTGATTTTGGATACTTTGAGCCTATTACACTTCAATAGGAAAACCATCACCTTAGTTTCATTTTGGGGGGGGCCATTTTGCCCACTAAAGTTATTTACAGGACATTATCTTAGTCTACTGAGAGAATTTTTTTTAACTATTGACGAGACAATCACACCTTGATTTGGTATTTGCACAAGGCCAAGCTTAAAAAGGACTTTCTTATTTAAATCATTTCTCTATTTTACCTTTTCACTGTTGGAATTGAGAAGAAGTAACTTCTTTCAACTCTGTAAGTCTAGAATTTTTAGTTTCTCTCAATTTCTTTCAATCCCATTTGCAAACCAGCTGATTACTTCTCAGATTGTCCTCTGAGAAGTGCTTTCTTATGTTCTGTTTTCTTAGTTTGTAAAATTTCTTATGCTGTTCTCTTATCTGAAGTTCTGGGGAAGGACGTTCTATCTTGTTTGTGTTCGCCTGACTCTTGCTCATGCTGGAGGGTCTCTGGCTGTGCTGTGTAATTTCAGATTGTGACCTCATGGTTAATAAACTTTACTCCAGGGAATCTTGTAAGGGGTTGAGGGATTATTCCTCCAGAGAGATTTTTGTGTTTGCTTCTGCTAAGTAATACCAACCTGAGGCCACTTTTCTATACACTTTATGTCATTAGTCTTCTTGGACTATGTAAATAGCATATATGTGAATCTAAAACTAACATATGCAGAAGCCTATAGTTATTAATTTTATTGGGAGGGTTCTGTTTTGTTTTGTTTTTTTGTTTGTTTGTCTGGTTTGTTTTGTTTTGTTTTTACCATCTAGAATATGGGTCAAGAGAGAAAAGTTTTTGTCTCTCTGAGCAGGTGAATAGATGTGTTTTTTTTCTAGTTCGCCCATCAGAGAAGCCGTGGCTTTGTGCAGGTCTTGGCTTTGTGTGACGAGCAAGAATGAGAGGACCTGGGCGCCTGGGTGGCTCAGTTGGTTAAGCGACTGCCTTCGGCTCAGGTCATGATCCTGGAGTCCCTGGATCGAGTCCCGCATCGGGCTCCCTGCTCAGCAGGGAGTCTGCTTCTCCCTCTGGCCCTCCCCCCTCTCATGTGCTCTCTCTCATTCTCTCTCTCTCAAATAAATAAATAAAATCTTAAAAAAAAAAAAAAAAGAATGAGAGGACCTTCCGTCGTAGGGACCTTAATTTTTATGTCAATAAACAATAATTGAGAGTCATGGGAATTCTCAATTGAGTTGGTAAATATAATTGGAAAGAAACAACTCTGTAGCTCTCTTAGTGCTGGCGTTATAGCTTTTAAATTTGGCCGGTAAATTACTCCATAATGCTGGTGATTTGGGATGGCCAGGGTAAAGGAGGATAGTTTTCTGTGGGGTATGTGTTAGAGTGATGCTTCTATTTCTTCTCTGCAGAATGGCCTTGGAAGTAAACCTCGCTGAATTCATGTTCAGTGAATTTACAGCTCTGTAAAGATAACAGGACCATAACAAAGAAGCCGTGGGTCTCACCTCCTCAGGTCATTCTGAGCTGCAGTGGCAAGAACTGGAGAGAGGGAGCCCTGCAGATGATGTCAGCAATGCTCTGAGGCTTCACCGCCCTTGTCCTCCGAGGGTTCTGCTGCCCCATGTTTCGCCGTTGTGTCCGTAATTGATGTTCTTGCTTTCAGCTTCAATTACCATCAGCCTGCTCTGGGCAGTGGACTTGGCCCCTGTTAAGGGTTAGGCCTTTGTCAGCTGGTACTGAAGCCTCATCAGACGAGGGCGCTGGAGAGACACCGTGGAGGAGAAGCATTTGCTTGCTGGATGTGCATCCCCTCCACCCCCAGACTCCAGGGCTACCCTGAGCTTCTCCGGAGAGGTGTGGAGCCTCTGCAGCTGCATGTCTTGTGAACTTGGCTCCCTCAGGGCATAGCTGCCTTCAGCTCCCAGCCCGCCCTCTCTCAGGCCACCAGCAGACCCTTCCCAGTGGGGAGCTTTCCCTCACCACCCCACCCCCCACCCCACCCCCCGGGGCCGGCATTTCCAGCCACCCCTGCAGGTGCAAAGCTCTGGAAGCTTCTCTGCAACCCAGTGAGCTCCACAGGCACCCTCCCTAGTAAGGTCTGGATCCCCATGCTTGGTTTTTCCTTCAGCCCCAGGGGTGGCCGTGGGCCCTTACCTCTGCCCTTCCTCTGGTACTTGGAGCTCTCTTCTCGGGAGCCACGCCCTCCTTTCTCCAGGGCGCTCAGTGAGTAAGTCTTCATATTAAACTTTCCTCATTCGTTCACTGTGTGGTTTCTCTCTCCTGACTAGAGGGACTGATACAACTGTAGACTTGTCTTTTTGCCTGTTATTGAATATTGAACCGTTTGGATCATAGTTTGGCCTTACATGCTCATTATTTAATGTTCTCCCAGAGTTAACATTGAATCTTTGATGTAGGAAATACACTGATCAATATTGATCAGTTTCAAGCATGTTCTTCATTAGGTTTGACCATATTATTATGTTTTCTACATAAAGAAAATGAAATGAAATATATTTTTGTGTAATTTATCTGTAATTCCATTTTCTCTCCATATTTTCCAGAATTTCTCTGCCTTTTTTGGGAAGGAAAAAACCCCACAGCCAACATACACACACACACACACACACATATACACACACAGAAAGGGAGAGAGAACATGTGTGCTTAATTCAAGGAACAAGTGACTTTCATAAGTGTGATTATTCTTAGCTATCAAGTTACGTCATTTCTTCTAATCTTAGCTTAATCCTCTTTAAAAAAAAAAAGATTTTATTATTTATTTGAGAGAGAACAAAAGCGAGAGAGATCACAGAGGCAGAGGGAGAAGCAGACTCCCCGCTAAGCAGGGAGCCTGACACGGGGCTCGATCCTAGGATCCTGGGATCATGACCCGAGCCCAAGGCAGACGCTTAACTGACTGAGCCACCTAGGCATTCCTTAGGTTAATCCACTTAAAGAGGTATAGACTTTTCTTCCCATTTCTACACATTTTTGTGATGTGTGCTCCAAATCTCTGTAACTTTTGGATGTGTGTGATAATTTACTGGATATATGGATTACATTGTCTTACCTCATAGCCTCATAATTAAAAAAAAAAAAAAGTTTTTTGTGTTTGTTTGTTTTTCTCACAGAAATGTCTTTGGTCACTTTGCTAAAATGGTCATTTCTGTTTTTATTTCTTTTTTTTTAGGTGTTTACATACCATGCAATAAATAATAAATAAACTACCTGGAAAATTCCTTGACTAATATTTCTAAATAAATCACAAAATGTCATCAAATAATGATGGTGATACAAAGATTTCGTGTTGCTGCATCTCGTCTCTCCTGGAAACAGTATGATATTTTGTCATCAAACATGATATTGGACTTAAGGTTGAGATATATTTGGCCCATAAGTTACGAATACTATTAGTCCTGTTTTACTAAGTGCTTTTTTCAGTAAAATAAGTAATAAGTAGGCTCATATGCCCTTTGAGCAAATTTTGAATTTAACACTTTTTTGGGTCTTGGTTTTTTATTTTTTGGTTTTTTTTAGCACAAATGTTGCATTTGATTTGAAAGCAAATCTATGTTAAAATTTATGTTTTTAAAATTTAACAATAAATAGTTAATAACATAAAAAGTGAGTGAGTTGGGAAAGGGATATTTGATCATGACATTTTTGGGTTAGATATAATTTTTGTGGTCTAATATTTGAAATTTCTATATAAATTTCATACATTATACATATATATCCAATTGGTTTTCTGGAAAAAATAGCCTAGTTACTACCAAGTCAGTATTAAAGTGCTTCATATTCAAAAATATAGCCCCTCTTCTTTGAACAGTGGGCTTCAGGACATTATATTGGAAGGCAATGAAATAAAGGATTTATCTGTGTGCAACTTAAGATAAAAAATGACTTGTGAAGATGAGAAGGGTATTCTGAGGAACTGTAGCATTCATGTGAAAAAAATGAGCAAACACTTTTAGAAACAATTTGTTAAAGTAAAACAACCCCAAGATTTATGAAAATCTTTCTACCAAATCTTTTTCTTTTTTTTTTTTTTTTTCAAGTTTTTATTGAAATTCCAGGTAGTTAACCTACATGTAATATTAGTTTCAGGTGGGGTGACTGGGTGGCTCAGTTAAGTGTCTGCCTTCAGCTCAGGTCGAGTCCCACATCAGGCTCCCTTTTCAGTGGGAAGTGTGCTTCTCTGCCCCTCCCCCTGGTTCGTGTGCATATTCTCTCTATCTTTCTCTCTCAAATAAATAAATCTTTAAAAAAAATTAGTTTCAGGTGTGCAATATAATGATTCACCACGTCCATACAACACCTGGTGCTCATCACAGTGCCCTCCTTCATCCCCATCACATAGTTTCCCACCACCACCCACTTCCCCTCTGGTAACCATCAGTTTGTTCTCTAGAATTAAGAGTTTGTTTCTTGGTTTGCCTCTCTTTTTTTCCCCCTATGCTTGTTTGTTTTGTTTCTAAAATTCCACATGTGAATGAAATCATATAGTATTTGCCTTTCTCTGACTGACTTATTTTGCTTAACTTTATACTCTCTAGCTCTATCCATGTCACTGCAAATGGCAAGATTTCATTCTTTTTGATAGCTGAGGAATATTCCATTGTATATATATACACCACATCTTCTTTATCCATTCATCAGTCAATGGACACTTGGGCTGTTTCCATAATTTGGCTATTGTAGATAATGCTGCTATAAGCATCAGGGTGCGTGTTTCCCTTCAAATTAGTATTTTGTATTCTTTGGGTAAATACCTAGTAGTGCAATTGCCGGATGCTAGGGAGTTCTAGTTTTAACTCTTACAGTGTTGGTGGGAATGCAAACTGGTGCAACCACTCTGGAAAACAGTATGGAGGTTTCCCAAATGTTAGTTCTAAAAGAAGAATTGAGAAGTCTTTGTACCTGCTGGTCTTACGTATCAGTCCTGCCCCTACTACTCTGCTCCCTAGTCACTTCCTTCTCAAATGAGATTATGTCAGAGAAACTACTGTCACGTAACTTTAAGTAAAAACAATTTCAAATTTTTAATAAAATGGATTCTTTTTGAAAGAGCAAAAAATAAAGTCTCATTAAGGAAAAATATCAGTAATGTGGCATATATTGTGTGATTTTATATTCACTGTAGCCTTAGGACCAAGTGTGATAAACTACAATCACACTTGATTCACCTGTGATTTCATTATACTTCTTAACCACTTGTAGGGTTTTTCTTTTTCCATTCTTTGGCTTCTCTTCAAATCATTAATCTTTTACTTTTTTTTTTTTTCAATAGGAAGGAAGTACATTTTATTTACATAAATCTAAGACCATTTAAATATAAGATTCTCTCACAAACTTGAAAGTTGATGACCAATATATCAAAATTACAAGACAGAGTTGTTACATTCTAATATTTACCCAGAGCAAGACAGTCATAAAATTCATTTGACCATTGTCTCAAGAGCCACAAGCCAGAGCAAAATTAATTTTTATGGAGAAGAATAATGAATAAAATGGGAATAAGGACCAGCTCTAGGTTCTCCATAACACTGGTGATGAATTGAAAGGAAATATTTTGGTTAGGTATTATAAGTCCCCTCTTATACATTTCCCCATGTCAATATATACTAAGTTTCTTGGAAGGTTAATCCTGACTAGAAGATACTTGGAGAAATTATACAGCCTTGGAGGTAAGGGGGTACTTGTCATGTACCACCTCACCTAGTGTGGTAGCCAGCTTCTAGGATGGCGGCCCTCCTTTGGCCATCAGGTTGTAATAGAGATAATGCAGCTTCTTTCAGTCAGAAAGTGTCAGAACATAGCAACTGACTGATTCCAAGCAACAGACTGCCACGTACCACCTTATGGGGTATTCTGCCATGAGGCAGTTGAGCTAAAGGCTGGAAGTTTGCACACCTCCTTTTATAGCTGCTAATCCCACCACCCTGTAAGTCCAGCTCCTTACGTCATTGAAAGAAAAGCCCTAAAACAAGGTTCCCCACCCAGCCACTATTAGCTACATTTTTATTTTTCTTTCTCAAGCACTGTGTTGTTGTCATGATGCCAAAAAAACTGTACTTTGCTCTGTTACCCTAGGATACCTCCACAAATGCCCTAACCAAAAAGGATAGCAGTGCTGCTCAAGACCCTGTTGGGTGGGCTCACTTCCTACCTGCATCCTCTGTGCCATGGCATCAGGAGTTCCTCTCTTGGTGATATTCTCAGTGAACTGCTTTGGGAGGCCCTTGTCCTTCAAAGCAAAGATTGTTTTTGTAGAGTACTGTGAATTTATAAAAGTTGTGATAAATGAAAGTATCTCTTCATATTGGCAGTGTGTTGCTGGGGATCAGACAGTTGCTACGTTCTGACACTTTCTGACTAAAACAAGCTGCATTATCTATTACGACCTGATCACCAAAGGAGCGCCGCCATCTTAGAAGCTGGCTACCACACTAGGTATACAGTTGAGTCATGGGAATGTATGATATTGTCTTGGAGTTGACCATGATTAAATGCTATACTTAATAATTGTGTCTAATATTCCACAACAAGACATATGGTGGTGACAAGGACTGTTTTTCGCAGGTTCTTGACATTGATGACAATGCAACTATTATTTCACTCTTGAAAATATGATGCTGGGCTCTTTTTTATCCATTCAATAACTTTTTAGAATTCATCCCATTATCCTCAGTTTATTAAGGGTGTTTACCTTGAAAGTACCTAGAGTGAGCATTTTGAAATGTATTTTTAGTAACCATTGTTAGGAATTTAGTGCTGTGGCAGTATTGATTTAGTAAGTCGGTGAATCATCTTTACGGATGTAGCAGTACTGAATCCTCCTTGTGTTTTGGGGAGGAACCCCATGAGATAGTTCTCAAGGCCTCCAGCTGCAGATAAGCTACTTAAAGATTATCAGAAACCAAAGTGTTCTCAAAACAAGTAAGCTTCCAAAATACATGCTGTGATTAACATGCTGTGATTAACTATGTCTTCCTTGCTTATAATGGCTCTGAATCACACAGTTCCTTTGGTAAGACCTGGTGCATCTTTTTGTTGAATTTATTATTTGCAGATGTGATAAACACTCAAGTTCACCAGGTTGATTACAATTAATTCTACTTATTTTTAGGTTTGCAAAATGTGCTCATGAGGGCTCCCTTCTGTCTTTAAGTCAAATATATAAATATTTGACTGGAAATAAATTATATATATTATTTCCAGGCATGTCTTTTAGCTCTACCAAAGCAGTCTTGTGCAAAGGCACTGTTTCTAGAAAGCCTCTGAGGATTTGTTAACTGGAATGGGTATGGGAGAGAGAGTTTCTCAGATAAAAGGAGCTCTAAGGAGAAAAACCAGTAAATGCCTCCATGGTGCCCCTGCACTTTGGTCTTTAAGATTTTTCAGCCACAAGACCAGAGTATTGTGAGCCCTGAGTCAGTCCTTTCCGGAAAGGGGCCATATCGTCTGTTTTTGCTACTTAAATCATTGTTATTCCATAGGTCTGAGATACAAGGATTTGGAGCCTGGGAAAAAGTCTTCAACTTAGGAAAGTCTATAACAGGAATAATGAGCAGATTTTATTTCCTCTCTATTTTCTCTATTGCAGGGAAAAGGAGTTCTTCTCATGATCTGGCCTCCCTCCTCTCAGGAAACATGTTGGGGTTTGAAGCCAAAGAACAAGTGAGTGTTAAATGTATTCTTTTGCCTCTCCTTGTTCTCTCATTGTGTGTTTCACTTAGGCGCCGCTCTCAAATGTATGGTTTTGTCAACCTTAGAAGTGAAACAGCCAGTTATTTTACCAGAAAAATGGCTTTATTTGGGAATAGCAGAGGAATTGCAATTTGGGACACACAGGCTGTGGCAAACCATGGGCAATTCCAGAGATCAGAGGAGAGGAACATCACTGGGTAGAGAAAAGGCGCGGGTGGAAGGGCCTGCTTTAAAGGAGAGCCCATTGGAGGAAAGTGAGAGTTCAGGGTGGTGACAGTTTCTCATTGGCTGAGTTGTAGTATTTTCTTATTGGCTGAGCTTGTTGCTGGGCACGGAGAAAGTCTTCCTTTCTTCTGCAGGAGTAGTAAAGTATGCTTCTTCCTGTTGGGAATGCAATGGAGCAGAAGAGATAAAACATCAGAGTTCCCCCTTCTTGCCTCCTGCCTCCATTTTTAAATGAGGTTTCATTTACTCAGTTTCATAGTTTAGACAGGGTTGTGCTGGTAAATGTTTAATGACTGGCTCTATGAGAAAAATAAGCATGCACACACACACACACACACACACATATATATAAATAAAATTCATGGTACTGCTTGAAGGTTGATGCAAAAATTTCCATTAAATATTTCTTTATATAGTTTTAGAAATAAATTTTAAGCTAAAATGCTTCCTTGATTTTCAGGTTAGACATATAACTTCATATGAATTGCTATTTCTTGCAAGGTCTACTATCCATTTTTACAAATCAAACTACAAATAACTGCTTTTGACTACCATCCATTTCATCACAGAAGTCATTCACACCACTGACCAATGAGTTTAGTGCTGGCATAAATGTTGGTTATTTTCTATTATTTCTTTTTTAAAAGTTTCACCAAATCAGAAAAATTTATGTCAGAATATTACTCAGATGTCAGTAACATGAGCAACTACCTTGCTGAATCAGATAGTTTTTGAATACTGGAGGAATATTTTTAAAATATTTTAGGCTATTTACAGTGTAATAACTACAGATACGTCCCACTTTTTTTTTAAGGTTTTATTTATTTATTTGAAAGAAAGGGTGAGCAAGCAAGAGAGAGCACAAGCCATGGGGAGAGGCAGAGGGGGAGGGAGAAGCAGACTCCACACTGATCAGGGAGCCTGATGCGAGGCCCTATCCCAGAACCCCAAGGTCATGACCTGAGCTGAAGGCAGACGCTTAACCAACTGAGCCACCCAGGCCCCTACATCCCACTTTTAAGTTTAATCCACACTTTCTTCAAGATGTTCTAGATAGAAGTTACTGTATTTTTCTATCGGTTTACAGAAACTGGGATTTTTTTTTTTTTAAGTTTCCAGCAGAAATAGGAGACATCTGACCAAGAATGTATCATCAGAGAACTGTATTCAAAAGTCATTAGAAATAATCTATTCTCGGGCGCCTGGGTGGCTCAGTTGGTTAAGCAACTGCCTTCAGCTCAGGTCATGATCCTGGAGTCCCTGGATCGAGTCCCGCATCGGGCTCCCTGCTCCGCAGGGAGTCTGCTTCTCCCTCTGACCCTCCCCCCTCTCATGTGCTCTCTCTCATTCTCTCTCTCAAATAAATAAATAAAATCTTTAAAAAAAAAAAAAAAAAAAAAGAAATAATCTATTCTCTGTGTAACCGTGTTACCTATACGATATATAATTAGTCTTATTCGTTTCAATTTTCCATTTCAGAATATGCTTATTTTCCTTTCGAATTAATTTTATTTCTTGAACCTGTGAAACATTAACATGGCTCACATTTCCCTCTTTTTTACACAAAAGTAGCCCTTGATACACAATTTTTTTCCTTCTTTCTTCACTTCACAATGTATCATGGAGCTCTTTCTGTACCAGCACAAGAAGACGGGATCCCAACCAGGTGAGAGTTCATCCACCTGATGCCCAGCAAGCCAATAAAAACTGACATGAAGCTTTTGCAGTGAAGGAAGATATTTTTTGATTGGTGTGATGCCCAACCCGGAGAACAGGGAGTCAATGCTCAAAAGCCCTGAACTGCCCAATGGCTTATAAGCAGGGGGTTTAAAGGGTGAAAATTCAGGGTAAGGGTGTCAGGGTCTTGGATCAATGTCTTGATTCATTAGGGATTAGGCCAGCTGAAATATTTCCTTTCTTGATCATTTTGTCCCTTTTGGCATCTTCCTTTCTGGTTTTGGTGTGATTGTAGGGAGGTGGTCGTCCTGCTTCAGGGGCCTGGTCCTTGCGCTTTAGGGACTGGATCCGGGGAACATTCTTGGCAGATTGCTGTGGTGATGTCATAGCTAGAGGTCAAGGGCAGAAGTTCTATATCCTGTGACTTATTAAGCAGCAAACTATTCTTATTTTTTCTTGCAAATATGGCACATGATGCTTGTTATCTCAGGCAGAACAGCATCCCACAGACTTTGGGGGGGAGGCAACTTTATGTTTTTCCTGAGGCAATTTTACGGGTTTTTACAGGGCTACATGACTCTGGTCAGAGGCAGCTAGGAGCCATACGTCTGAATTGTGGGGTCTCTGAGGCTTGCATCCCCAGTTTCAAGATGATTCTCATTCATTTTTTATGGCTCCTCAGGTGCTCTAGTGTGAGTCTTGTCCTGGAAATTATTCATCCTTTCCCCTATGATGGACATTAACACTATTTTCAATATTTTATTTCTAATAATGCTACATGAGCAACTTTGTACATCTTTGTTACTTCAGGTGTGTGGAATTGTATTTTCAGGGCAGATTCTTAGAAGTGGAATTCCTGGGTCCAAGGTTAAGGCGTATGTTTTAGAGTTTACTAAATATCCCCACTATATGTATTACATTGTTTTACACTCCCATCAGCAATGTGTAAGCATGCCCATTTCTCCTCAGCATTGTCAACTTGGGTGGGTTGTGGGATTTTTGACCTTCTGATAGGAAGAAATGGATATTATCTATATAGTTTTAATTTGCCCTTTACTTTGATTATAAATGAACTTTTTTTCCTATTTAAGGGCTATTTGCTTTGTTTCTTTTCCCCCCATGAACCTTCTTTTCATCTAGTTAAATAAGAATAAGCTGTGGGGCGCCTGGGTGGCTCAGTTGGTTAAGCGACTGCCTTTGGCTCAGGTCATGATCCTGGAGTCCCAGGATCGAGTCCCGCATCGGGCTCCCTGCTCGGCGGGGAGTCTGCTTCTCCCTCTGACCTTCCTCCCTCTCATGCTCTCTGTCTCTCATTCTCTCTCTCTCAAATAAATAAATAAAATCTAAAAAAAAAAAAAAAGAATTTAAATAAATAAATAAATAAATAAATAAAATAAGAATAAGCTGAATTGGTCATCTTTAGGATGTTACATCATTCTGTCCACAAGTATGGAATGCTGTCTTATTTATTCAAGTCTACATTTGAGTCTTTTGGGGATGTTTAAAGTTTTTTTTTTTTTTTTCAATATACGTTTTGCATGCAGACATACATCATTTTTTTGTGCTTCACTTTATTACACTTCACAGTTACTGTGGGTTTTTTTTTTTTTTTTTACAAATTGAAGGTTTGTGGCAACCCTGTGTGGAGCGCATCTATTGGCGCCATTTTTCTTTTTTTTTTTTAATTTTTATTTTTTATTCTTATATTAATCCCCATACATTACATTATTAGTTTTAGATGAAGTGTTCCATGATTCATTGTTTGTGCATAACACCCAGTGCTCCATGCAGAACGTGCCCTCCTCAATACCCACCACCAGGCTAGCCCATCCTCCCACCCCCCTCCCCTCTAGAACCCTCAGTTTGTTTTTCAGAGTCCATCGTCTCTCATGGTTCGTCTACCCCTCCGATTTCCCCCCCTTCATTCTTCCCCTCCTGCTACCTTTTTCTTCTTCTTTTTTTTTCTTAACATATGGCGCCATTTTTCTAATAGCATTTGCTCACTTTGTGTCTCCATTTTGGTAATTTTTGCAATATTGAAAACATTTTCTTTATCATTATATTCGTTATGGTGATCTGTGATCAGGGATTACAACTCGCTAGATGCTCAGATAATGGTTAGCATTTTTTAGAAATAAAGTATTTTTTTAATTAAGGTACATTCATGGTTTTTTTAAGCCATAATGCCACCTATTAGAAAAGAAAAGTTTCCCTTAAATTTTCTGTATTTTCCTTCCTCTGCGTTCAACCACCTCAGCATTCTAATCTTAGCTTGGAGACCAAAGCAAGAGTAGTTTCTTTTTTCTTAACACGGAGTGTTTTCTTTGGAACGTCAGGCGTAGCTTCAGACTCTGCGTGAGTGCTTTCTGCTTCAACCATTTACCTTAAAGCATTTGAATGGGTTCAGTGCCTCAGATTCCTCTCTCTCCCACTCTGATTTTCACCTCTCTTTGAATGAAACATAAGGATTAAAAGCTAAGACATCAGTATTGTTACAAAAGAGGAGGGGCAGAATTAAGGGGAGATGCATTAATTTTCTGTTATGCTAGCATATGGGGGGTGGAACTTTCCACCGGCAATGTTAGTTTTGGCTTTGATTTGTCGGACATGGTCTCTTGCAAGTGACAGAAATCAAACTGAAATAGTATTTTTTTAAAGGGCCAAAAGTGGAGGGGAGATTTAGTGCTAAGTAGACTGGGGCAGCTCAACATTTAAGGGCCTTTGGAACAAGGACGGTGGCCAAGATTGGGTGTAAATGCGCTCTCTCTCTTCCCCACCCCAAACGTCCCAAACCCAGTTTTCTTGTTCCCTTGCATTTCACTTCTCTTCTCAGTCTTTTCAAAGAGCCAGGAGACCCTACCTCAGCAGCTCCAGAGTCTTATTCAGAGTCTTTCTCATAAAAGAAAGAAAAAGTGTGTTTAAGGGGCAGAGCTGAAAATCTCGGAAAGTTCTTTCATTGGCTCCGCTCAGGCTGCGTTCCCACCTTTTGGGGCGAGGTGGGGGGGGCGGATAGCTGTGGCCCAGGAGAGTAGTTCTACTGGCTGTAAGGCTGGGGGATGGGCACTTCTGTTCTGGCACCGATTGTCCCAGCATTTTTCAAGTCAGTGTTCTACCCCGCCTTGAAATCAATTTAGTGGTCACCTAGAGCATTTTTTTTTAATGAGAAAGGTTAGAACAGGATTAAAATCTAATGACAATCAAAGTTTCCAGTAAAACCCGTTCTCACAGAGTGATTTGCAGGAAAGTTATCAAGCAAACATAATTAAATGGGTTGATTTATGGAAATGTATATTGTTCTTGGGAATCTGGCCACAGCTCGATCTTTGAAATTGGGTGCACGGCTCTGAAAAAGAGCCTTTGATGTTTGGTTTGCTGTTGTGTTCTTTTCCCAGAAGTGCGTATTACTCGCTGGGCTCTACTAACTGGAGACTTGACTCGGGCGTGCCTCTGTGGTGGTGGCCCTTGGTGTTCCTGGGTGATGGAGAGACCGGCGGCCCCGCACAGCGCCGGCCTCGCCGCGGCCGGGTTGTTGGCCAGCTCCTGAACCCACCGTCATGCCGGCAGGCTCGCCGCTCGCCCGCCCCGGAGGAAGCACAGCGCACCTTGCTGTCAGCCCTGCCCACTTGCTTCCCACCTTCAAAAACAGAGGGAACAGAAATAAGAGCACTTAAGGCACAACTGAAGGGAAGGGTCCTCCGGCAACTTCACTGGGGGATGTTCTGATTGGCTGAGGTCGCCTAGGCATCTGTCCAACCAGAGAGTCGAACGGGCCGTCCTGTTTTTACGTATATTCTCTTATTATCGTTCATCCAATCAGACCTGGATATTTCAAACCTCATTTGAATACACGGACTATAAATGAACCCCTTCCACCAAGTCCCTGAAAGGCGTCAGTCTTAGAGGGCAGCTTGTGTTCCTCTTGATTGTCTAAGGGGTTTTCCTGAGTCTCTAGGGAAGGCGATGAGAAATGCGAGGACCGCAAACAGGAGTTTTATTTGTTGGGTGAGATCCTAAAGCAACTTTGCCCTAAAGTTCAGCGATGGTAGTGGGGCGTCGGTTCTCCTGGGGAATCCGGGCAGCTGGGGGAGGCGTGCTTCTTCTGCTACCCCGGGGTCGTGTTGGGCAGTCTCACCGGAAGCAAAGGCTTGCTTCAGACCTTCACGTTCTTTCATCAAATGGGTGTTTCCTGTGTGATGACCATCAAGGACACCAGATGGAAGTGAGCACTAATAAACACTCGGTAATTTTATTTTGAAATGTCCTATAAATGAAATTTATAATTTCATGAAATTTAAATTCCTCAGAGGTGCATCCAGGTTGTTGCATGTATCGGTATCTTTTCTTTTTATTGCTCGGTAGTATTACATGGTAGGGATAAATAACAGCTGCTTTAACATTCACCTTTTAAAGGACATTCTAGTTTTGACTGTTATAGAAAAAACAAAACAAAAATAAACCACCCAAACCCTGCAGTGAACATAGAGGTCTTTGTGTAAACGTCAGTTTTCATTTCACTGGGATGAATGCTCAGTACTGGGAGTACGGGATCATATGGTAAACATACGCTTTGCATTTTAAGAAACTGCCAAGACATTTTCCGAAGTGATTATACCATTTTGTTTTCTCACCAGCGATGTATGAGACATGGAATTTCTCTACATTTATGCCAGCATTCAATGTTGTCACTATTTTTTATTTTAGTTGCCTGATAGATATATATTGATATCTCATCATAGTCTTAATTTGCATTTCCCTAATGGTTATTAATGTTAATGTTTATTAATTTCTGTGAAATGTCTCTTTGTGAGTTTTGCCCATTTTTTAATGGGATAATTTGGGGGTTTTTTACTATTGAGTTTGGAAAAGTCTTTATATATTATAAATATAAGTTTCTGTCATATTTATAGTTCGCAAATATTTTCCTTAAGTCTGTAGTTTGTCGTTTTAATCTTCTTTACAGGACTTTCACAAAACAAACATTTTTACTTTTGATGAAATTTACCAATTTTTTTTCTCTCCTGGATGGTTTTGGTATGTTTAAGAACTTTTTGCGTAGCTCTAGATCCCAAAGATTTTTCTCTTTCTTTCTAAAAGGTTTACAGTTTTACATTTTACATTTAAATCTACCATCGGTTTTGAGCAAATTTTTGTGAAAGGTGTAGGGCTTAGGTTGAGTTTCCTACTTTTGCCTATTGGTCTAGCATCATTTGTTGAAAAGATTATTCTTCCTCCCTTAAATTTCTTTTTCATCAGTGTCAAAAACTAGCTGGCCTTACCTGTGTAGGACTATTTGTGGGTTCCCTGTTTTGGTCCATTGATCTATTTATCTATCTCTTTCCTATTACTACAGTCTTGATTACCATATTATAAAATATGTCTTAAAACTGGGGAGAGTGATTCCTCCCACTTTATTCTTTCTTTTCAAAATTGTTTGATATTATAGTTCCTTTACATTTCAGTTATTAAGTTTTAGGAGTTCTGGTTTTGTTTTGTTTTGTTTTTTGTGGAGTCCTTCTGATTTTCCACATGGACAATCCCATCATCTTCAAATAGAAGGAGATTTATTTCCTATTTTCAAATCCATATGCCTTTAATTTCTTTTTCTTGCTTTATTGTGCTATGAAGGACTTCAGAAGTTGAACGTAATGGTGATAATGAATATCTTTGCCTTGTTCCTGATCTTACGGGGAAGCATAGACTCTCTCTTCATTAGTATGATATCTGTAGGGTATTTGTAGATGTCCTTTATCAGACTCAGGAAGTTCTCTTCTATTCCTACTCTGTTGAGAGTTTTTAATCAGGAAAGGATAGTGAATTTTGTCAAACATTTTCTCTGCATTCATTACTATGATCATAGTTTTCTTCTTTATACTGTTAATGTAGATTACACTGATTGATTTTGAATATTGAACCTGTCTTGCATTCCTTGATCTTTATACATTATTGGATTTGACGTGCTATTATTGTTTCTTTTCTATGTTCGTAAGGGATATTGGTCTGTAGTTTTATTTTGTACTGTTTTTATGTTACATGATTTTAGTATTGGGCTAATTTTAGAATCAACTTCAGTTGGGAAGTGTGTTCTTTCATTTTCTGGAAGAGACTGTAAAATCAGTGCTATTTCTTCTTTAAACATTTGGTAGAATTCTTTACTGAAACCATCTGGGTCTACAGATTTTATTTGAGTGAAAGTTTTTTACTATTTCCATTTCTTTAAAAGTTATAAGAATATTCCATTTTTCTACTTTATCTCAGATGAATCTTTCTAATTTGTGGCTGCTTGCAGTGTTCCCTTATTATCATTTTAATGGTGTTATATCCTGTTTTATTTCTGAGATTGGTAATTTCTCTCTTTTATTATCAGTCTTGGTAGAGCTTCTCAATTGTATTGATTTTTCTAAAAGACATTCTGTTGCCACGGTTTTTCTATTGTTTTTTTGTTTTTAATCTCATTGAGTTCTCTTCTTCCTTTTTTTTTTTTTTTTTCAATTGACTGATTTTAAAGAGAGCAAAAGTGGGAGGGGCAGAAGGAGAAGGAGAGAGAAACTCAAGCAGACTCCATGCTGAGCGTGGAGCCCAACTCGGGGCTGGATCTCCTGACTCTGAGATCACGACCCAAGCCAAAACCAAGAGTCAGATACTCAACTGATTGTGCCACCCAGGTGCCCCGAGTTCTTTTCTTATCTTTCTTCCTTTTTGCATTGAACTTATTTTGCTCTTCTTTTTCTATATCTTTATGTGGAAGTTTGTAGTAATGATTTGAGAACTCTCTCCTTTCTGATACAAACATTTAGTGCTAGATTTCCCTCTCAGCATGACTTCAATTGCATCCTACAAAAATTTTTAAGTGAACTTTATTTTGAGATAACTGTAGATTCGCATACAGTTGTAAAAAAATATTACAGATACCATGTAGCATTTACTCCATTTCTCCAAAAGGTACATATTGCAAAACTTAGTACAATATCACCACCAGGATGTTGACATTGATATAATCAATATAGAATACTTCCATCACGGCAAGGATCCCTCATGTTTCCTTTTTATAGCACAGGCACTTCTCTGCCAACCACACTCCCTCTTGACTCTTGGATCACTAATACAGTTTCTGTTTCTTTATGTCATTTCAAGAACGTTATGTAAATTGAATTATATAGGAGGTAATCTTTTGGGATTGTTTTTTAATAAATAGACTTTGTGGGCACCTGGGTGGCTCAGTCGGTTAAGCATCTGCCTTTGGCTCAGGTCATGATCCCAGAGTCCTGGGATGGAGCCCCGCATCAGGCTCCCTGCTCAGCGGAGAGTCTGCTTCTCCCTCTACCCCTCCCCCCTGCTCGTGATCTCTCTCTCTCACACGCTCTTTCTCTCTCTTAAATAAATAAAACCTTTTAAAAAAATAAAAAATAGACTTTATTTTTTTTAAAGATTTTATTTATTTATTCATGAGAGACAGAGAGAGAGAGAAAAGCAGAGGGAGAAGCAGGCTCCCAAGGAGCAGGGAGCCCGATGCGGGACTCGATCCCAGGACTCCGGGATCATGACCTGAGCCAAAGGCAGACGCCCAACCGTCTGAGCCACCCAGGCGCCCAATAGACTATTTTTAAAAGCAGTTTCAAGTTGACAGAAAAATTGCGTGGAAAGTACATATACCCCATATATCTCCTCTGCCTCTATGTTAGTGTGGTACATTTGTCACATCAATGAATCTCTGTTGGTACATTATTATTAACGAAAATCCATAATTTACATTAAGGTTCACTCTGTGTTGTGCAGTTACTTCTGTGGGTTTTGACAAATGCATAATGTCATGTGCCCACCATATAGTATTATAGAGAATGGTTTCCTTGTCTTAAAAATCCTCTGTGCTTCATCTCTTCTTCCCTGCCCCCTCCTACACCAAAGCCTGACAACCACTGATCTTTCTTATTGTTCTTATAGTTTTGCCTTTCCCAGGATGTTATTAGACTCATGCAGTATGTTGTCTTTTCAGACTGGCTTCTTTCACTTAACAGTATGCTTCTAAGATTCCTACTGCCTTTTCATGGCTTGATAGCTCATTTCTTTTTATCACTGAATAATACTTCCTTGTATGGATGTACCATAGTTTATTTATCCAGTCATCTATTGAACTGAATTGTGAATAAAACTGCTATAAATATTTGGGAAATATATATATATATATATATATATATATATATATATGTGTGTGTGTGTGTGTGTGTGTGTGTGTGTGTATATGATAGATATATGATATATATCTGTATATATATATATCTCATATATATGATAGATAGATAGATAATTGCTCGATCAAATAGTAGGCTAACATTTACTTTTATAAGCAACTGTGTCTTTCAAAGTGGCTGTACCATTTTTCACTACAACCAGCAATAAACAATAGTTTTCTGTTACTTCAGCTCCTAGCTAGCATTTGGTGGTGTCAGTGTTTTGGATTTTGGTCATTCAAGTAGGTGTGTAATGGCATCTCGTTGTGATTTTAATTTGAAATTACCTAATGACATAGGATATTGAACACCTTTTCATGTGTTCATTTGCCATCTGTATATCCTTTTTGGTGAAATGTCCATTTATGTTTTTCATACATTTTTTAAATGGATTGTTGAGTAGTTTTTTAGTGTTGAGTTTTGGGAGTTCTTTATATATCTTAGATACTAGTCCTTTGTAAGATATGTGCTTTGAAGCTATTTTCTTTGAGTCTATAGCTTGTCTTTGCATCCTCTTAAAAGAGAGGGTATTAGTTTCTTATGGCTGCTATAACAAATTATCACAAACTGGGGGGTTTAAAACAGAAATTTATTCTTGTATAGTTTTGGCAAGGAGAATCAAGTTAATCAAGTGTTAACAGAACTGCTTCCTTCTGGATGCTCAGAGAGAGAATTTGTCCCACGTTTCCCTCCTGGTTTCTGGTGGCTTCCAGGAATCTTTAGTGTTTCTTGGTTTGTAGCCATATCACTTCCAGTCTCTGCCTTCAACTTTCACATGATCGTCCCTTCTCTGTGTCTTCTCTTGGGTCTCTTATAAGGACACTTATTATTGGATTTAGGCCCTACCTGGGCCCTTAAGATGATACAAGATCCTAAACTGCCCAGAAAGAACACAGATAGCAGCCTAGAATCTAAGCAGAACCTGAATGGTTGGGATTAAGGAGAATCAGAAGAAAGGTGTTAGGACTGAAATGACTTATATCATGTAGGATTTAATTTCTCTGTGATAACAAAGGTAGAGGAGATTCATCTGAGGAATCCCAAATTTTGCTGCCAGATTTTAAAGAGTAAACTGTCAGTGATCTAATAATATTGTTATATTCCAGTGAATGCAACAAATTTAGTTCTTATTTCCAGCATTGTGTTATTTGGGTGCCATTCTTATATGATGGTCATATATTATTGGTTGATTAACATACTAATGAGTTTAGTTGGACTGTGTAAGAAAGTATAGCTTAGGATGGGAAGATAGATGTCAGTTTTATTTCTACTAAGTAGAAAGTAAAATGTGGTCCAGTTCTGATAAATTTCAGGATTTTAAAGGACCCATGGGGCAAGAGAAGAAACCATAAGTGACAGACCAGCCTATCTCACTGCCCTCTTATGGATTCTAGCAGCAGAGGGTGGGATTGGGTTGATGACCCCATGGAATAGAGTCACAATGTTCTGATGATCCACAAAGTCTCAAAAGGCCAGACATACCCCTTGTTTGGTGCTAAGTTTGTTGTTGTCACAACAGCCCTAATCTAAGTTTGCTCTTTTCCCAAGGAGAATGGCACATCTGCCCCCAAGAGTCTGCTGGATGGTTGCTCTATCTACTCTGCAGGACTAAAAAAGTTCCATTGTAAAAATTACTGCGCATTAAGGTGAACTGCTTCAGAGGCCTCGGTCACCTTTAATTAGGTAATTTTCAGCGTCCTGTTAAAAGAGTTGTGGTCAATTAAATCCTTATTTGTTGCGGGTGAGTCTGTTACTGTTCTTTATAACTTTTTTATAAATCTTAAGTTCTTTCTCAGAAAATGTGAGTGGCTCTGAAAAGAGCCTTTGGTTCAGTTTGGGTTTGTTTTCACTCCCTAAGCTTTACTGCTTCTGAGGTGTTACTTGCACTGGACTTTGTGGTGGTGGCTCTCGGTCTTCTTGGGCAGCAGCACCGCCTGGATGTTGGGCAGGACGCCGCCCTGCGCGATGGTCACGCGGCCCAGCAGCTTGTTGAGCTCCTCGTCGTTGCGGATGGCCAGCTGCAGGTGGCGCGGGATGATGCGCGTCTTCTTGTTGTCGCGCGCCGCGTTGCCCGCCAGCTCCAGGATCTCGGCCGTCAGGTACTCCAGCACGGCAGCCAGGTACACGGGCGCGCCGGCGCCGACCCGCTCCGAGTAGTTGCCCTTGCGGAGCAGGCGGTGCACGCGGCCCACCGGGAACTGCAGGCCGGCCCGCGACGAGCGCGTCTTGGCCTTGGCGCGGGCCTTGCCGCCTTGCTTGCCGCGTCCGGACATAGCTTGAGAACAGATGTGTAATAACGGAGAAAATTTCCGTTGGGGCAGGTGCCCGGCCTTTATATAGTCTAATGGTAGGTTGTGAATTGCTATTTGATTGGCTGATAGTCTACCAATGAGAGAACATTCCTGGAATCACCTCATTTACAAACACGCCACTACCCATTGCCCAATCAGATGTTGGCTGCCGAACACGTCATTGAGCGCTGTGCCTATAAATACCACACTTGGCCTCCTCAAGTGCGGGTTGTTGGCCACGTTGGAGCTGTTTGCCAGCCATGCCAGAGCTGACCTCAAAGGGCACTACTATTTCCAAGAAAGGTTTCAAAAAAGCTGTAACCAAAACTCAGAAGAAAGAAGGGAAGAAGCGGAAGAGATGCCGTAAAGAGAGCTACTCCATTTACATCTACAAGGTGTTGAAGCAGGTGCACCCCGACACCGGCATCTCGTCCAAGGCCATGAGCATCATGAATTCCTTTGTTACTGACATCTTCGAGCGCATTGCGGGCGAGGCGTCCCGCCTGACGCATTACAACAAGCAGTCGACCATCACGTCGCGGGAGATCCAGACGGCCGTGCGCCTGCTGCTGCCCGGGGAGCTGGCCAAGCACGCCGTGTCCGAGGGCACCAAGGCCGTCACCAAGTACACCAGCTCCAAGTAAAACGACTCCAGGCACCAGACAAACTTTATAACCCAAAGGCTCTTTTAAGAGCCACCCACATTTCCCAAAAGACTGTAGGCTCTTAGTTGTAATGTATGTGGGTAGGTCTTCTGACCTCGGGTTGTGATCCGATGGTCCTGGGATCGAGCCCCCACATCAGGCTCCTTGCTCAGCGGGAAGCCTGCTTCTCCCTCCCTCTGCCTGAGGCTCCCCCTGCTTGTGCTCTCTCTGACAAAATCTTTAAGATAAATAAGTGATCTGATAGGTCACATGAAAAAACAATGTGCATTTATCATTTGTGCAGTGACTTATGAACTGAAGATCCAGCACTGAAGTTTGTAATTGATGCAACTATTCACTATTGAAATTTGTACTGGGTTGTTGGTACTGGTGTTATTTAACCGAACTGTCATAACTTAAATTCATTTATATCAAAACCGTGCAGTGTGAGATTTGTCTCTAGAAGTAAGCGCCCCACTAAAGAAGCTAGGAAAAATAAAAATAAGGTGAGTCAGTGGAAGGCGAAAAGTTAAATAATGAAAAACCTGGAAAAAAACACTTAGGAAAAAGAGAAATGGCAAAACCGTTTTTAAGCTTTTTCATTACAGTAAAACTAATAAATGCAAAAGTAAAGAAATAGCAAATAAATACATTTTAAAAAATAAAAGATTAGCCAGTAACTGATGGGGTTTGCAAGAAAACACAAACACAAATTTAGGGATAATAAAGGACTTATAGTTACAAACAGTGGAGATAAAATCACTAGATACCAATTTGCTTATCTCTAAAAGGATAACTTTAAATGATTTTCTTGTAAGATATAATTTACCAAAACTTATTACAAATTATTAGCAAATCTAAACAAAAGTTTCATGAAAGAATAGGGAAAATGGTCAAAGAATTGTCAACTGAAGCAGTTTGAAAAGAGGAATTTTACCAAAGTTTTCAAGAAAAGAGAATTCCGATGTATTCAGTTTCAGGTATTAAAAAGACAGTTATTTTCTAGGGGTGCCTGGGTCACTCAGTCCATTGAGAGCATCTGACTCTTGGTTTCAGTTCAGGTCATGATCTCAGGGTTGTGGGATCGAGCTCCACACTCAGTGGGGAGTCTTCTTGGGATTCTCTCTCTCCCTCTCCCTCTGCACCCCTCCCCCCTACTCTCTCTAAAAAAAAGGAAAAGGGACAAGAAAGTCCTCAGGGAAGACTTTTCTTGCTCTCAGGGGCTCAGTGAAATAGACTGTCTCTTCCTACCTTTACTTCCTCCCATCTGCATGAACACTTGGAACTGTGGCCAGCATGAGGGTAAAGTTGGTGCGGAGAAGAGCTGAGGCAATCAGGGCAATGAGCCAGGACTCTGATCATCCCACTCCTGGAATTTCTCTGCCTTTGGGCATCCTGATTAGTGATATTACTTATTGTATCAGCTCATTCATTTGGTACTTCCTGTTATTTGCAGCCAAAACATAATCTGAAGTAAAACCCAAGTCAGGCTTGGCACTATCAGGTGGTACTGAAGTTTATTTAATGCAAATATATATACATTTCTAAATCATAAAAAAGTGCTTTAAATTAAGTTGAGGATTCCAGCTAAATCACAGGTTTACTGGAAGTAATTTGATCCCTTTCTTTTGTCGTTGAATTCAGTCGTACATGGACTTCAATACTTGGGTCTCTTCTCTAAGAGTCCAGATGACGCAGTAATACAGGACACGAACACCATTTAATGATCAATCCTACGACAGAACAAGTGATCATAAGGTGTAGAAAAGCAATGTAAAAAGGGAAGAGATTCAGTTAAAGTTACTGTTTACCAGCAGATTGTGGTTAGCCAGGTTAGTTCCAATATGAAATACCTCATGGTGACATTTACACATTCCAGGGTCAACATGCCCTCTACAAATAACGGGCTACAAACCTATAACATAGAAGACCTCAAGCCAAGAGACAGCACCTCAAACTGCAGCTTGAGGGCAGCTAGGCTAGTGTATAGGACAAATTCTTTCATGCACATAAGTAAACAGGAAGCAAAACACATTCTCCAGGCCACACTTCCCTAGGGTCCCAAGAGCTCTCCACAGCTTCAGGCCCTTATCTTCTAATAGGGAGGATTTTTGCAAAAGGCCGAGTAGCTCAGTTGGTTAACCATCTGCCTTCTGCTTAGGTCATGATCCCAGGGTCCTGGGATCCAGCCCCACCTCAGGCTGTTTGGCCTTCTGCTTGTCCCTGTCTGCCCTGCTGTGCTAAAATAAAATTTTTAAAAAACAAAACCCTGCTGCATCCCTTGTGAGCCTAGTCTCCCCCAGCAACCCCATCCACATGTACAGATTACAAATGCTTTTCAAACTCGCTTAGAGCATTGCTCGTATGGAGACACTCAGGGATCCCATGAAAAATACTGGTAGCCCTAGAATGTAATGCGAATCTCGGCCCCGTTGGGGACAGTACTTAATCGGCTTCATTTGCAAATAGTTCCACACCACTGTCGGGTCCTAACCTGGCTGAACAAGTCGCACTATTCAAATAGAACTAGCACCTACTTTTACCTGTTTTAGAAACAAGATTTTTGAATTCTCAGTTGGGCACAATGTAGGGACTGTGCCCTGTCAGCAGAGAGCCCACAGCCCTTCTCCAGGAAATGTAAGTGGCTCTTAAAAGAGCCTTTGGGTTAGATTAGCTAAAGACGTTTACTTGGCAAGCTCACTTGGAGCTGGTGTACTTGGTGACGGCCTTGGTGCCCTCGGACACGGCGTGCTTGGCCAGCTCCCCGGGCAGCAGCAGGCGCACGGCCGTCTGGATCTCCCGCGACGTGATGGTCGAGCGCTTGTTGTAATGCGCCAGGCGGGACGCCTCGCCCGCGATGCGCTCGAAGATGTCAGTAACAAAGGAATTCATGATGCTCATGGCCTTGGACGAGATGCCGGTGTCGGGGTGCACCTGCTTCAGCACCTTGTAGATGTAAATGGAGTAGCTCTCTTTACGGCATCTCTTCCGCTTCTTCCCTTCTTTCTTCTGAGTTTTGGTTACAGCTTTTTTGAAACCTTTCTTGGAAATGGTCGTGCCCTTCGACGTCAGCTCCGGCATGATGAGTGTACAGCTCTATAGCGTTACAGCTCTCCAGTTACAGCTCTAACGGCTCCAACCAGCCCCAAGCAAGCGAAGAGCACTCAAGCCTGGCGAGAGCAGTATTTATAGGCACAGCGCTGAAGTGACACATCGAGCAGACACCGTCTGATTGGTTAATGGGTAGTGGCGTGAATGTAAATGAGGTGATTCTGGCCGGGCTTTCTGATTGGCTAGACGGCCATCAGCCAATCAGATAGCAAATCACAACCTACTGTCAGGCTATAAATAGGCCTAGCAGTGTCTTTAGCTGCTGTAGTTTCCCGCAGTGCGCTCAGTTATGTCCGGGCGCGGGAAGCAAGGCGGCAAAGCACGCGCTAAAGCTAGATCCAGGTCGTCTAGAGCTGGCTTGCAGTTCCCGGTGGGCCGAATCCACCGCCTGCTCCGTAAGGGCCACTACTCGGAGCGGGTCGGCGCCGGCGCGCCCGTGTACCTGGCTGCCGTGCTGGAGTACCTGACGGCCGAGATCCTGGAGCTGGCGGGCAACGCGGCGCGCGATAACAAGAAGACGCGCATCATCCCGCGCCACCTGCAGCTGGCCATCCGCAACGACGAGGAGCTCAACAAGCTGCTGGGCCGCGTGACCATCGCGCAGGGCGGCGTCCTGCCCAATATCCAGGCGGTGCTGCTGCCCAAGAAGACCGAGAGCCACCACCACAAAGTCCAGAGCAAGTAATTTCCAAGCCCTGAATCCCAGTGAGTGACCTGAACGTTTGGAGAAGAAAAACCAAAGGCTCTTTTCAGAGCCACTCAAATGATCAGTGAAGGCTGTGCATAAGCTACCATGTATGTGAGGTGTTTACCTATATGTACATGTACCATGAGTCTCGGTAAAAATCCAGCACTCCAAAACGACCTTTGGTTCTACTAACGGGTTCTTTTGAGTTTTAAAGCTGTTAAGGCTGAACAAGCCTTCCTGGTAAGTGGTCAGCTAGGAAGGTTTTTCTGAGAGCGCAGGGAGAGGGCCAGAGAGAAAGAGGGAGAATCTGAAGCAGTCTCCATGCTCAGTGCATCCCATTGCAGACTTTGATCTCACCACCCCTAATATGACCTGAGTGGAAATCCAGAGTGCTTCACCTAACCGACTGAGCCACCCAGGCGTCCCAGACAGCAAAGTGTTTAGTCACCACGTACCGGAGTCATTGGGAGGAGGAACTGCAATTACACTATCATTACAACCACCACTTTGTTTCTGAGCCAATGTGAACAAGTGATTTATTTTTTTAGAGAGGGCACTCGTGAGAGAGCGTGGAGGAGGGGCAGAGGGAGAGTGAGAATCCCAACCAAGCTCCACACTCAGCTTGAGCCCCACCTGGGCTTGATCTCTGGACCCTGATATCATGACCTGAGCTGAAATCGAGTCCCACACTTAACCCACTGAGCCACCCAGGTGCCCCTAAACAGGCAACTTTAGTGCTAATATTTTATTGAGTTAAGGACTATACTTTTTTTTTTAAAGATTTTTATTTATTTGACAGAGAGACAGAGGGAACACAAGCAGAGGGAGTGGGAGAGGGAGAAGCAGGCTTCCCGCTGAGCAGGGAGCCCGATGTGGGGCTCGATCCCAGGACTCTGGGATCATGACCTGAGCCGGAGGCAGACGCTCAACCACTGAGCCACCCAGGTGCCCTGAGTTAAGAACTATACTTAAGTGATGATTAGATAAGACCAAACAGGAGGGGGTGCCTGGCTTGCAACTCTTGATCTCAGGGTTGTGAGTTCCAGCCCCATGTTGGGTGTAGAGATTACTTAAAATCTTAAAGAAAAAAAGAAAAAGAAAGAACAAACAGGAGAGATGTAATCTTGTAGCTTTCGATTTAACTGGTGACAGTCCTATCACACAGTCCAGCAAGATTGCCTGGTTTTTTTAAAGTATCTTCTGAAAAGGAATTTCCTTTCAAATATGCTAGTATTTATTCAGTATCCTGAAATCTTTAGACAATATATGAGAAAACCAAAAGTTAGCAAGTTAATCTTAAAATTTAGGGCATATGTGAATATTTGATTCGTGTGGTTTCACACACATGCTTAATAAAAAGGACTAGAATAGTTTCTTAAAATACAGAACAACATATCTCAAAACCAAGTTTGGTGTATCATGTGTGATGGAGAGAACTAGTGTCAGTCTCATAAGAGGCAGGAATATGACAAGAATGTCTATCATAATTATTTGAAATCATTAAGAAATTTTGGCCACGCTTTTCAAAAATTTTGACAAAATAGTTTCAGTTGATTTGTTTGTATTGTGAACACCAAGAAAAATTGGAAAACAAATGAACATTTAGTTAGACTGTCAAATACAAAATTACAAAATATTCAGTAGTCCACCTTATCTAAAAGAAAAAATCTCATTGGTTTTCAAAAAAAAAAAAGCAAGCCATTCCAGACACTTGAGATCTACACATAGGATATGAATAGAAATAGATATGAAGAAAGGTATAAAGTTCTATAAGAAGTTAAAAGATGAGAATTAAGTACATAATATGTTGATTAGGGAAAATTGGATTATGAAAGAGTTAACCCTCTCTTATATATCAATTATATCAATTAAGGCATGTAATTGGGGAGGGGCACAAAACGAAGGAAAAATTTTGAAGACTAAAGAATTGCACAGATATACTGAACAAAATTAGATAATGTTTAGAACATAGCAATTAAATTTTTTAATGTGAAATTTTAAAATCAAGGAAGAATAATGCTATACACAAGTGATTGTCTAAACGAGGGATATGTGAAAAATCTAAACAGAAAAATTCTAAATAATTTAAATAGATACACCTCCATCAAGGAGGTAGAGTTTAAGTCCCCAGCCTTGCCAAAGCACAGAGTATGGAAAGGCGGGGGAGATAGGAAGTGACTTTATAGTAGAGAAATCTAGCAAACACTGTCTCAGCCAGGTGATCAGTGTTCACAGCATCAGTGATAAGCCACGTGGAAAACATGGGCCTTTAATATGGTATGTTGAGAAGGGCGTGTCACTTCTTTGGTCTTCCTCCCAACAACCCCATACTTCCAACCAAACCATGAGGAAAATATCAGGCAAATCCAAGTTGAGGAGCATTTTACAAAATATTTGACTATAAATCCTCAAAATTATGAAAGTCATAAAAAATTCTGACAAGGAATTCTGATGAGGAATTTCCTCATCAAGGAAATTCTGACAAACTGCCATAGCCCAGAGGTGGCTAAGTAGACATGACCACTAAATGTCATATATTATGGATTGGATCCTAGAACAGGAAAAAAAGAAAACAAAACATTAGGTAAAACCTATTGAAATCCAGTTTAGAGTTCAGTTCACTGAGATGTACCAATGTTAGCTCCTTGCTTGTGAGAAATACACAAATATTGACAATAGGAGAAACTGGGTGAGGAGGATACGGGAACTCTATCTTGACAACTTTTCTGTAAATCTAAAATTATTCCAAGTTAGAAAGCTTACTGAAAAGAACAAAACAAAATGAACTTACTAAACAAACAAACCCAAACCAAAGCAAACAAACAAACAAAAACAACAGGGAAGAGTTCTAAATGCAAAAACGAACAGATGAAATACAACTCTTCACACCAGATCCTTTATAGCTAATTGGAATAGACTTTTGGCTTCTCAAGTGCCCTCTCTGTCACTGGTCTTTCCCCCAGCCCACACTGATGTGGGAAACAAAGGCAGAAGAAAAATTATTAGATTTTCTTACTGTCTACAGCCCACTGACAAGTCCTTGAAACAGGCAGAGGGACGTTTCTCTAGGGACTCAACTGCCTCGATGTTAATACTTTGCTAAGGGCAAAAGGCAATCTGAGCCTGAACTCACCACCCCCCAAACCAGGATCCTTTAGATCTACTTTAACATATAAAAATTCCTTTAGAAATTTCCTTTATCTCTATCCCCCAAGATACGTGTTGGCAATCATCCCCCAAACGTATGACCCCCAAGCATATACATCTGAAGGCTCTTGTGACTAAGGTTTTATTAGACGGTAATAAATGACCTTTTCCCAACAACATCTAGAACCCTCAAGTCCTGGAAACCTTGCTTCCAAAGTTCCTTAGAGACTTAATGCTATCCCTAACTGCCTCCCAACTTGAAAGTATAAAATGGGCCACTCCTCATGACCCCAGTACAGCTCTTTCTGCCCAGGGGTCCTGTCCCGTGCTTTAATAAAATCACCTTTTTGCACCAAAGACGTCTCAAGAATTCTTTCTTGGCCGTCAGCTTCAAACCCTAATGTCTTTCCTACCTCCTGTTCCCAGGATCTGTCCATGTCCCCCAGATGACAATGGGTTGCCCAATATCAATGTCTTGTCCCACAACTTGCTTCAGCACGGGTATCAGCGTCATGTACCAGGTATTAGGGGCTGAATGGAGATTCTTGGCTTTCATTCTTTGCAGTGAATGTGGCCAGGTCAGACCCTTGGAAGATGGGGGCCTAGAGGGCCTGTCTCATTCCCAGCTCCCTGAGAATTTACTGCACTTTATAGAGTTCCAGGTTCCTAGGTTCCCGCATGGCCCTCATTGAGCCAAACCTCCCTATAGGCTAGAATAATTCAATCTATTTGGGAGTGAGTACTTTGACCCCCTGAGCCCCGTGCAGGCACTGCCAGAGGGCAGGGTGTATTGTGATGCTCATCATCTCTGCCTCCAGCCTGGTCAGAGAAATGCTACGGCCCTCATATCCCATAGCCACACCAACCATGCAAGGACACTTGCCCTGGCCTTCTGCTGGAACTTGGCAGCTAAGTCAGTAAGCTCAGTGGGAAAAAAGGGGAGGCGGGCACCTGGCTGGCTCAGTTGGTAGAGCGTGCAACTCTTGATCTCGGTCATGGGTTCAAGCCCCATGCTGGGCACGGAGGCTACTTTAAAAAAAAATAGCTCAGTGCGAGTATATTCTCTCATCATGACTGATGTGGAAATATTGGGGTTCAGAGCCGATGGCCAAGAAAGAATTCTTGAGATTTTCAGTGCAAAAAGGTGTTTTTTTATTATAGCATGGAACAGGACCCGTGGGCAGAAAGAACGGCACTGGGGGCCTGATGGGTGACTGATTATATCTTTGGAGTTGGGGGAGGTAAAGAGAGAGGGAAGTTTCTAAAAGGACTTTCATATGTTAAAGAAGACTCACAGGGTCCTGGAGGCCTTGCTATTGTCAAGCTAAGGTTGTTTTTCCCTCTAGCAGAACATTAACGTGAAGACAGTTGGGAGTTTCCTGGAGGAATGTTCTACTCTGCCTGCCTCAAGTATTTGTCAATGGGCTGTGCTTTTGTTTCCCTTTGTATTAGGGTCCAAGCATTCACCATCAATCACCACACCTCCTCCTCTTCCCTCTCCTCGCCTTCCCAGGGATTCCACCCTTTAGCATCCCAACCAGGCTTTGTCACAAGCTCTCTGACCTTGATCTGCAGCGGCTTGCGCCCTCGCACAACAGCATGCTAAGGCCTCCAGCACTGTCCTGCTCACCTGCCAGCCCCGAAGCCTGCAGACTAGGGGCAACTGCACGTCCTTCTCTAACCTCAGCTCTTCCAACTTTCCAAGCCGTACTTGGGTACTGGGAGCCATCGAGCCGCCCACAGAGGAGGCCTGCCCACTGTGGCAGCCACTGGTTTCCCTTTTTTGCCGCCATATGTGTGCACACTTCCTCCACCAAATGCATTGGACCGGCTGGCGTTTTCGCCACGCAGCAGTTCCCAAGCATCTGACCTATGGGCCACCCCTCCCCACAGGGCCAAACTCGGGTTCCCTCTTCGGATGCCTCTTGCCTAAGACCCATTTCTTTGGTATCCTGGTTGGCTCGCCAGTTGTTGGTTGGCTCACAACTTTGGGACTTCCCCGAGTGAGAATCAAAATTAGCCCCTGTACTCAGAGGGCAAGGAGAGACTGAAGGCAGAGGCCGGCACTCTAGGTTGATAAGTGGCAGCTTTACTAAGCAAAGGAACTAGCATACAAGGCTTGTCTTGGGCGGCAGCAAGATGATCTCCACACCTACCCACCAGAATCTTAAGAGTTTCTGTAGAGGCCATGCCTGGGTTCAGTCTTGTGTATCATTCCGATGGTCTCAACACGGTGCTCTCTCAAGGCTATCTATGCCCTCGAAGGGACTCCTAGTACAGGAACAGTGGGTGGGACATACATTCCAAGGACAGGGGAGTGGGTATGGAGCTTCCAATGGCCCTGGTCCAGTTTGAGGGTCAACCTCTCAATGACCAACTCCAGCAATGTCTGTCAACGGTTCCCCCAAAGCTCGGATTGTCCAGCTCAGCTGTGAGATGTAGCCCCTGCCTGCATCGCTGGGCTCTTTTCTTACAACAGTCTCCCATGTTGTGGTTTTATCCATATACTTAAGTTCCTTGGACCCACTTTGCTTTAATTCACTTTTGCCTTTCTTAGTTATATTCCCTCCCTGGAATGTTCTTCCTTCCTCTCTTCATTTAATTAGCTTTTATAAATCTTCCAAGATTATTTTCATGCATTACATCATTTGTGAAGCTTTCCTTGACCATCCTCCATCTTAGGGCCATTTAGCTGTTCCTCTTTGGTGATCTTGTTGAACCCTGAATGAATCTCAATTATAGCATTTAATATGTTCCGGTAGAAGTTGTATCCATCCATTTCAGAGAGAAAGAGAGAAAGAGAGCATGTGAGTGGGGGGAGTGGCAGAGGGAGAGGGAGAGAATTCGCAAGCAGACTCTCTGCTAGCTCGGAGCCCAACTTGGGGCTCGATCCCAGGACCCTGAGATCATGACCTGAGCCAAAAATCAAGAGTTGGATGCTCAACCGAATGAGCTACCCAGGTGCCCACTACTTAGTATTTTAATGACAAAAATAATAGCAACATAGAAAATTGAGGGGGAAAGGGCATCCATGACTTCAACATTTTGACAAATTTATTCTAATTTTTGTGTGTTTTCTACTAGCCTTTATGAATACAAAATATTTTCTATTTCAATATTATTATTTTTTTAAAAACGTCATATTATTAGGTTTTTTCCCAATTCTTATTTTCACTAGGTACATAAGAGTCCATCAAAAGACATTTATTGAGCATTTACTATGCATCACCACTCAGTGCTTTATGTACTTGGTATTGTTTAATTTTCAAAATAATCACGTAGGTAGGTACTATTATTATACCCCTTGCACAGATGAAGAGATTCAATCTGTTTAAGATCACAGAACCAGCACTGGAGCCGACATTTCAACCCAGACATTCTGACTCTAAAGCCCACTTTAACTACCACTATGCCAGAATGGATAATTTGCCATAATTCACTTAAATATACCGTTCTCCCATTGTTGGCTCCGAACATTTTATTATTACAGTCAGCGCGATAATGAACATCCCCATGCAAGTAGTTTCTTCCTCCTCCTGAAGTATTTGCTTAAACCATTCCTAGGTATATAGGATGAATGGGTCAAAGAGTATGCAAGATTATTATGGCTTTTTCTGCATATTGTTCAATAATTCTTCCAGATGGCTGCATGAAAAAGCTGCCAGGAAAGCATGAGAATAGATCTGTTTTATTTTGCGCTCGCAGAATTTGGTGTTGTTTAAAGAAAGATTTGCTTCGTTGATAAGTTAAAGCCCTACCACATTATTTTTATTTTAATTTGCATTTCTTTTTATCAGAGTGAGACTGGACATTTTCATTCGCTCCTATATACAGATAGACACAGACGGAAGTATTGACAGTTGCATGTTTATCTTGTCAGTTTGTCCCATCTTGTGAAATGTCCCTTTGGTTCCTTTCAAAAATTAAACAAGACATTCAGATTTGTTGTTTTCTAACCTTATAAAACTTAAGTTATGGTAGACCCTTCCCAGAATATTCGTAAAATCTGAATAAAATGATTTTATAATGCCGTCAATAAGAACCGGTTGGATTTCTGAAACGGCCCCTTGAGGAAGGACGTATTCCTCATTAGTGTGAAATGTGGTCACACATGAGCTCCTCTCAAGTCAAATATAATCTTAGCTGACACCAGAGGGAGCCCACCAGGCATTCCGGGGGAAAATATATCCAATATTTTAACATGTCTCTGAAATGGCACTTTTGAAAACGTACAGTGAAATTTGAATACTGCAGTTAATAGTCCTGGGGAGAAAAATATAAATCAGCGCTGAAAATATTCGTTCAGACCCCAACCTTTCGTTGAACTAGGAAAGATATAAAATAAGAATGGTGATTACATGAACAATTGTAGAACCCCCACAGGTGGCTGTTCAGGTCTTTTTTCAATGGCTATTTCTGGCTCCCGTGAGCATGGGAAACAGACCGACCTGCCTCAGAACTCATCTGTTGAACCAGTTCCCTAACCTCTCTGTTCCTCGTCTCCTCCTTGCACCCTAATACCTACCTCACAGGGGCCCAAATCCTAGATCGCATCAAGAAAGCATCTGATCAGTTAGTGCTTTTCTTCATCTAGTGCGGTGGTTCTCAACCAGGGGTGACTCTGCCCCCCCATGGAACAGTTAGTAATGTCTGGGGATGTCTGTGGCCAATGGAAATGAGAAAAAGCCCTTGAGTCCGGTCTGGGTTTGAGTCCTGGCTCTTCCTCTTTCTGCCTGGGCGATGGGGAAGGTCTCTCGACAGCTCAGCCCTCTGTTTGCTCATCTAGAGCGTGGAAGGAAGAACCCCTCATGAGTCCGTGTGGATTTCACAAGGTGTCAATTGTAACCCCCTCTCCTTTGCTGGTCAGGCTATGCCTGCGTCCTGTGGCCAAGCTCAGAATTTACCGCAGATTTACTCTTGTTCAGCTTCAAGGTACCAGCTGGAGGCAGGTGTATTCTGCTATTGGTCATCCGGTGTGTGAGGATCGTGTGGTCAACACTTCATGCCCATTGTTTAAGATGCAAATGTAGAAAAGCATCTGAAAGGTGGCTTCGTGCCCAGGAGCCCACGTCCTGCCTCCTCTCCTGCCTGTCCTCTGTCTTCAGCCTGCCAAGGAGCTCGGCTCTCCGCACACTTCTCTTCTCCGCCTCTCGACAGGCTACGTCGGGGCCCACATTTGTCTAAACAGAGACCAGACGCCCACACCGTGTATCTGAAATGTATGCATAAAGCATGTAGTTATGCGTCTCCCACCAGATCAGAAAGTGACTGGAAACTTTGAATGACACAGTGAGAAACCCCAGGGAGGCTAACTTCATGGGTGTCCTTTCAGAAAAGAGGTCGTGCGCAATGGAAAATCATGTGTCATGGTTGGGGCCACATCGAGGAAGTCGGGGGATGGCCGTCAGGAAGGGGCAGCAGTAACATGTTGGGGCTCCCATGTGCGGGTGGCAGGACAGACGGAGCCCTTGAATCTGGCCTGTTGTTCCTACAGCCAGCCGGTCAGCAAAGGCTGCTTCTCAAAGAGGAAAAGTAGAAGCGTCTCAGGTAAACATGGGTCTTTAAATGAGATTTGGTGTAAAATCCGTGTGGGCCTCTTTTGCTTGTTCTCCTGACTGACTCACCCCGGGTAAGCTCCGTGTCCCAGGCAGCTGTGGAAGAACGGAGGGAAAAGCCACTCTCTCTTCCAAACGTTAGCTCCTGTGGGTGTGGAGGGGCCAGCCTTACCCAGCTGAGTGAAACAGAACAAAATAGAACAAAGCCCACTTTTCACGTTTGGCCCAGAAGCATCCGTAGGTGGAGGCCCACAGGGGAGGCCTCAGTACCTGCGTGTTCTCTGAGGTGGGCTTCTCTGCCCCAAGGTAGAAACCCCCAGGATCAGAGACAGAGGCAGAGTCTTCCTATCCTCGTGCCTCCCCGTGAACATGCGTCGCCTCCAACCCCGAGTTTTTCTGGGTCTAGAAGCTGCTACCAAAGGCAGTAGTTCCAGCGGGAAACCCAGCCTCTCCCATCAGCAGGGGGGCGATCTGTTCTCATTCTGACCAGGAAAGACATTACTGTTTCTGCTGAACATAACCAAGCATTGCCCGTGGGGTTCATGGGATGGGGGCCGTGCTCACTGTGGTGTCAGCAGAGTCTGGCGATGGCCCCACTGCTGTCCTAGCCATCCACTCTATGGAGCTCTGGGGTTTGGAGGGGTGAGATGGTGGCAGAAAGTGGGAGCCAGACTTGGGGTTCTGGTTTAGTGAAGACCTCTTTTAAGTGGACCAGAATCCCTAGGGAGACAAGGAAGGTTTGAAGGACAGACATCGCCCCCTCCCCTACTCCTGGCTGCCAAGCCCACAGCTGGTTAACTGATGTCCAGTTGTGCTCTAACCTGGTGCTGCCCAAACAGGCAGGGGATGGGTGCTGTGTAGAGGCAGGATGAATTAAAGGAGGGTGCTCAAACTCACTCTCAGGGTCTGCCGCCCAGGATCTGCCTCAGCAAGGGAGCAAACGGGTGAGGGGGGCACAGAGCTTGCCAAGAGATTCGGGGAGAGAAATCACACACCAGGCCTTGGTACCTGGATGCCTGAGATGCCTATCTGCTAAGAGCACTTTTATCCAACAAACCTTCCCATAAAGGGAAAAGCCTTAATTGGCAGCCAAGGTAACATTTCAGTAAAATGGAAGTTATAAGGGCGCGTGGGTGGCTCAGTCGGTTAAGCCTCTGCCTTCGGCTCAGGTCATGACCTCAGGGTCCTGGGATCAAGTCCCACATTGGGCTCCCTGCTCAGCGGGGAGTCTGCTTCTCCCTCTCCCTCTCTGATCTCTCTCGCTTTTGCTCTCAAATAAATAAATAAAATCTTTAAAAAAAAATGGAAGCTGCAAGAGAAAGGACGTTGTATTTATTTACTATTTATTTCCTAATAAATTACATAAACTAAGTGGTTTAGACAATACGAATTTACTGTCTTACAGTTGTATAGATTCAGAAGTTTGACCTGGGTCTCACATGGCTAAAATCAAGGTTTGCCCTGTTATAAATAATCTGATAGTAAACATCTTTTCTCGAAGACATCTGTCATGTTTTCTCCCCTTAGGATAGGTTCCTAGAAGTGAGACGTTTTTCCCCCAAGAAGTTAGTTTTCTTTCTTTTCATAAAATACCTCTTCTTATGGAAGTAAGGTTGGGGCACTTTGATCCCTGTAAAGGGGACTGACTTGCCACAATGGATGTGGACTAATAATCTAAAATGGAATGGAGGCAGGAGACCAACCACATGTCCATGACAGTGGATGAGATCACCAGGAAAGCCAGTGGGCAAAGAATGGACCCTACAAACACAAATCTTTAAAGGGCAAGTGAAGAATATTGAAAGATAAGAGGAGAACCAAGAGAGCTTGGTATCTTGTAAGTCAAAACAATAGATCAGGAACAGGTAGTGATGAACATAGTTGGATGGATGCAACAGAGGGCCCAGTGGGACAAAGGTTAAAATGTACCTCTTGGGTCTATCAGATACGTAGTTATTATTGACCTTAGACTGTCTCTTACAGAAGAGTAGTGGGCATAGAAGACCACTTACAATGGGCCAAGGAATCCATGGGAGATAAGGAAGGGCAGAAAGCAGTCCAGAATATTCTTCTGAGATGTAAGAATGGGATGGGGAGGAAGAGATGGAACATAGTGAGCAAGAGAAAGCACAAGTTGGGAACCAGCCAGTAGGAGCATCTGGGTGTTCTTATCATCTCCCTTTTAGGCTTCATTTTTCTCTTAATGATAGTTATCCTGATTCTTTGGATCTGCAGACCATTTTCCTTGGCTAAAAGGATAAAGGTATGCTAGGAGATGGGAAGTTTCTACCCTCTGCCCATTGCTGGCAACTTCATCCACTCATTGCCCCTTAGCTCCCTCTTCTTTGATCTGAACTCCACCTCTTCCCTTCATAGGAACTCAGAAAAACACCTAGAATGGGATTTTCCAAACTCATCTTATTGGGGGCTTTAGTTTGTTTTTACACGCTTTTGTGTCTTCATAAAAACTGATTTCCTACTGCCTTTTGTAAGATCTTTTCTAGGCATGAATTCATCAGAGCTCCCTGTCCCTCCACATTTATTTATTTATTTATTTTGTTTTTAGAAACCACTCTTCCCTCTCTTCTTCTTCAGGATCATTTGTTCTTTTAATGTAATTACATATTTTTGTGCCAAGCACTCTAAGAGCCCTTGTAAGGTCTTTGGTGGCACTAAGCCCCGAAAAGCTTATGAGAGAGCCCTCATTCCCTAAACCGTGTGTAATTCAGAACAAAAATAAGTGTTTTAGTGATAAAATTATACATGTGTGCTGAGATTAAAATAACTTCTTTCAGTTTTTTTTATTGCAAAATTCTGGGCAGGGATTTACCAAAGCTGATCTCTCCTCATCTGGGGGGATGTCTGCTCTTCTTACTTGCCAAGCAAGGGCTGTATCTCTCTGCTGGGTCCTTGGACACTGGGCTCCTCTGCTAGACTCTAAGTTCTTTGCCTACAGCTTGTGTCCTTGCCTTGAGAGGTGCCCGATTGAAGGAAGCCATCTTGGTGTCCCCATTTCCCTAGGGAGGAGGCTTCAGTTATGTTTGTGTCTTGTCTGCCCTCCTCTTTCCCCTCCTCTCTGCTTCCACTCACATACAGTTGTAAGACGCATAATAAGACAGCAGAAAATAGAAACGATAACAGAGGAAATCCAACATATGCATCCACAATGCTGGGTAGTCACATGCACTGATCCTTCCGGAAACTCTGTGAGCAGTTGTTTCTGTCCTATCTCCGTTTTACAGGTGAGGGTACTGAGAAGGATTTGGCCAAGACCCCTGTTATGGGTTGAATTGTGTCCTCCCAAAATTCCTACGTTGAAGTCCTAACCCCCAGTATCTCAGAATGTGATCTTATTTGGAAACAGGGTCATTGTAGGTGGAATTAGTTAACGTGAGGTCACACTGGAGTAGGGTGGGCCCCTAATCCAACATGGCGGGTATGCTTATAAAAAGGAAAAATTTGGACACAAAGAGACATGCACACCCGGGAAACACCATGTGACGATGAAGGCAAGAATTGGGGTGATGCTTCTCCTAGCCAAGAGACACCAGATGTTGATAGCAAACACCCAGAAGCTTGGGGAGAGGCATAGAATGGATTCTCCCTCACAGCCCTCAGAAGGAACCAGCCCTGCTGACATCTTGATTTCACACTTTTAGCTTCTAGAACCATCAGACAACACATTTCTGCTATTTACACACCCTTAGTTTGTGATACTTTGTTACAGAAATTCTGGAAAACTGAGTGACTTCCTAGCAAAGCTGGGATTTGGGTCCAGCCTTTCTGGCTCTCAGTCTAATGTTCTTTTTCTGATAGGCCAGTTGTCTCATTTCCTGAGGGGGAGTGACCACTGCCACCAGGATAGTCTAGGACTGCCCCCTGGACGAGGTGGGCTCTGTGCTGTGCTTGAAGATCAAGAGAGTTCTGATGCATGGAAGGGGGAGTGGGGAATGAGAACAGCACAGACAAGAGCCAGGAAGGCTCCAGGCCAGTCTGGCTGGGAACAGACGACCGGTATTAGGAAGCACCTGGTTATAACTTTTGCATATTCTGAGTATTACAATATGATCTTGTAAGGGGTTGTAAATCTCCTAGAGATAAAAGTCATGGCCAATAGGGAGCGACTTAACATTTCTGTGAACCTGAGCATGCAATTAATCAAAGGTCAGGCTTCCACAGAAGCAAGCTCTTTGGCTAGCTGGCAGGCAGGCTGGGGAATGGGGAGTGAGAGGGTCATTGGAATATATCGAACAGCCTGGTCAGGCAAGCAGACACCTCTCGGGTAGGTTACCCGAACTTCAGAGATTAGGAGTGATCCTCTGTGTCTGCAAGACCACTCTGTGTCCTGTTAAGGCAAAACATTTGGTGGAGATGCCATTTTTTTTGTCAGGAACAGTTAATGGATATAATCTCATTTTGATGGTGGTGGTGGTGGGGAGGTGTCAGGACTTTTGTTTTCTTCTCTCCCCAAAAACAGTGAAAAGGAAACTATCAAAACAATGGTCAAGGGACTGGCAAAAGGGAATGGTTTGGGTTGAGTTGACCCAGGGATCCCCAAGCATGAGATCACAGATGGGACTGGCTGGGCCAGTCCTTGAGTGATCTCCACGGTGACCTTTGTAAGCCCAGGAGGTGTTGATCCAAGCAGAGATGGAAAGATGAAGGGGCCAGCTGCGGAGCTTGGTGCATTTATCTGCTCTGCACCCAAGGGTTGTTATATTGAGAATCTACATCTGTTAAAGGTCATCACCCACCCTAGAGCACGTGAGCGGGGGTGCACCAGCCCCCCGATGACAGCACGTCTGAACTAATGGCAGGCTGCCCTCTCTGACAGCCCGTCTTGACGGAACACGTGCCGCCTGCCTTCCCCACCACCGGCTTCACGCGGGGTCACACGAGGCTGCAATCCTGGTGCAGCCACTGAGGTCGGTTCTCAGATAATCACTCCGCAAAGCGATATCATTAGCAGTATTAACGCCTGCCTGCAGGTGCTGTAATTGCGCCTGTGGTAATCAGTGCTGACTCAGAATGGCACAGATTTATAAAGACACAGAGAGCGTGTGCTCAGCCAGGATTCCCACGCAGCCCATCCTCCTCCTCCCCCAGCATATGCGCAATGTTCCTACTCGGTTCTTCTACAGTCTGCACTCGGACACCCAGGGGAGTAAAATGTTGTCTCCATGTCTGGGAGACTCACTTCGCACTGTGCTGAGGACTGACCCTGGACCGTGTTTCCCTCCTCCACTTTGAGAACGGTGGGAGCCATAGAGACTCCAGTCTGGGAGCAAAAGTCACCGGGGGGTCCTGTGTTAGCCAACATTTGAGGGCTAGGACTCTAACTCTGCTGTGGACAAATAGGCCCAGCTAGAACTTCACGGCCCCCAGGCTGGGGAAAGGAGAGGCCCGGGGATTTCATTTTTTGTGGTTATTCGCTTTACATTTTTCCCCTTCCAGTTTTCCTCAGATACCTTTAATTGACTGGAAACTGTTGCCATTAAGGAGGCAAGGGTATTTTGTGAACTATTTATCGGGATTCCATGTTTGTGAAAAAAAATTGCTTTCTTGCTTTTCATTTCTTGTGGATAATTTTTAGCTCCCATTTATAATGCCTGCCTGGTCCTCCCTAACAACATTTATGTGCTAAAAGATTAAGTGTGAGTGAGAGGGGTCTGAGGAAAAAATGACCTGAATCAAGTGTTATGTTCTAGAAATTTCACCATGTGTGACTTTACCCATCACAAAACTCATGTAGAGGACACCTGCTCTGTCTCACTGCCAGGTATTCATCTTCCTTTTTCTGGTAATTGAATTCTCTGTCCTAAAACATTCAGGGTCATTTAGGAAGGTCAAACTTTGCAACAGGGGTGGCTGGACCATCTCGACCAGAGCTCGATAAACTTCTTCTGTAAAGAAACAGAACATATTCTTGGCTTTGTAAGACATACCAACTCTGTCATGCCTACTCAACACTCAACACTCAACATGCCTACCACAACACCAGCATGGAAACAGCCACAGTTAATATAAATAAGTGAACATGACCAGACGGGACCCACATTGGGCTGGATTTGGCCTAGGTTGGTAGTTTGTCCACCCCTGACTGGGACCTTGCCAGTTGAAATGCCCTGTACTTTGTTCAGAGAAAGGTATGGAATCCAAGGTGGGCCAATCAGAATATTCCCTGGAACTTTTCTGTTGGAGCTCCAGAAAAAGTTGGCCCTGTAGTTAATTAGTTGTGAGGACGTGAATCCGGAACTGCCAAGAGCCATCTTCTTTGCATGGTAGAAGGTTTCTGATGGAGACATGGAAGAGAGAGAGAGAGATGCTGGTATTTCTTGAGCCAATACCCCCAGCCCAAGATCCACATCTACTTTTATGACTTACAGTTCTATGTGCAAGATAGGTTTTGTGGAAGCTAGTTTGAGTCTGGTTTTGGTCTTACAACCAAAATATTCTGGCTAGTACACTTTAAGAGGTCAAGGTTATCCCTGTTTCACAAATGAATTTGTCTTCCACTCTGTCACCTACCAGCTGGGAGAACTTGAACAATTTAATTACTTCTCCGAGCCCCAATTTTCGAATTTGCAAAATAGAAATAATAACTGTACCTTCATCACAGCCACCTCCATTGTTTGGAAATCAGTTTCTACTTTGGCACGGTGGTTAGCTGTTTTCCCCCACTTCCAGCCAAAGGTAAGGCCAAGCCACCCCTAGACTCCTTGGACTAAATGCATGCCTCGTGGGGAAGCTGGAAAGATGTACTACTCTTTCAAGTTTAGAAATAGGAATAGGGCTTGAAAGAGAAGTGAATTAAATGCAGGCAGAGTGAATCTTAAGGGTCCTGCAAGGGTACAAAGTCAAGACTCATGGTCAACATGAATGTGGGACACACGGATCCAGAGGGCCTGCTGCATAACCACGTGGGAGCACATCCAAGGGGTTTCAGGAGCAGGGATGGGACAAGGGAACAGAAGACTATTTTAAGCTTTCTTACTTAAGAGGGTGATGAACCACTACCCCCATGCTCCGCCCACACAGCTGTCTTGCCTACCTGACGTTTTTGCGAGCGCTAGGGTTCCCAACACGTCTTCAGGTGCATCAGCTCTGCCCATCACGCAGTCTGAAGTTATTATTGCTACTGTTTTCATTTCCATTCAATCAGTGAGGACATGGGCTCAAACAGGATGTGCACAAGTACACAGTGCTCATGAGGGGTGGGCTCAAGAGTTTAACCATGATTCCTGATTCCAAGTTCAGACACATTTCATTTGTATAGGGTTTTTGTTTGTTTTTCCCATTACATATGCTTTCTGCCCTGGAATGCGCCAGCACATTTTAAACACTGGAGGCCTTTGTCTGGTCCAGGGGTCCCACGCGTGCCCTCTTAGCCTAGATGACCTATGACAGGCCCCACAAAGCACTCTAGTTCATAAAACCAGCTTTCAGCTTTGAATCTTCTTTGGGGCAATAGCTGCTAGCAAGTCATCGTGAACAATAATATCTGTAATTAAAGTACAAAATGAAAATTTTGCTTATTCTTCCATTACAAGAGACATTTCTACGATGTTGATGCTGGCAGCTCTTCTAACTTGCAAGTTATTGTTTTTATTACTAATGGCATTTTATCATTCTACAAGCAAACACAGAGAGAGAGAGATCGAAACAATCTGTTTGCATATTCTCAAGTACTTTTTTTCCTCCCTTAAAAATTTTTTTTTTTTGGCGAGTGAGGGAAACTAGAAAATTGTTTTCTAATTCTGTCTTAGCAGGAGTTAAAACTGGTGAGGATTTCTCCAGACATACTCTCATTTCTCCGTGTTCTTTAGGACTAAATGACTAGATTAAATGAGAATATTTACCAAGCTCTTTTTCTTTAGAATACTGGAACATTAGAAGCATGTCACAAAATTGTCTCCCCCAAAAATATACCCATCTGATTAGTTTTGAGTGATAGTTCAGCTCATATATCCTTTTACCCAGATGTGAGCTGGGTCTAAAAGGGAAGCTAGACCAGAGGGGTGTGGGGAAGGAGGAGAGAGCAGGGGCCTCTTGTCTGGTCTAGAATCTCTACATATCTACCAGCCCTCTTCCTAACCAATAACTTGCTTTGGGCTCTTGACCAAGACACCATCTCCCTTGACTTCAGGACTGTGTTAGTATAACAAGTAGAAAACCTTAATATATGTTCTTAATAAAGGCAAATGGGGGAATTAATAGTGTTAATTATATTAGATTTTTCGGGCGCCTGGGTGGCTCAGATGGTTAAGCGTCTGCCTTCAGCTCAGTCATGATCCCAGGGTCCTGGGATCGAGTCCCGCATCGGGCTCTCTGCTCCTTGGGAGCCTGCTTCTCCCTCTGCCTCTCTCTGTCTCTCATGAATAAATAAATAAAATCTTTAAAAAAAAAAATTATATTAGATTTTTCAATGTACTTGACCTTTTTTTTTACCTTTCAAAATAGTAGATTAAATGTTCTTTTTTGTCCTGTGAATTTATTTATTTTTTAATTTATTTTATTATGTTGTGTTAATCACCACACATTACATCATTAGCTTTTGATGTAGTGTTCCATGATTCATTGTTTGTGCATAACACACAGTGCTCCATGCAGAATGTGCCCTCCTCAATACCCATCACCAGGCTAACCCATCCCCCCACCCCCCTCCCCTCTAGAACCCTCAGTTTGTTTCTCAGAGTCCATGGTCTCTCATGGTTTGTCTCCCCCTGCAATTTCCCCTCCTTCAGAAAACAGATTAAATTTTCTAGTTCTGGCCCTCTCCGCCAGACCGCCGCCGCGCCGCCATCATGGACACGAGCTGTGTGCAGCCCATCAAGTTGGCCAGGGTCACCAAGGTTCTGGGCAGGACCGGCTCGCAAGGACAGTGCACGCAGGTGCGCGTGGAGTTCATGGACGACACGAGCCGCTCCATCATCCGCAACGTGAAAGGCCCCGTGCGCGAGGGGGACATGCTCACCCTATTGGAGTCAGAGCGAGAAGCTCGGAGGTTGCGCTGAACTTGTGGCTGGGTCCTGGATGTCTGGGTCGACCACTTGGCTCACAGGGATGATCTGCGATTGTTAATAAAGCGTTTATGTTGTATGTAAAAAAAAAAAAAATTTCTAGTTCTGTTGCCCTCAAGCTATGGTAAAAATTCATCAGAACCCTTACTGTCTGCTATGGTTGGCAGTGGGCCAGACCACAGGGGAGTGACAGAAACACCCCCACGGATTAATGGGGCCTGGGCATGTGAAAAGGGAGCCCCTGGACCAAATCCCAGGTAAAGAGTTTGAGCCAGATCTTACCTGAGGGTTATGAGGGGTAGACCACAAAAAAGCTGCCGGTTCTCCCCATCTATCCGTGCCCTTGCCATCTAAGTTTGCGGTGGCTTCCTCCTCTTGGTCCTTCTCTTGGACTCTGAGATTCGCTTTGGTCAATGGGATGTTAGCAAATAGGGCTCATGAAGATGCCTGAACAGGGCCTGCCCACTCATATTTCTGCAGGTGCCAGGCCAAGAACATGCCCAGACGAGCCTCGTAGAGGAGGAGTCCCCGAGCAGAGCTGAGCTGTCCCTGTCGCGCATGATCTCCAGATACCTGAGCTAGTCTGGCCAAGATCGGCAGGGACCTAGGAACCCCTGGCTGACCTCAGACTTGGGAGCAGTAAATGATGGAGTTGGCAGTTAGTTAGACGTGAGCTGGAGGCAAAGCTGGTGATAAGTAGGTGACATATTAGAAGGCTTGAGGGCACAGCGTTCTGACTCCGGTTTTTAACATCCTGACCTCACAGGCTTCCAGCCCCCCCGGGGGCTGACATGCCAAACACCACGGTGCAGCTCAGATGCTCTGCTTTTCAACCTCAGCCCCAGGGTAACTGGTAGCTTCATTATAATATATTTACACTGTGGTTTCAGCCTACCTACCCCTGCCCCTGGGGGAAGGCGGCCATGACAGTTCCGGCAAGAACCTCCAGGGGCCAAAAACTCCTCTCAACTGGTGGGAAGAGTCCCTTAGATGATTGGAAACTGCCCTAGCTCTGACCCATAACCTCTACAAACACCCCTGACCCCCAGTTGCCAGCCCCGCACCTGCCTGCTCTCCCAACTGTCGTGTCCTTAATAAACTGCTTTGTGCTTGCTACCTTCCTTCTGGCTGGCTTTATTTGAGTGTGGATCCTCACATAAGTCTTCTGGGGGGAGTCCAAGGACCGAGACCTCCTTTCGCACAACACAGACTCTCCCACCGCTAACACGCACTTCCTGTTATGATTTTGTGGTTGTTTGTTACACAGGAAATGCTCATGGACACAAGCCTCTACACCCCCCACCCAGTTTTTCTCCCTGGTTCCCAAATTTAGTGGCCCTGGTGGTTGGGGCAACTAATTTGGAGCTTATCCAGAATACTGAGGAGGCTGGAGGCTGGCATTTATGTTGCTGGCTGGCTATGAGGAACAACAAGATGCACCTGTGTCCCCCAAATCTTTTCCACCAGCTTGTGTTTCACAAAGCCTGTCACCTCCTTTAAGGAAAATGCTGTTCTCAAAAAAAAAAAAAAAAAAAACAAGAACAGAAAAGGACGACAGAGTTAGCATGCTCACCAGATCGTCATGGAGTCTGTGGTCAGGAATGTAACCCTGGGGAAGGCAGGTGACTTTGTGTACTGGAAAATAGCCTAAATGGGAACGCATGTTCAGGATTTCCCACCCAGGCTCAACGCCTCTTCCACCATCCCGCTGATGGTGGAAGGCAACTTCCACCGTTGCCATTTAGGCAGCAACTTCCAGCCCCTCAGAAAAGAACCCATAACCTCCAGACAGCCTCATTCAGTTCTGCCACATAACGTGGAGCAGCCGTGCGGCCCACTCATGCTCAGATATCTAGTTAAGGAAACCCCCATCTGACAAAAACAAAACAAAACAAAAAAACCCCACAAAACTTGAAAACTTAAATCATTATTGAACTATTTCAATAAGTAGCAAAGGAGGATTCCATTAATAAAACCCAGTGAACATGCTCAACATCCCATTTCCCCTTTCCCCCTTTATGACTCTCACATATGGCTGCCCCATTCTCTCCTCTCTCGTCAGACTCTCCCCTCCTCCCTGTCCATGCCTTTGCTTCATTCCTTCTCCCTTCTTCCTCCTCTGGATATGTTTCTCTCCCAAGGACTCCAGTCCTTCCCAAGGTAAACCAAAGGATATTGGTGGCTTCTGCAGTTCTGTCTCTACCTAATACCCTTATTGTGCATGACAGAGTCTCAGGAATCTAGTGCAAGAAGTCGGTGGGTTGGGGGAGAGAGGAGCTGTAGAGGTGGGCAGGACTTTGTCTTTGAGGCTGCTAAACTGCTAGTCACCCAGAGAGGGCTGGCGTGTGGTATTTGCCAGATAAAGAAGTGTCACACATGTAATGAAGCCTCCAGGAGGTACAAAAGAACCAAGGCTGTCAGTTTGTACTTCCAGTCACGTGGACACCATCTTGTTGTTCCTCACTAGCAAAGAGGCTCGCATCAAGGAGGGAAACTCATCATCTAGCAAAATATGTCATGTCAAAGAGCAGATATCAATCCTGTTGATTCCAAGTAATGAGGTAACATTAGGAGTGAAGGAGGGTATTTTCACCACCATGAGGTTTTCCTGGACACAAATGAGCACAAGATGGCAGGCGAGCCATTGGTTTTTGTGCCTCTTTTTATGGCGGATGTGAGAAGAACCAGGTGTTCCCTTGACTGTAATCTAGGGTGTGACAAACGGAGTTGGGTATTTCATACTCTAACAAATTAATGAGCACAGTTATTAAAGGAAGCGTGCCAGGTACAGGCTAGAGATTTCTGGAAATGACTTCCCTGTGAAAATGATTACCTCAGTTCTGTTGGCAATATCATCTTCATTGTCGAGTACAGGAAAAAAGTTGAGAAAACGTTTAAAAATAATTAGATTCCAGGAAAGTCAGTTAGGCAAGCACTAATTCTATTGTAAGAGGAAGAAAATGGACAGATTTTTATGACAAGACAAAGGGGAGGATGGGGAAAATCACGTCAGAGGAAATGCCATAAATGTATTAGCTTTTTTTTTTTAAGATTTATTTATTTATTTGAAATAGAGCATGCACAGGGGAGCAGGTGGGGAGCGGCAGAGGGAGAGGAAGAGAAGAGTCTTGAGCAGATTCCCCCGCTGAGCGTAAAGCCTGCCACAGGGCTCCATCTCAGGACCCTGAGATCATGACCTAAGCCAAAATCAAGAGTCGGACGCTTAACCAACAGAGCCCCCCACGTACCCCACTCAATGCATTAACTTTCTTGAAGGCCAGCCCCCCAAGCCATGCTGCCCCCGACTCTCTCATGTCTCCACGGAGAGGTGAGAGTTTTCCTTGTAAAGTCGACATAACGGAATAGAGTCACGACAGATTCGTCTCCTTTGTCTAAAAATGTCTCTAAATTCCTGAAATGCTGTCTCTAAAAGGTTGAGTAATCTGATCTCTGCTTTGGGTACTTTTCCTGATTTATTCCAGTCTTCTTCCGGCAATTCCCTCTTTATGCTCTCACGGATCTTCAAATGTCTTTGCACATTTTTTAAAGTTGCATAATACTAATTGTTCCATCATTTTCTGGAGAAAAAGATCGTTATCTTTCTTCTTTCTTCTACTGACAGGAAAATATAGAGAATAAACATTGAACAAACGCTTCATCATAAAGGCACTTTCCAAGATGATCATGTAATGCATGAAAGACTGAGCCATGTCTTTGAAGGGTCCAGGTTTTTAATAAAAATGAAGTGCTACAAAGCTTGGAACAGATGTCAGAGGTTTAGAAAACACAAAATTATTAATGATCAGATCTTACGGTTCCAATCAATCAATTAACGTAGTAGCGTTAGGACTAGAATGGACTTAGAGATCATCAAATAAAGCATCTCATTTTTTCTTAGAACATTTTCATCACTGTGTAATAGGAAAATAGGCCACATTACAGACGCAACATTAACTTAATCACATCCTTACCATTGGCATTTCTAGATTTTGTCTATTATAATTAATACTACAGTGAATATCCCTTAATATTAATTTTTGACCAAATCTCTCACCATTTCTAAGGTTTAGATTTTTAAAAATCAGTTTCTGTGTTATTTGCGCATTCCACATTATTTGCGTATTCCACAGTTTTCTTTTGGATTTACTTTTCTTTGGCTCAGATACATCCTTTATTGATTCCTTCAATAAGAACCTACGGGGGACAATGGTAAAGCCCTCTTACTATGTGCATATCAGAAATGTTATTCCATCCCAATTTTGAATGATAGCTTAGCTAGGTAATGTATTTTAATGTATTTTAGTTATAGCCCTTCATTCCTTGGAAATGCTCCGTTGTCTTTTGGCATGTAGCATTGCTGATAAGAATCCACTGACAATCTAATTATCATCATTTAGTAGGTATTTCTCTCATTTTTCTTGGATGGCTTTTGAGATTTTTCCTTTTAACCTTTACTTTTGACAGTTTCAATGTAAGTTGTCTGGTATGAGGTTATTTTTATTATGTTTAGCATTTAGTGTGTGTTCACATTCTGAGGACTCACATCTTTATTTCTGGAAGCTATCAACCTGTTATCTCTTCCAAGTTTTGTTTATTCACTATTCCTTCTATTCCTTTTTGCGGGGGGGATACTATGGACTTTTATTACACCACCATCTTTCTGAACTTTTTTTTTTTTAAGATTTTATTTGTTTATATGACAGAGAGAGAGAGAGCACAAGCAGGGGGAGCAGGAGAGGGAGAAGCAGACTCCCTGCTGAGCAGGGAGCCCGATGCAGATGTGGGGCTCCATCCCAGGACCCTGGGATCATGACCTGAGCCGAAGGCAGACGCTTAACCTTAACCTACTGAGCCACCCAGGAGCCCCTCTGAACTCCTTTTTCACATTTGTTATATCTCAGTATGTCTCCATGCAGCTGTGTGAGTTATCTGCCTTATTTCTATTCACTAATTACTTCCAATCGTGACCTGGCAAAAGTTATTTCTTGCGCTGATATTGTTCCAACGATTACACATTTTATTTTCAGGTTTCTAACGGGTTATTTACATCCACCAGTTTCTCTTTCGTTTCTGTTTTTTTTAATAATTGATAGTTCATTTTAAAAGATGTTCTTATTTCTTTACCATATAAATTTGTTTGAATAGATAATACATTTATATGGTTCAACATTCAAAAGATACAAAGTGTATTCAGTAAAGTCTCCTTCCCACCCCATCCATAGTCACCTCGTTCCTTTTCCTGGAGGCAAATGAATTACAAGTTTCCTTCCAGAAATAAGCTACACATCTTTAAGCAAAAACAAACATACTTATTTTGGAGCTATTTTCAGATGGCCCTATTATATTTATTTCATATGTCTTAGTCCATTTGGGCTGCTGTAACAAAAATACCGTAGACTGGGTGGCTTATAAACAACAGAAATTTATTTCTCACAGTTCTGGAGATCAGAAGTCCAAGATCAGGGTTCCAGAACGATCACATTCTGGTGAAGGCCCTCTTTCAGGTTGCAGTCTGCCAGCTTGTCTGTGTGGTGGAGTGAGAGCAAGGGATGGAGGGGGAGAGAGAGAGAGAGAGGAAGAAGAAATCGAGGAGGGGCAAATTCTCTCAAGACTTTTATAGGGGACTAATCCTGTTTTAATCCTAAATACCTCATTTGATCCTAATGACCTCCCAAAAGTCACAGTGGGGGCAGCAGGGTTTTCATATATGAATTTATGGGGGCCACAAACATTCGGTCCCTAATAATCTTGTAGCAATCCTTCTGGCATGCCTTTTCCACGTGAATTTTGGAATTAGAGTTTGCGGGCTTCTGTGAATAAGACCACCCCCCATCCCACCCCCACATCTGTCTCTGTCTGTCTCAGTTCAGACTTCCCCCTTCTCCATTGGCTTTGTGTTCACCTCGGAGCAGCCGTATCTCAGAACCGGCACTTTCCTTACACGGGTGGCCTGTGACTCCTGACCTCTGGAACTGTTGGGATTAGAAGCTGTAGGAAGGGGTGGTGGGTGACCCGGCCCAGATCCAGGCTATAAAGTTGGGTCTCCGTCCTCCAGCTCCCTAGATAGGAGCCACTCACAAGCCCCAGGCCCTGAAGCACCTTGCAGCCTTTTGGCCTCTTTCCATGGGCCGCGAAGTCCAGCCCCCTGCCCCCAGCAAGAGCAGAGAGACCCCCTCCGGCCCCCCAACCCTGCTGCCAACCCTTGCCTCATGACTGGGAGCCTGGCCAGGCCTCCGGCCCCCACAGGAAGAGAGTATCTTGTTTGTGAGCATAATTTTTAGAATTCTTTCTCCTCACTGGTTGTGACGGCTCCCAAGCACTTGGAATGGTGGCCTGGGGCCAGGTGCACCCAGAGCCTGAACGCAGCCCCATTTTCACACGAAGTCCGCGTTCTCGCGTTAGATGAGGACGTGGATGTGTGGCGAGACAGGTGCTCTTTCCCTGCGGAGAGTCGCAATTGGAGCCGAGTGCCCGGCTGCAGGCCCCGAGCCGGGCGGCCCGAGAGTGTGGGGTGGCAGGGCAGGGCCAGCTGCTGGACCAAGCCTACAACAGGGTCTCCTGGGCTTCCAGAAGCTTGCCTCCTAGTTGGAGGGGACAAAACCAGATGTATGCAACAGCAACAGAAGAATTAGAATCTAATGACAGAGTATTAATTCAGTAATGACAGAGCCTGGGGGAAGGTACATGGGTAGATGGTGTGAGGCTTGATGGAAAAGTTGGAGCTTAAGCAGACCCCTGAAGAAGGAGTAGATTGTAATCGGTCAGGGGGAAGAGGGGCGTGAGGGAGGTGGGAGGAAGAGACTCAGGCCTAGACAGAGGTAAGGGAGCGGGGATCAGGCAGCCTGACCGTGGGACCACATTGCAGGGACAGGAGGAGGGTGGCAGCAGAGGAGAGCCATCCTCAGGAACCCCCACCCCCAGAAGCACTGGGATGCCCTGGGGCCTCGGAAAGAAGGAGGATTCAGAGAACCAGAGAAGAGAGAAGATCCACGAGGAACAGAAACGGGTTTGTATCTGCCAGATTGCGATTGCTTGTTTGATAGTCGGAAACTCATATTGTCCTAAAAGCCTCACGGGAGTAGCCGTGGCCCTAAGTATCTTCACCCAAATAAAACAAAGATATGCTGACTATTGCTTTTTGGAAAACGTATACCCTTTCAGAACTTAGAGACAATTAAGCACTCAAGAAGCAGAAGTAAAGATGACCGGTCTGGTTAAGAGGGCCTCAGAAGCCAAGCCTTGATTGTTACCTGTGTGACTGTTTATTCCATTCAAACTGCTGGGCTTTGCAGGATTTGGGGCTGCATCAATCAGATATTGCAATATCAGGAGATAAGTAAGCCTGTTGCACTGAAATTTTACAAAAATGAATGATTGAACTCTATCACTCAACTATTTATTTTAATCAGTATTAGGCAGCAAAATGTGATTCCTTTCTTTAGAATCATACAGACACAGTAGAAGAGTATTTCAGGCACTGCCTCACCCCCAACTACGGCTTTAGGACACTGGGCAGAGGCGTGTGAAAGGTCAGATGAGGAGATGTGCTGAGGTTTCCTAGACCACCACTGCTGTCAATAGCAGTAAACACTCTTGACCACGCTACGATGCTAGACCTACAGAGGACTATAGGACAAGCCCTTGATATCATCTTATAATCCATTAAAAAAAAAAAAGTCACCATAAATAAAACACTGCCTGGATCCAGAGGTGCCAAGGGAGGGGCATAGTGAATAACTGGGATCATAATTCAGGGGTGGGAGCGGGGTCTGAGGGCCCGACCAACTGAAGAAGTTTTATTCATTCTTCATGAGTATTTTTTTCCTAGCTTTATTAGGAAAGAATTGAGCTACAACATTCTGTAAGTTTACGGTGTATAACCTGTTGATCTGATGAACGTGTATGTTGTAAAATGATCCCACCATAGCGTCGGCTAACACCTCCACAACAGGACACAATTACCACTGCGTTCTTGCAGGGAGAGCATTTAAGGTCGGCTCTCGGCCAACTTTCAAGTTATAATACAATATAGCTAACCATCTGTCATCTTGCTGTACATGAGATCCCCGGAGCTTTCGTCATCTTCTAACCGGAAGTTTGTGGTCTTCGACTGACATCTCCCATTTCCCTCCCCGCCAACCCTGTCAGTCACCATTCTGCTCTCTGGTTCTATGAGTTCAGCTTTCTTAGATTCTATGTATGAGTGATATCATACAATATTTGTCTTTCCGACTTATTTCACTTAGAGTAATGCACTCAAGGTCCATCCATGTCATCTCAAATGGCAAGATTTACCTCTTTCTCATGGCTGGATAATTTTCCATCATATATATACACACGTATATGTGTGTGTGTGTGTATACATCTTCTTCAGCCATTCATCCACTGATGGGCACTCAGGTGGTTTCTGTATCATGGCTAATATGAATAATGCTGTACTGAACATGGAAGGATATATATCTCTTTGATTCCCTGATTTCATTTCCTCTGTATATATGCCCAGAAGTGGGATTGCTGGATCAGATGGTAGTTCTATTTTTACTTCCTTGAGGAACCTCCATACCGGCTTCCACAGTAGCTGTCCCTACTCACATTCCCCGCAGTGCACGAGGGCTCCCTTTCTTCCACATCCTCACCCACACTCTCTACCTCTTGCCTTTTGGGTAATGACCAGTCTAACAGGTGTGAGGAGATACCTGATTGTCGTTTTGATTTGCATTTCCTTGATGATAGTGATGTGAAACATCTTTTCATGCACCTGTTGGCCATTTGTATGTCTTCTTTAGAAAAAAATCTCTATTCAGGTCTTCTGCCCATTTTTTAATAAGACTGTTTGTTTTTTGCTATTGAGTTAGTTGTATGAGTTCCTTATATATTCTGGACATTAACCCTTTATCGGATAGATGCTCTGCAAATGTTTTCTCTCATTCCATATGTTGCTGTTCATTTTGCTAATTGTTTCTTCTGCTATGCAGACGCTTTTGCTTTGATGTAGTCCTGCTTACTGATTTTTGCTTTTATTGCTTGGCTTTTGATGTCATAGCCAAAAAAAAAAAAAAAAACCAGTTGCCAAGAGCAATGGCAAGGAGCTTTTTCCATCTCCCCCCGCCCCCAGTTTTGTGGTTTCAGGCTTATGTTTAAGTCTATAATTCATTTCAAATTAATTTTTGTGAGTTTGTAAGATAAGGATCCTATTTTGTTCTAGTGCATGTCACTATCCAGTTTCCCCAGCACCATTGTTGAAGAGACTATCTTATCTTCATTGAGTATTTTTGGTTCCCTTGTCAAATATTAGTTGAATGTATATTTAAGGGTTCATTGTTGGGCTCTCTATTCTGTTCCATTGATCTTTGTGTCTGTTTTTATGCCAGTACCCATACTGTTTTGATTACAGTAGCTTTGTAAGATAGCCTGAAATCAGAAAGTGTGATGCTCCCAGCTTTATTTTTTCTCAACTAATTGCTTTAGCCACTCAGGGTCTTTTGTGGTTCCATACGATTTTTAGTATTGTTTTTGCTATTTCTCTGAAAAATGCCATTGGAATTTTGACAAGGACTGTAGTGAATCTATACATTACCTTGGTCATACAGACAGTTTAACAATATTAATTCTTCCAATCCATGAACACTGGATGTTTTTCCATTTATTTGTGTCTTTTTCAATTTCTTCTACTAGTCTTATAGTTTTCAGTGTATAGATCTTTCACCTCTTGTAAAATTTATTCCTAAGTATTTAATCGTTTTTGATGCTATGGAAAATGAGATTGTTTTATTTATTTCTTTTTCAGATATTTCATTGTTAATGTATAAAAATGCAACTAATTTTTGTATATTGATTTTGTATCCTGCAACTTTACTGAATTTGTTTATTAGTTCTAACAGTTTTTTAGTGGGGTCTTTAGGATTTTCTATCTATAAGAGCATGTCATCTACAGAGACAATTTTACTTCTTCATTTTTGATTTGGAATGAATGAGCAAACATCTTTGGCAAGGAGACAACTTTTGGGGTGCCACCCCCATACTTTTCCCCCACCCATCAAATCTATACAACATGGGCTCTGATGAGAGACTTCTGCCCTTTGGCAGCCCCTTCTTCAGCATCCTGTTCCCCTTTGGTTTCGCAACAGAGGCGTAAGGCCATTTATCTTTCTTGGCCGTTGCTATAGACTGAATGTTTGTGTTCCTCCAAAATTCCTGTGTTGAAACTTAATCCCCAGTGTGTTGGTATTTGGAAGTAGGGCCTTTGGGAAAAGATAAACATAGGGTGGAGCCCTCATGAATGGGATTAGTGCCCTATGAAAGAGACCCCAGAGAACTCCTTCACCCTTTCCAGCATGTGAGGACACAGTGAAAAACAGCCATCTATGGACCGGGAAGTGGACCAGACACCAAATCTGGAGCCTGCTTCTCCCTCTGCCTGCCATTCTCCCTGCTTGTCCTCTCTCTCTCTCTCTGACAAATAAATAAATAAAATCTTAAAAAAAAAAAGAGAGAGAGAGAGAATCTCAAGCAGACCCCTGGCTGAGTACAGAGCCGGATGTGGGGCTCAATCTCACGACTCATGAGATCATGGTCTGAGCCGAACAGTCAGATACTTAACTGAGTGAGCCACCCGGGTGCCCCAGCCTGGGAGATTCTGATAGAGTCTTAGCTATATCTTATAACTAAAAGCTTCCTGGTGTTCAGGGCAAGTAGCTGCCCTCAGTGGATCTGAAAACATTACTCTTAAAAGAATAAAACTTCTCTTCCCTACCCATCGCCACCTCAGTCATCTTCAGATAGACACCGAGGAGGATAAGGACCCTTGGCTAAGAATTTATATTGCTCTTGCTAGAGCAGTAAGCTCAAACTTTCTCTTCATGTAGCTAAAAGAGGATTCATGAGTTAAGTGGATATAGGACAAGTTTGGATCTAGTTTCTACTTTGGTCAGTTCTAGAAAGGGCTCTATTTAGAAGCAGAAGATTAAAATTGGAACCCTTATGTATGGCTGGTGGGAATGTAAAATGGCGCCGTCACATGGAGGCTGGTTTGGCAGTTCCTCAAACAGATAAACATAGACTTACCATGAGACCCAGCAGTTCCAACCCTGGGTATAGACATAAAAGAATTGAAAACAGGGACTGAGATACTTGCGTGGCAGTGTTTACTGCACTATTATTCACAGTAAGCAAAAGGTGGAAACAAAGCAAGTATCCATCAACAGATGAGTGGATAAACTACATGTGGAATATCCATATGGAGGAATATTATTCATCCATAAGGAGAGAACAAGTCCTAATACTTGCTACGACACAGATGAATCTTGAAAACATGCTGGGTGAAATAAACCAGACACAGAGGGACAAACATTTTATGATTCAAGTTTTGTGAAATATCTAGAAGAGGCAAATTCATAGAGACAAAAAGTAGACGAAAGGTTACCAGAGGCTAGGGATAAAGGGGATGGAGAGTTATGTTCTTAATGGGTTCAGAGGTTTTGTTTGCAGCAATGAGTAGGTTTTGTACACAGATAGTGTTGATAGTTGCATAAGATTGTGGATGTAATTAATACCATGGAATGACACACCTAAAATGGTTAAAATGGCAAATTTTATCTCATATATATATATATAAAACCAAAATTTATATGTATATTTTATATCTACACATAACCAAAAAATATATATGTAAAATTTTTTTAAAGAGCTTTAAAAAAAATGGTAGCAGAAGAGAATGCATTTTTGACCCTAAAAGCTGGATGTCTCAAACCAAACAGAAGCTGCATTGCAATAAGTAAATGTAAAGTAGGTCCAACTGCATTAAAATAAAAGACTTTTGCTATGGTTTAAATTTAAAAACTCAGGGGATTCAGAGGAGGAGCCGAAATTCTGCAGAATAATGTGAAATTCTGGAGATACATATTCTTCCACCCTTCCTGTCGGTTTGGACTGTCTCAACTCTGAAAACCAAAGTTTGTTCTTTGAAGGGTGCACGTGTATGTGGCGCCCTCAACATCTGCATGGTGAGAAGGGGTTCGCATGCTTGTCTGGCCCCATGCTGCCCCCTGGGCTCTCTTTGGGCTCCCATCAAGCGTTGCCCCAGACTGAGTGACCCAGACTTGGAGAAATGTCCTGCTGGGGACGGCGGTGGATCCCACAGTGAGACCCAACCTGTGGGAGGGGCCACGTTTTCCTGAAAGGTGCATGAAATGGGCCATAATGAAGTCCACGACTCCCCACTTCTGAGATGTCCAAGCCCATACAGCTTACCATCTGCCTCAGTGTCTTCATCTCTAAGATTGGTCATGAGAGTACCTACCACACGGGGTTTCAGTGAGGATTACATGGTTTGAAGTGTGGGAAGCACCTAGAAGTACCTAGCACATAGAAAGCACTTGATGGTAGTTATTGATATTAATTATTTGTATATTTGATGTAAGGGACACCTGAGGGGATAGGAACCCGGTTAGGGCCAGGGTCTGCCATTGAGGGGAACCCTGTGAACGATGGAATTTCTTGGGTTATTAATGGCTCTGAATATACCATTCTATACTACAATTTTTCTGAATTACCTAAAGCATCATATCAAACCTGAAATTCCTGCATTGTTGGGTATAAGGTAAGGATGTTTTAAGAAACAAAGTGTCAGGATGGTAAGAGAGAGTGAGGCTTGCCCCAGGAGAAGCAGCACCCCCCCCCCGGATGTGGGGACTGTGTCAGAGCCCAGGAGTGAAGGAAGCAGGGGTCTGAGGGGGAGCCTGCAACCTTCAGAGGGGCCCAGACACTTGGGGGCATCCAGTGAGATTTGGATGTCAAAGCTTCGCTAGAGGACACTGGTGGACAGGGAAGGAACAGAGTGGGGAACAGACACATGGATAACCTGGGAAGCATTTTCTCGGAATTTTCTCCTGTATTCCTACCTTCCTGACCATGTGAGATTACAGAGCACTTAAGAGCAAAACCCAGCCCACGTCGAGTGTTCTGGTCTCCGTGCAATGAATACAAAGGGATTATTGGCAAAGTCACCGACCAGGGTTTCTGCGAACTATGGAAGGAAGCAGCAGGTGTGAAATCCATTCGGATCTTGCCCGTCTCCGTCCTCCTCATCACACCCACCCCAAGTCAGAGAACCACCCTGCAGAACATTACAAAGATCACAACACAAAAACAAGGACCAGCGTGTCTTTGTTTCCAGCTACAGGTTTATTTCCATGACAAAATCGATTTGTAGAGGTCACAGGACGCCAGACTCACCCACAAGGGAGCACAGACAGATGGACTCCGCTCCCCGCCTCCCTGGTGACTGCGGGAGGGCAAGCAGAGCAGATCCAGCGGGCTCGCTGGTTCTGTGGGGAGGATGGGAAAGCCCAGGGTGGGGGGAGGATGGATAACACAGGTACTGCATGGGGGGGGTGCTTTCAGCGAGGCGGGAGAACACCATGCCCTTAGCAAGACAGCCCTCACCCCCCACCCCCGCCCCCAGCCCAAGGATACCGCCCGGGTGGTTAGGAAGTCTGCCCATGTGTCCCAACAGCAAAGCACAGGGAGCTTAAGCAGCCGGAGCACAGAAACATCCAAAGAGCAAAAGACAAAGCGTTCTGGGGATTAGGGATTGATTTTCAGCCCAAGACACAAAGCCAGCTCGGACTTCTGAATTTTTCCATCCTTGTTCACATCACAGTGGCGCAAAAGAATCTCCCGGAACTTATCAAGGTCCACTCCGCTGATGCTGGGCTGAGGACAGTGAAGATCACATGTCAGTGGGCCAGCCAGTGGCAGCCCCAGCCTTTCATGCCAGCCCCGCCCCGCCCCACGCTCACTACATGCAGGGATGCCCTGCCTGCTGAGGGGGGCTCCGTGGGGACAGGCCGTGCCCCGTGATTCCAGCTCCTCGTCGTGATAAAGATATTTGCCTCAGAGCAGGGAATTGTTGCTGCAGATCCTGCCTTGCCACACAGACCCACAGAGAACACCCATTTTACTCTCTCCCGGTGGGAGGTTTTTGTGCCTCTAATTTTATTTTATTTTATTTTATTATTTTAATATTTTATTAATTTATTTGAGAGAGAGGATGAGCAGAAGGAGAGGGAGAAGCAGACTCCCCACCAAGCAGGGAGCCCGATGCGGGGCTCGATTCCGGGACCCTGGGATCATGACCTGAGCCAAAGGTAGACACTTAACCTGAGCCACCCAGGCGCCCCATGTGCCTCTAATTTTAAAAAGGGTTATAATGAATGAAAATCAAACTAGAACAGTATGTCCCTGAGCTGCAGATGTTGGATTTATTCCAAGGGATATTTTAGGGGCTAAGAAGTAACTGTGATACGCACCAGTTGGGAAAAGAACATCAAACTCAAAAGGCCTGCAAAAGCGAGCAATTGCGTGAACTGAGTGATTCTCCACAGGCTATTTAATGCTCATGATAACCTTGGGTAACCCAGGCTCACAGATTAGGACACGGACGCTCAGAGTTGAACCATCCCACCAAGCTAGGGAATTGCAACAGCATTTCTGATCCTGAGTCTTCTGCCTCCAATGAAGTAAGTGCTCTCATCCCCCCAGTTCACACCGCTGTGCTGGAGAGGTGGCGGTCTGACCGGCCGTGTGAAGGCTCGGGGTCTAGATGAAAAAGTCCAGGTCCACAGAGAAAGGAAACCCAGCTCATCAGATTCCAAACCCCTTGATTACTGAGCTAGTCTCACCCGCAAGCAGAGGAGGAGGCCATGTGCAGTGTTTGCTTTAGGAGCCGGGGAAGCTCTCCCCGTCGTCCAGCCCACGCCGGGGCTACCTTGCTGCCGAAGAAATCTCCAAAAACCTTGAGTAGGAAACAAAGCCTTTCATTCTTCAACTAGACAGCTGAATTAAGACGAGCTAACCTGCACTGTCCCACAGGATAGATGAATGACACCAAGTCTATCCGTTATCCCAGGTTTTCATGGAGGGAAGGATGGAGGGCAGAGAGCAACAGGACCTGGGAGCTAGATAGCACAGCAACAGTAACTTCCAACGTGGGGCAAGACTGCAGGGGACATCAGGACATGAATCTGCGGCCAACGGCACTCTCTGATGGAGGGTCCGTCAGTGATTAGACTAAGAGGACACACTGTCAGTGTGTCCTCCTTGTCGGGGCTTACCCAGGAAACTTCCTTGGGTGTCAGACAGGTAGGTATAGGTGTGGTCCAGGAAATGGCTTAGAAGTCCTGAGAACAGCAAGCTACACTCCATGGCTCCATATCGGGAGTCCATTTCTTGTACAGTTGCAAAGTGGGGACCTTTGGTTACCAGCATCCTCAACCACTCCTGCCGCATCCTTTGTCCAGTTAGCAGCATTCTGCCCCAGGATCCTCTTAGCAAATTCCCATGCTTAGAAAAGACTCAGGTGGTAGTCATTTACACATTAGCATGAATTAATTTGCCAGTGAATTTACCTCATTTAAGCTATTCTAAGCTTTTTTTTTTTTTTAATTTGTTTCCTGCAAAAGGAATTATTTCCTTATTTTGTGAGTGTGTGAGTGTGTATTGGGAGGAGGGTATGAATGTGAGTGTATGTAAGGGAAGTTTCTTTGGACTTTCAGAGTTATGCTTTTAATGTTTGACAACTCACTGGGAGTCAGGAGACCTAAATGCCACTGTTCAATGATGTTTGGATCATGGAAGACAAATCACCTGAGATCACTGGGGGCCTCAGTTTTAATAACAAGTCACCATTATAAGTGCACACAGGTCCCAGATCTAAGGGTTCTACACAAATTAATTCTAATCTTCAGAACAACCTGATGAGGTTGTATCTACTATCAACTTTTAAGTGACAGATGAGAAAACTAAAACACAGAGAGGTTAATTAACCTTCCCACTGTCGCACAGCTGGTACATGTCAGAACCAGATACAAACTCGGGCAGGCAGGCCCCAAAGCACATCTCTTTATCAGTACACTGTATCATAGCTGTCCATGCAAGAATGCATTTTGTATTTCTTATCCATCTCATAGGAAAGTGTGAGAGTGGATCTGGGGTAGCTGGCTGAAAAATGCTTATCAGCCCCCACTTGAATCCTGGAACTAGGGGAACCTTTGGGGCTGGATATATCTCCTTGTGCTTGCCCATGCTAAGTGCTCAATTACATCCATGGAATTAGTGAATGTCTCCAAATGCAGTGTTCATGTTTTCGTCATGTGCCCTCCCTTTTCTGTATGTTCCATCTCTCCTAAAACAGCGAAAGCGAATATCCAAAGCTTCTCCCCAGATAAGTCATTACCAGCATTCCCCAGATCTCCATGCTAGAGTCGGCAACAAGACCCCAAGGCCCTGCCTTTACTTGGAGTCACAAAACTAGCAAAAGAGGAGCCCCACGTTGGGTGTAGAGATTACTTTAAAAATAAATAAATAAATAAAATCTTTAAAAAAAAATAAAAAATAAATTACTAGCAAAAGAGGAATGCGTAGGTAAGGGATATCAAACCACAGGTAAAATCTTATACAGACACTAACACAATGACCGGGACTGGGAAATGCTTATCAGTGGAGGTCACCGATGCAGAATCTACCCAGAAACAAAGTCTGCTAATAGAAGGTCTACTCGAGGTTAGAGGTGACTCTTCTGTCTTTTCTTTCCTTTACTCTCAAATTTCTCTATGATGTATGTATCATTTTTATGATTTAAAAAATGAAAAGAAACAGTAACATGCATGCTAAGGGCTAGCAGCTCCTTGGAGGATCACATATTAGATTCGATCCTTTAGGTTAAGTATTGTCCCCTCTTGCTAATCATCTCCTTGTCAACAACAGAGAAAAGCAGAAGCGGTGTCTAGCAGGAAAAAGAATGAATTCTGGGGAGACTGGGAGCAGGAACTCTCTTCGCTTCCAGGCAGACATCCTGGGCATCTCTGGTATCCCATCTGTTTGGCTTCCCACATTACCATCCACAATCCACAGTTCTACTCCTTGGTGTGGGGTGCTGGGCATCTTAAATGTTTTGCCTTACTACTTTCTACTTTAAGCTGTGGATTCTCGTGTTGATTTTCGTGCTGTGCCAAGGGGCCTACAGACTCTTTATAAAAATTGTGCAGAAATTATTTTGTCTGATCTGAACATACTGACAGAGGACAGCCTTGGGCACCATTTTCCAGAGATCAGGGAAAGGGATGTTCTGGTAACCAAATAATCTGTTAATACAGATTCAATGTATGTATCATCCATAGTTGTACAGGAATAAAAGGCTATAAAGTAAGTTTATTTCAGGGTCATTATTGCAAACGTCAGGAATCCTGACCAGGACTCTCCACTGAGAAACTGAGCCAGCTCCCAGCTGACCTCATGACATGCTCTGATAATTGCTTTTAAAATAAATTCCAGGGGTGCCTGGGTGGCTCAGTCGGTTAAGGATCTGCCTTTGCCTCAGGTCATGATCTCAGGGTCCTGGGACCAAGCCCTGCATCGGGCTCCCTGCTCAGCAGGGAGTCTGCTTCTCCCTCTCCCCCCCCACCCCATCACTGCTTGTGCTTTCTCCCTCTCTCTCAAGTAAGTAAATAAAATCTTTAAAAAAAAAATCCAGATATTGGTTTGTTGACTTGTCCCATCGTCCTTTCTAATAAAATGAAAATTTAAAAATCGCAAGAGAGGACTGTAATTTATGAACCTGAGAAATATAAGAAATTACTCAAAGATTTTCCCTTGACAACATCCTTCAAATTATATGGTGAATAGTTTTTTTAAGCAACCCCGAAGACTGGGAAAGATCCAATACAGGTTTGCACCTCAATGATCTGGCTTCAGAGGAGAACATTAATAATTAACTACTTTTTAAATAATTTTTAGCTCAATAAACCAGCCCTGGTCAACTGCTTTTCTACTACTGAGCCCGGCCTCACTCAGTCCTTGGAAACCGGCTCTCTTCACTTGGTTCGTACTTATATTGAGAGGTACCTTTTTTTTTTTTTTTTAAGATTTTATTTTTTATTTATTTGAGACAGAATGAGAGAGAGAGAGAGCTCATGAGAGGGGGGAGGGTCAGAGGGAGAAGCAGGTTCTCCGCCGAGCAGGGAGCCCGATGCGGAACTCGATCCCGGGACTCCAGGATCATGACCTGAGCCGAAGGCAGTCGCTTAACCAACTGAGCCACCCAGGCGCCCCTGAGAGGTACCTTTTTGTTGAGCCAGAAGCCCCACTGAAATAGACGGGCAAGGACAAGAGTGATGGGGGGTCCTCCGATTTCCCATGGAGGTGATACAAATCTATCAAAGAGTGAGGCAAACGCATGTTTTTGGATGGCCTAGAATTTTCCCCTTCTCTTTAATTTCCTCTGGGAAAATGTTTTCTCTACTCTGTGGCTGGTTTAGGTTTTCCTTCCCTATCTCCCAGTAACTTGTGGAAGCCGTTGCCAAGCTCAATGACACCTGAAAGGGTCTGGAGGTATGTGCAGCACCCCGGGCTGTGGACTTGGGCAGTCGGCAGCCCGAGCTCCGTGGCTCAGAGGAGGCCGCACACTGCTCTGAGAAGCAGCGCCCCCCATCCCATGCTTTCTATCAAAGGCAAATTAAAACTGCGGTTTGGCCAAGCCTACCGACATGCGATTTTAATGTCCTCTAGATAACTGCTCAATTTCTATTACGGAAATCATTCTGGCATGAAATAGTAAATACAGTGGGACTTTCCTTTAGCAATCAATGCGGAAGGCACCACCACACCTGGACCCACCCGCTGCACAGATGCTGGTGGAGTCTCCAACAGGGGCACCCGTGAAGGAACCAAAGAAGAGGCAGGGGACCAGCTGGGATGAGAACAACACAAGTGAGGAGGCAAAGAACACACCAAAGTCATCCTGACCAGCGTCTATGCCCGCTCAGTCACAGAATGTGAACTTCCTGGAGATTTGTGCAAAAGTTGGTAAATTGGGGGAAGTTTTCTGCTGCAAAACTCCATAGTTTTGTTGTTGTTGTTGTTGTTAGAGAGAGAGAGAGAGAGAGTGCTCGAGCAGGGACGGGGAGAAGGAGCAGAGGCAGAGGGAGAGAGAAAATCACAAGCAGGCTCCATGCTCAGTGCAGAGCCCAACACGGGGCTCGCTCTCACGACCCCAAGATCATGACCTGAGCCGAAATCAGGAGTTGACGCTTAACCCCCCGTGTGCCCCCCAAACTCCATAGTTTTAATCAGGTTTTCAAGCAGGTCTGGGATTCTAAAACCAGTTAACAATTGCTACTCTAATTTGTTGCCATTTGGGCCTATCAGGACAGATTCATCATGTCCTGTATAAACCTCAAAAAATCTCTAAGGATATGAATGTGCTAAATTCAGCGGCTAGACAGTCCCAGAGAAAAGGAAGAGTTGCCAAGCGTCTGCTTAACCAGATCAGGCAGCCAGTTACTACAGTGCACCAGGATCTCAAAGGAGATCGCTTGTGATGTAGATTATAATTGAAATCCTATCACTTCGAATCGCAGCAATGTCTTGATAGATAAGTAACCAGGATTTTAGGTCAGGTGTTAAAGCAGCCCCTCAAGGGGGGAAAAAAATCTCAAATATGGGATTTATTTCATGAAATTAAATTAAAAGTTTTAGGTATTCCAATAACCAAGTCCAGGTGTAGAAAGGCCTTTCTGTAACCAAAAAATAAGCAGAACTGTGCTCTTCTGGTAAAAGAGAGGGTTTTATAGGATGGAAACAAGAAGCTGCTATGGGGTCACTTAATTAAAGCTCCAAATGATCTTAAGAGAGAAAGGGAGACATGTCAGTTCTCACAGAGGCTAAGTAGTTGTTAAATCGACTGTGTCCCTAGATTTAGTCTCTGGCATTAATCGTCAGCCCCACGGATTCTCAGAAGTAAACAGTGGAATCAGTCACAATGGCATCCCCGACCCACGAGGAGCGAAATCTCTACGGCCCCGTGAAATCACCTGGACAAGCTCCATCATGTCCTTGACAAACCCGTCCACTTCCGGGCCTTCCAGAGCTCCTGTTCTACTCTGAAATAGACAAGAGCCTGTCAGTCAAACATCATTTTCTTAAGTCAGAAAGCTAAAGAATAAATTAGGTGAATTGTGCAAATCAGTATTCTTCTGTGGTTGCAAAGATGTTAGGAAATGGCACGTTGCGGTGAGGTCCTCTGTGCAGAAAGTGAATGTTCCACAGACATGACAATAATTAATTGTACGTAACGACCCCCACGTAAACAAATGGGAGTTCCTTGGCTCTTGCAAATCTCATTAACATGATCTATACCGACCTCATTTGCTTCCCAAATACCTGGCTTCTGTTCAGATAAGTGTTATTTGCACATCATATTGGTCCTTGGAAGAATATAGGCTGACATTGTTTTTTATTGTGCTTTATGATTTAGCGAGGACTTGATGATTATTAAAGTTTTAAATCAGGAGTGACTAGATTGAGTGAGTATATTAGAATTATTATTTGGTCTGCACACAAACCCTTATTTTTTCCCTACTCATTCTATAAGAATGTCTATAAAATGCGATACATATTAAAATATTTCAGTTTCTTCTCTAAAGTCCCAGTCATGACAACTCATCCATCCATCTTTTCAAGTTTTCTTCACCCTGAAGCTTTAACGTATCATTTAAAAAAAATCTATTTTTTAAAAAAAATTAGTGTATTTACTGAACACTACCTGCCAGGCACCCTTCTAAGAGCTTTACACACATGAAATCACTGAATTCTCACACCAATTCCATGGGGTAGTTATTATTATTATTATTCTCATCACCCTAACTTTACAGGTAAGGGAAACGAGGCACAGGGAGGTTAAGGAACCTGCCCAAGGTCACGTGGCTAACGAAGCATGATTCAAACACAGGCGATGGGTCACACAGCAACACTTTGCTGAGCTGCCTCTCCCAGGTGATGCTCCTTTCTGCTCAGAATGTGACACACTCAGATGTCCAGTCTGGTGAGTTTCAGGACGGCATCTCTTTTGACTTTTCCTAACTTTCTCATTTTTCTTCCTTCTTGCATTACCCTACCTTGTCTTCAAGAAATGCAATCTCCTTGCCATACTTTGTGCTTTAGAATTATTATTTTCTCCTCTCTGAAGCAAGACCACATAATCAATCAATCCTACAAGAAAAGTAGTTTTTATGTCGACCAGGGCTCGCTTTGCCTCTATTTCTTTGGGTTGGATGTGGTTTTTAACTTGATTGTTTGCTTTTGTTTTCAAGCATACTTTCTAGACGGAGATCAAGAAGGAGAAACTTTCTCCCAGTTTAGAGCCAGAGGGAAAAGAAACATGATTTTATTCTCTTCTCAACCATAAATTCTCCTTTGTCCATTTTAACGTAGTTTTCAGAAGTTCACATGGAGAAGCTGAGGGTATGACATACCAGCATACATGTGGGACTGCTATTCATCATTATCAGTTTAGGGTCTGTGGGTAGGATGACCCCACATAGGGGCTAAACAAGCTTACTCCCTAAAAGTAGCCAGCACAATCCAAAGAGACACACTTACAACATCATAGTGGGCAAAGATTTTCTCAAAGTCCCTCTTTCTTTCTTCAGTGGAACAAGCCTGTGTGTGGAGAAAATAGTATGTCAGTCCAGCATTGGGACGCTTCTGATGTACAATTCTTCCAGGGTTATAGACAACTTTTATAAACTTTTATGGTTTTTTTTTTTTAAGTCAATGACCCTAATCCCTTGATTCCAACAGTGAGCCTTGCTGGTCTCTAGACAAATTACAGTGAGACAAACAGATGCCTTCCTTTCTTCCCTCCCTCTCGAATTTATGGAGAGACGTGAATGACACAAGCCCACCTAGAGAAATGTCACTACTTACATCCATTTTAAATTGGAGAAGGAAGTTTTCCTGAAGAGCCAAAATCCTAAATGGAAAAGAAGAAAAGAAAGTAATTTACGTGATGATCTGTCAGCTCTCAAAGGCAAGCAGATCCATAACTCTGGCATGAGGAAAGGGCAGGCAATTTCCAGATCATTTTGCAGAAGAGGGTGAGTGCTTGAAAAATGGGAATTTCTATATTGTAAGAACAAATTAAAAAATTAATTGGGAGAGACTTTCATAGGGATTAGTAGTCACCATAGAGAGACTTTTAAAAAGTCGTCTTGGTGGAAAATGGCAGAAGGGCTTATGAAAACTCTCTCCTCCATAACAGCAATGAGAAAACTGGCAAAAAAAAAAAAAATCAAAATAACTTTTTCAGAATTCTAGAAATTCAAGTCTTACAGAAATCTGGGGAGTGTTTATCTTGGAAAAATGACTAAATCTGGGTAAGAACAGTGGATTTTGTGGCTTTTTAACTTGCTTCATCCCTCCAACCCCCTCAACTCCATGGTATCTTCGAAAATGAAGAGCCCATAGTCCCAGGAAAATGAACATTCTAGCAGCTGTAGTGAGCAGAACAGAGTTGGAGCCCTTTCAAAATCTAATTCCCAGAGAACTGCCATTATTTGACTTCTTTGATGTTCTCTGAACGACCCCACTTGCAAGGTGCACTTATTCGACCTGATTTTGAACTCACCTAGTGGAAAGGCCTTTTACCTGGGAGCATTTGTCAAAAACAATGAAAAGCAATTATTTAAGATGACAGCCGACCACGGTGGCGGGTAAGAGTTTGGTTAAACAGGGGCGCCTGGGTGGCTCCATCAGTTAAGTGTCTGACCTTGGCTCAGGTCATGATCTCAGGGTCCTGGGATCGAGTCCTGCATGGAGCCAGGCTTCGTGCCCAGCAGGGAGTCTGCAGGGAATCTGCTTCTCCCTCTCCTTCCCCCTCTGCCCTTCACCCCTGCTCATGTTCTCTCTGTCTTTCTCTCTCATAAATAAATAAAATCTTTAAAGAAAAGAGTTTGGGTAAACAACAGGCTAACTAAAAAAGCTTAAAAGGAAAATCTGGGAGAATGAGATGTCCACTGGGGCTTAAGTTCTAACATATTTCTGGGAATCTAGAAAGCTATAGACATGCATTCGACTACATCCATGCCCAGGACTGTGTGCATGCCCTGAAAAGACCTCAGGAGGCCCGAAGGTCTCACCAGTGGCTTATCCTCAGCCTCTGTACAAGCAGAAAGTTAAGCCTAAGCAGAATTGTAAACTTCCTGGTTGCATGTAGAAGATGTGACCTAACCCATACACAGGGCCCCTCAGCAAACATTGGGAGACATACAAGGAATCTCTGCCCAATCTTTAACTAACCATTCAGCAACCAAGCAGAGACTTCCGTGTCCACATATGACAAAGAAAAAGATTTTACAGGATTAGTTAGAAAAAGTCATTAAGCAAAAAGACAACAATTATCAACAATAATAAATGTGACCCATAAGAAATACTAAAGGGATTCTTCGAGCTGAAATGAAAAGAACACGAGACAATTGCTTCAGTCCACATGAAGAAATAAAGAACCTCAGCCAGACATGAAAGGCCATGTATTGTATGACTCCATTTATATGAAATACCCAGAATAAGCAGATCCATAGAAACAGAAAGTAGATTAGTGGTTATCAGGGGTTGGTAGGTGAGGGAAGGAGAGAGTGATTCCTGATGGGTATGGGGCATTTTTCTGGCACAATAGAAATGTTCTAGAATTGGGCAGTGGTGATGGTTGAACAGCCTTATGAATAGACTAAAGTATACCAAATTGTACACTTTATAAGAGTAAATGTTATAATACATAAATGATAAGCAATAAAAAAAATACAGGTTTTTTTTTCTTTTGGAAAACAAATGTATTTCCGTACTTCCTGCTTAATTACAATTGTAGTTAATAGAATATAGTCTGTTTCAAAAGACTAAAGCATTGGATTTATATTGCACTCATAATCATGCATTCACAATATAGAGAAAGGCAGAAAAAGTATCACACAACAATTTGGAAAATCTTGCTCTTCCGGATGCCCAGGGTAAAGAATTAATCTGAGCCAAGTAAAGGGTAGAATATCCTGGAACTCTACGAGGAATCCTGTCCTTATCTCTCAGTTGGCACCAAGCAGCCTAAATCATAGTACCAGCAAGAGGACATGTACTTGAGAGGCGCTTGTATGTGGAGCAAGACGGCTGCCTTCTAGAGCTGGGAATAGAGAGAGGAGTCCCGTGCATAAATGTTTTAAGACCTTTAAGTCATTCGGTTATTTCCCTATTGCTGCTGTGACAAATGAGCTCAGATGTGTGGCTTCACCAGCACAAATTAGTATCTTACAACACTGGAAATCAGGGTCTGAAGCAGATTTCACCAGGCTAAAGCCGAGGTGTCCATGGGGCTGCTTCTCTCTGGAGGCTCCAGAGGAGAATCAGTTTCCTTGCCTTTTCCAGCTTCTAGAAGCTGCCTGCATCCTTTGGCTCATGGCCCCTTTCTCCACCTCAAAGCCTTCAAAACCCGACCCTCTGCTTCCTTCTTCCACGTTTAAAGGACCCTTGTTATTACTCTTGAGCCCACCTGGATAATCCAGACTAATCTCTGTGAGGTCTGTCAATGAGCAACTTACAATGCTCTCTGCAGCCTTCATGCATCTTGCCACGTAACATAAAATGTTCAGTGGTTCTGGGAATTCAGACATGGACATCTTTAATCTGCCTACCCTCGTTGTCACTGTCAAATTCCGTATCAAATTGGTTTTGAAAGAAGGTAATAACTGTTTTGTCGCTTTGCATCTCTGTTCAGTACGAAGTCAATTCTTCTTTCAGTCCACAACTACTCATTGAATCCTCCTCTATACATAACACTCCACTAGGAGAGAAGCTATTTAAGAGATTAAGGCATACTTCCTACCTTCTGGGTAGGCCCCCAGTGGGGGATGTTTGGCTAGCTGCAGGGAGGCCTTTTGGTAATCACAGTGACAGAGGGCACATGACTGACAGAAGGGACATGACCTCCATAGATGGGGGCTGGGGATGCTAGATGTCCTGCATTGCATGGAAATTTCCACAGAATGGGGAATCATCCTGTGGAATGTCCAGGGGAGCACTCATGTGTGCACAAATCCTGCTTATAATTATATTTGAACCGAGAACTGAATTCCTATTTACATAAAAATCCAGGGTATTTTTCTCAAGGTATACATAATTTGCTAATTGTGTCAATTATCCATATAGTATAGTGAGTCGTGTAAATTGAGGGATGACTGCACTTTGTTTCATTTGGAATGCTATCAAGACTTATTTGTGGGCACCTGGGTGGCTCAGTTGTTAAGCGTCTGCCTTCGGCTCAGGTCATGATCCCGGGGTCCTGGGATCGAGCCCCGCATCGGGCTCCCTGCTCAGCGGGAAGCCTGCTTCTCCCTCTCCCCCTCCCCCTGCTTGTGTTCCCTCTCTCGCTGTGTCTCTCTCTGTCAAATAAATAAATAAAATCTTTAAAAAAAAAAAAAGACTTGTTATTTATAAAATTGTATCAACAGCAACTGAGCTCCTGACACATGAGTTGCCAAAAGGTCACATTTGTATCAGTCAACATCTGAACTGACATATTCACAGTAATTCTACACCACGATGTAAGCAACAACCCCTCCCTTATGTCTTCCTGTGGTTCTATCTATCCACCTAAGCACTGAAATACACCTTATTCTATTATTAACTGTTTTCCTTTATTTCCCCTTTATGTGTTATAGTTTGTGCATTATGCTAACTGTTTTAGCATTATGCAGACAGGTAGATTATATTATCTGTGGATTTTATTTGAGGAGTAAAAGTATCGTTGACGATAGGGTAGAGAGCAGTTTACAGCAGTGGCACACTCTAGCCTCCAGAGGGCGCTCGAGGCTCCTGGACTCACTACCTCTGAGAAGCGCCTTGAGTCAGGGGGGGTGGGTGTTTTTGGTGAGGGGAGCAACGAAATTAAATGCTCTTGTTTTCATCCAGATGCCATGTTTTGAGTGAATCTTTTAGGTATTTGGGTAATCCCGTTAGGACTGGCTCTCACACAACTCTCAGAGTAGCTAGACTGACCTCTACTTGAGAGGAAACCTTGCCTCAGTTGGCCAAAAGAACTGTGAGAAGTGAGTGGGACCCAGGGGACAGATCTACGAGGCCACAGGGTGGAGATCCCTCAGTCCTCAACCTTTGGGAGAAACACTCTTGTCCTCCTCTGGTCTGGCTGGTCTCTCCGTGCCTCTTCCCCAGCAAAGTGGCCAAATTTGGGACGAAGTTCCTGGGGAAAGTAACCAAGGAGGATGAGGCTCAAAATAGAAGACCCTATAGAGTGTTGGGGTCAATGTCCTGGTAATCACTAAGGAGAGGTTCCTCCTGGTGTGTCCCTATTCTCAGATGCTGCCAAGAGAGGAGGTAGCTCGTACAGGGCTTTGTGATTCTGAACTCAAGTTAATATCTGCTTATGACATTGCCAAGTTAACTCTCCGTCACTGAAAATCACCCTCAGTCCGTGGACTCCCTGTCTTCCAGCCACACCTGCTTGTGCCCTGCAGCCTGTAACTGCCACCCCCGTCACTGTCCACGCTACGGCTCCATCCACCCCATCCGCAGGCCCCTGGGATCGTAACTGCTCCCCCTTCTGGGTTATACCCATGTATTCTGGATCCACTGATTTTTTTTTTCCTCTCTGTGACAATCACAGGTCATCTTGGGGTCAGCCAGCCTTGAGACAACGTGCTGACATGACCATCATGTCACAACACTGGCCTTGCAGACGCACTTTCCCAGGTACTAGGCCACTTCTGCTGTCACCCCTCCCCTCCCCATTCTGGCCTTCGGGTGCTGGGTGCCCATGGAGGCTACTTCAACACTGAAAAACCAGACAGCACGGCTGGAGCCTGGTTCAGTCGTCCCCTGTCCTGAACTAACTGCTCAGCTTTCCCAGAGCCAGTGAATGAGATTCCAGACATATTTTCATGGGGTCCTTATGTGAGACCAGGAACGTCTGGCCTTTGAAGGCAGGGCTGGCCCACGACCCACCTATAAAATTTTATGAAAACTTTGTGTATTGCACATTTGGGGGGTGTAGTTTTTATTATCTTTACAAAGGGATCTGTCACCCCCAGAAGATTCTAAACAACTGCTGTTTATTTGGCCAGATGAGCCTGTTCTTCAGGGTTCCAGGCAAGACTTGACCTCTGCCTTTCAAAGGGAAGTGTGTGCATCGTGGAACCGCCACGATGGTATGTCTGAGTCTGACACCATTCTCAGGCTACTCACCTTGCCAAGTCATTAAGATCCAAACGGCCATCCTTATTTTTGTCAAAGATCTTCATCTGGAATGCAGAAGGGGACACAACTGTAAGAAGTACTTGTAATGGGGATTCACTTTGAAAGTTACCAAAGCACTTTGTCCTTTTGCCATTCCGATCCCACAGTTGTCTAAACCGCCTGAGGCTGTCATGTCACAGGGCACTCCCTACTGAGCACAGAAGAAATACCACTTTTCCACCGAAGGCCCAAGGCGTTGAGGAGGACGGGATAGAGGGGAAAGTCCGCCTCTCTAGGCTTCAAGGATTGTAGGAAGGAAGAGCGGGACAGGCAGAGATGGGGGCATACAGTGGACAGGTGTGTGACCTAACTCTGCTGGAAAGGGGTTCCGGAGGGAGGAGGGCACTAATGAGGAAGGAGTTGCTGTGGTTCAGCCTCCCCAAGACACTCTGAGCACCCAGGGATTTGGACGCTGGGTTGAGAGCCAGTGGACTTGCCATGGGGCTGGCTGTGACGGGGTGAGGTGACGCTGGAACCGAGGGCGGGAGTGGACCCCAGAGCCTCAGGCTGGAAAGAGGATGTGTCATAGGGAGATACTTAGCATGTCTGACTCCATGTTGCCTCTGTTTCCCTTGCTGCTTCGACGTATGGCTGACAGACCTCCATGGACCCCTGCACATAGGCATGCTACAGCTGAGACGTGCAAAATCCACTCTTTCCCCTAAACCCACTTCACCCGAGGAGAGAAGGAAGTACATATAGAAATAACAATGCTGAGATTTACAGGGACACCATGACCGGATTCCTGTACGCAAAGATCAAGTAACCAAGGACAGAAAGGTTTCATAACCTTCCTTGGACCCCTGTGGGCTCCTGAACATCTACAGATATCAGTTACCTCTTGACTCCAACCTCCTCCTTAAATAAAAGAAGCTCACATTTCATGCTGAGGAAAGATGTTCTTGGGGACCACAATCTGCCACCTCCTTGGTTTGCTGGCTTTCTGAATAAAGTTGCTTTCCTTCCTCCAGCATCTTGCCTCTTGATTTACTAGTCTGCCGTGTGGCGAGAACATGTGGACTCTGCTACAGATGTGGCAGAGAATTCGTGGTCTGCATCCAGCAAGAGGTAAAGGATGGCTGGTGGATTGGCCTATAGGTCCCAATGGGCTAGCCAGAGCTAGGAGCATGGGTTATGAGCTCATCACAGACTTCAGCTGTGAATACCAGCAAGGCAGCAACTAAGTGACCAAGAAGCATCGTCCTGGAGACCAGAGGAGTCAGAGCTTTGTGCCCAGGGACGTCGGCTCCCCACCTCCACCATTAGGGCCCAAAGCCACTTTTCTCTCCTTGATGCCATTTTTGCAGAAGACTCTGGGTTGGACGAAGATGACTGAGAAATCGAAGAGGCCAAGCTCCTCCTTTTGTGGAAAGACTTAGCATTATATCCAAAGAGACTATTTAAATTATTAGATCAGACGAGGCTTTATACAAGATAGGATTCAAAGTTAAAATCAGGAAGACCAGATTAGGCAAGATGGAGGAGAGACATTTCATGGCATATTTGAGTCATAGTTAGTGAGTGAATTTGTGACTTCACAACATTTTAGTGCAGCAGAATATCTCTAAACATATTTGTAGGAAGAGGCTGTTCAGGGGAAAAGAGGGAATGAGAAAATCTGAGAGTATGTCTAACAGATTTTTGCATTAAAAAACATATCCGCCCATCCTTCCTCACTCCCTAAATCCAGTTTCTTTTTAATATTTGAAATGAATTTGAAAGTCCATTTCCCTAAAACTTTAGCATCAAAAATGTATATTACAGAATCTATTAAAAAACAGGTTATATATTTATACACTCGGATATATAACACATCCAATCACACCCCTTAAACATAAATTTTATATCCAGTAAAAATCCAAGAGCAGCACATTTTGCTGGAGACTGAGCCATGAGTTATTTCCCATGGCACCAACATCATAAAAGGTTCTATTTTAATAGAGAGCTAGACGATCTTGAGCTTTAAGCAAGTAGTAACTCATCTCGAAAGATGTGGACCCATCTCCACTGTTGTGCAAATTATTCAAAGGGGAAGATGCCCTTTGCTCAAAATTGGCTTGAGGAAGAACTGAACACCAATGTGGTAAATCACATTTCTATCCATCAGAAAATGGGCTACCTGGTTCACTTAAGAAGTTCAGCGAAGTGGTCTGAGTCAGAGTTGTGAACTGAGGGTCATCACCATTAGCTGGTATTTCAAGTCATGAGGCTGGTTGAGGTCACCAGCACAGGAGGGAAGAGCTCTTGAGATGGAGCCCAAGCATGTTTCCCATCAGCCCGGATCAGCGAGTTGAATGTCTCCATCTATGGAAGGAAGCAGCTCGGAAGCCAGCGACTTCCATCCAAGCCCAAAGGACAAGGGCTGGGACCAGGGTAGAGGATGGGACAAGCTTAACCTCACATGTCTCTCTGTCTGCCATGGTCTCAGATTTTAATTTGCACATTTACAAGAGTTCAAGTTCCACACTCTAATTAGGTATGTGAACTTAACATCTCCCACATGCATTAGCTTACGTTTTTAAAAGTTCAACATTACCTCATAATATGCTATTCGGACAGCTAATCTTTCTCCCTGCCAGGTACTGGCAGCCCCTCTCAATTAGATGTCCTAATTGGATTTTGTTAATAGGCTGTTTCCTTCCTTGTCCAGAACATTAATTAGGAGTTAGAAGAAGGTTAGGTCTGCAGACCTCGACTTTTCGCTTATGACTCAGTGCTCTGCTGTGACTCACTCATTGTTCAGGCTGCGGACAGCTTTCAAATGTGCAGATCCTTATTTGAGTCTATTTGAATTCATTTAGCAGGTTACATTTCCTAAGTAAAGCATTTGATGCGAAACCCCGGAACCAGATCTGTAAGGCAGAGCTACTCCCACTGTACCCATTGCTCAGAGAAAGCCATTAAAGCAGCCATGAGGTGGCTTCACACTTGGTGTATCACTTAGTTAGACGAAGGTTCACACTTGGTGTATCACTTAGACTAAGGTTCACACTTGGTGTATCACTTAGTTAGACGAAGGTTCATACTTGGTGTATTGCTTAGTTAGACGAAGGTTCTAAAATCTCTTTGGAGATTATTGAGTTTCTGAAAGTTCATTCACCCACAGGTCACTAGGGAAATGTAAAAAGTCTTTAAAAAAAAACAAAAAACTATCATCCAGGTCCCAAATATGTTCATTGGAAAAGTATATATAAGCCATCTCTGAATTTAAGGAAGGCCACTGAAATAGATTGGCCATAATCTCATTAAAGTCATCCAGTCTTCTGGTTAGACTAGGTCCCAGGGTGGAAACTCTTTTACCGAATTCCTCAACACTTGCCTATCACCTCAAGGCATAAAGAACCCGTGAGGGCCCACTTGGATTTGATTGATCATGAGCCTCTCCCCACAGGACAGTTTGGAACAAAATGAGTGCTTCTGGACAGCACACAGAAGTAGAGGAACCACAGGCTTCGGCAACGAAACAGACACTGAATAACAGGATGGTCTTGGTCCATTGACGGTTCTCACCCCAGAGACTCAGAAGTTGGGTGAGACCACTCGGATCCCCCTCAGCTAATTCACGGGATTCTCGGCTTCCGGATGCGAGCCGAGAGGCATCAAAAATTGCACATTGCCAGATCTTCTTCAGCCCCGGGCATCCCAAGGGAGGAGTGGCCCCCCTGAGGTTAAAGATTGAAACCTAAAGGCAGTGCAGAGAAGCGCTCTGGGCGACCAGGGTTGCCGGGCTGATGCGTGATGTTCAGAATCTTTCCAGCCGAGTGTTGGCTTGGCAAGCAGCCCATGAGTCTCCCTCATGGCCCTTCTGTCCCTTATGATGGGTCTGTTTGAATGAGATGACCCCTGGGGACTCTCTGAAGGCACAGTTATCTCTTTTTCCCCCGCCCCCTGCACCAGCTTATCAGCGCTTACTCTTCCCCAGAGCGATTTTGTAGAACCAATTCTCCTTCCCCATTGTCTTCCATTCGTTTCCTATTTTATGTTGAATAAGATGTCAGTTCTTGGGATGATTCGCAAGGCGAAAAATCCATCTTCCTAGGCAATAAATTCTGGTGTGGCTTGAGAGCTTGAGCTCCTGTATTATCTCATCTTTAAAAACATTAAGAGAATTCTAATACCTCAACAGGGCTTTGTCCTCACCTTGCTCTTCACTTTCTTCAGAGGAATTGTCATCTCTTCTTGATCTCTCAACAAAGCTTTACTTTTCCTCTTTTGAAAGTTTTCTTTTTAATGACTTAGCATTTAAACTTTCAGACATGGGTATTGTGGTGGAAAATGCAGGCTTTGGAGATAGATTTGGGTATGCAGTTCGACTCCATCCTTCCTGTATTTGACCTGTTAAAGTCTGTAATTCTCAGTTTTTTTAATTTATAAAATGAGGGCTAAGAAATAACTTATTTTTATGAGGTTGTTGAGAGAATCAAATGCAATGTTTGAAAAATGCTTTGCACAATTATTACGAGTCAAGTACTCAGGAATGGAATAAAGTCTGGTTATGTTGCAGTGAAAACATCACATGTCCTCAGGGGAGAAGACATCTTAAAACAACTCAACGTGAACTCTGTCCATCTACCTACCTTCTCTTGTCCTGCCTTTGAGAAAGCTCTAGAATTGTGGCTTCCTTATGATCTGCCTGATTTTTGAAAAGTCAGGAAAGCGGGATCTCAAGATAAGATCGCTGTATTTAGGGACCAAAGGCAAAATTGAACTCAACTTGTCGGTGGAAGGTCTATGACAATGACCAGCACAGTGGGGATGAACAGGAGCGACGAGAGTGAATTTTTGCTCTTTCCCTCCTTTACCAAATTTTCCCTAATAGGAAGATCCCATATGATCAGGGACCATATCTGCCTTGGTAAGTTCTCCCTAAATATTTATTGAATGAATGAACTCACATCTTTGAGTGACCTAGTTTACTAGATGGTATTCTGACCTGGAAGAAAAAAGCATGAAAGGAGTGAGGGTTTGGTGAGGGAAGATATGCTGGTCTCTTTGAGAATCTACTCCTCAGCCCAGAAAAACATGTGTGTCTCAACTTAAGGAACCTGGTGATGTGGATTCTGAATCCACAGGGACGTGTCGCAGGCCTGTCCTGCTGGGACTGTCTGTTCAGATTTGCTCTGCTCTGCTTCCTGCACATCCTCCAGCTCTAGCCCCCACTCCTGGTGCCTGGTTTCCTGCCCTTTGTCTCTGGTCCTCAGCATGGGGGCAGGACCCCAGTGAGAGCCATAAAGGATCAAGCTCAGCACTTCCAAGCTCTCCTGGCTCGACCCCGGAGGGTTTGGTTTAAAAAGAGGGGGAAAAGGGAGAATCTCAGAACATGAAGCACAGCTTGAGGAAGGTTGGACCTGTGCAATCTATGATCTGTGAGGCACCTGCCCAAGGGGGATCGAGAGCCATCATGGGGGGCTCAAGGAACACCAGCCAGGGAGGCAGGACGGTCCCAAGGGCAAACTTTGTTTTTGTCCTCACGGTTTCTTATTTTAGCTGGCTATTAGGTAGGCCGGAATTCAATTCTGACAATTTGCATTAAGTAGCCTACTGTGTGCCCGGCCCCGCGGGAGGGCAGGGAACGCAGAGATACGCCACCGCCCTTGCGGTGGAAGAGTCACTGGCTGGGAAGGAACTAGATCCATAAACAGGTGGAGTCAGCATTGTTCTTGACTGCAGCTGACTCATCAGGAATCCTGCTAAATCCTAAGAAGCCCTACATGGTCCGGCCTCTGGTGAGTGGCGCCTTCGCTTACCCCGCCCCGGCCCCAGGGCTGTCTTCCTGTCCTTGAAGATGCCAGGCACACCGCTGCCCCAGGGGCTCCGTGCCTGCTGCTGGTCCTTCCCCGAGCACCCACCCCCCGCCTCCCCAGGCCCTCACCCTCGCCACCTTGCAGGCGTGGCCAGCCTTCGTCCTACTCTACCTTTTCATTACCCTCTGTCATGCAATCTAATTTATTATTTATTATGTTTCTGGTTATTGTCAGTCTCCCCTTTGTCTGTTGCGCTCACTGCTGGGTACCTGGCGACCAGAGGGGTGCCCAGGGCAGAGCAGAGAGTGGGTAGTTGTGGGATGGGTCAAACCGATGACCGTGATGGGCACGTCAGCGATATGCACAAGGTAGTCTGGGCGCACAGAGGAGAGGCACCTGCATCCGCTACAGAAGAAAGTTTCTGGAAGGTTTTCTAGGGCAAGATGACGTCTAACCGAATCTTGAAGGACAAGCAGGAACCAGGAGAAGAAAAGGAGGGAAAAGAGAGTTGAGCCATGTTAAGAAGTGAGGAAGATGGGCGCCTGGGTGGCTCAGTCCGTGAAGCATCTGCCCTGGGCTCAGGTCGTGATCCCAGGGTCCCAGGATCACCCTCATCAGGCTCCTTGCTCAGTGGGGATCCTGCTTCTCCCTCTGCCTCTGCCCCCCTCCCTCTGCTTGTGCTCTCTCTCTGTGTCCAATAAATAAATAAATAAATCTTTAAACAAACAAACAGAAAAAGAAGTGAGAAAGAGGTGGTTTAGCATTATAGTTAGAGCCCGAGGGAAACCCCTCAGAATCAAAGGTAACCAAAGAAATACTAGAACCATGCTGGAGGGGCACCTGGGTGGTTCAGTCGTTAAACATCTGCCTTCGGCTCAGGTCATGATCCCAGGGTCCTGGGATCGAGCTCTGCATCGGGCTCCCTGCTCCGCGGGAAGCCTGCTTCTCCCTCTCCCACTCCCCCTGCTTGTGTCCCCTCTCTCGCTGTGTCTCTCTCTGTCAAATAAATAAAATAAAATCTTAAAAAAAAAAAAAAAGAAGCATGCTGGAGATTCGAAGTGAGAGTATTTCATTGTGTAGTGCATGTTTTTTAAGTGAATAAAATCGAGGTAACAGCAGTGCTGACACGGTGTGAACTCCAGGTTGGAAAAGTGCTCAGCTGGAAACATGATCTGCTTGTCTTTCTCTGTCCCAGGCAGTTACAGTGACATTGCCCCTTTCATAGTCTTTATTCGGCTGGCGGGTTTCACTGGAAATCCGGTGGGAAAAACCCAGAGATCTCCCCGTACTGGGGAACTGCTTCCTGCTTCGGGGGCCTCCCACTTCACCCTTCAGAGCCGAGTACATGTTTACTCAGGATCTCAGACACCACAGAGCAAGAAGCCGAATTATTTCCTTCATTGAGATCCTGGCCTGGGGTTTGATTCTGTCCTTGGCATGGGCTTCGCTTGTCTGGGCCATTTACAAGTCCTCATGGTCAAGAACACCTTCCTCCTTCCCAGGGCAGGCGCTGGTGACTGGGGGCAGCATTTGGGTAGTCAGAGTGCAGAGTGAGCGGTGGGAGGGGCCAGGGCTGAAAACCAAGAGGGCTCAGCTTCCAGTTTAACTGGGGCCTTTGGCCTGGTAACTTAACTTCTCCCAGTTACCCAATCTTTGCAATGCATTTAAGAATTCAACTTGGCGGGGCGCCTGGGTGGCTCAGTCGGTTAAGCGTCAACCTTCAGCTCAGGTCATGATCTCAGGGTCCTGGGATTGAGCTGCACGTCGGGCTCCCTGCTCAGTGGGGAGCCTGCTTCTCCCTCTCCCTCTGCCCCTACCCCTGCTCGGGCTCTCTCTCTCAAATAAATAAATTAAAATCTTTAAAAAAAAAAAGAATTCAACTTTTGACTCTGTCACTTACCCTTTCTAGGCCTCCACCATCAGATATATAGCATGAAACAGCATGAACAATGCCAACCCTGCCGAGAAGTCATCAGAAATAACACCATATTTGGAAACATCACGTAAAGGCCTCATAGATCAACCTAGTGGCACACATTTTATGGGAATTCACCACCTCTTCCCAGTGGTATGTGCTTCTGACTGTGCACCAGGAAGTTGAGCAACGTCAGTCTGGTCAAGAGCGCCTCATATAATAGATGTAACAATCCTACAAGTAATTAAGGCTTCCCCAGCCATTTCCTTGCTTATGAACTGAGAAACCACTTACAGAGTTGAATTGGAATGGAGCGCACGTCTGGGGACTGGGAGGGGCTTGTAGGAGATGAAAGGCAGGGCACCCGGGCTGTTGATGGGAACCGGGAGAGATGTTCCATGTTCCTAGCTGAAACTGAAGGTGAGGACGCGGTTGCCAGAGGCAGCTTCTCCCACACCACCATTTTTCAGGGAACTTTGACACTGAAATAATCTCAGGGTCATTCAGCACGTGGATGCCACCAGGGGCAAGCAAAATAATGACAACAAGGACCATAGCAAGCGCCACAATAAGACCTAACATGTCTCATGTCCCAGACACTTGCCCAGTGCTTCCTCTGCATCAACTCCCTTTGCCCTTTCTGTAACAGGGTCCTATTAAGCCCCCATTTTATGGATGAAATAAGTAAAATTGAAAGGCTTGACAATCTCCCAAGGTCATAGCTAAGACGTGGCAGTGGGGGGACACACATCTCCCATCTATCTGACTCTCCACCACTCTAAATCAACACACTAAATGAATAGAATTGTCCACGGTGCCAAGAAGTGGCTCCTATGTGTTTGGTCCTGGTTGTCTAGGTTTCTGATTGTCCATATTTACCCGTTTCTATGTGACTTCCAGTAGGATCAAGCTCATTGGCCTGGTACCTAGTAACCTGATGTTGACTGGACTTCTGGTGTCCCTAAGGATGGGTGAACCACTTCCCGTCTCCAATACATGCAGCCTCAGCCTCAGAGAGGGGCTAAAGTGGCTCAATTGTAGCCAATGTTTTGAGAGTTGAGGTTTCTCTTGCATTCACTTGGTCTGCGGAAGTTCACTGGGGCGCTTACTCTGCGCCTCTGTTTCTGGGCCCTGGGGGGGAAGGGGGAAGCTGCCCTGTGGAGATGCCATCGCTCAGTTACTTACCATGGTGCCAGTATATTCTTCCAGCTTAGCCTCAGAAATGGCCTTTTCGTGGTGGAGGAAGAGGTCTCGGAGGAAGTTCTGTGACATCAAGAGAAGAGCCACATCTTATATGGGAAGATCTCGGGAGGCCTTACTTCAAAGATTGTGGTTCATTTTTTTTTTTTAACAGAGAAAATAAAATGCTTTTCGCAAGCAATAAATCCAAGAATGGGGAGGGCTGTCCCTGCTTAAAGGGAGCTCATAGAACCCAGAGAATAGCTCCAGGCACAGAAAAAGTGTCAAAAATCCTCAATTATGTGTCTTTCCTAGAGAGAGCAATAACACCTGTACTTTCTAAACCTCTTAAACACAAATACTTTTTTTTTTTTTAAGATTTTATTTATTTATTTGACAGAGAGATATACAGCGAGAGAAGGAACACAAGCAGGGGGAGTGGGAGAGGGAGAAGCAGGCTTCCTGCCGAGCAGGGAGCCCGATGTGGGGCTCGATCCCAGGACCCTGGGACCATGACCTGAGCCGAAGGCAGACGCTTAACGACTGAGCCACCCAGGCGCCCCAATACTTTTTTTTTTTTTTTAAGTAACACATTCAAACCCATGTTTCTTGGGCCCACAGAAATGGAATTCACGATCCATGTACATCAAAGCCCCTCCCCCCAGCGAGAGCCCCCAGCCCCTCCCCCCAGCGAGAGCCCCCAGCCCCTCCCCCCAGCGAGAGCCCCCAGCGACACGTACCCGCAGCTCAGCAGCTGATACAAAGCCACTGCTGTCTGCATCGTATTTGCGCCAAATCTGAAACACACGAAAGCCAGGCATCCATTTATAAATCCATCAGCCATGCAAACAAGCACACACCCAGGGAGGTCACGCAGGACAGACACCCGACTCTGTCCCGGGTCCGTGCGCTGACGCTGAGAATGTAGCCTGCAGCTTCATCAGGAAATTGCACACAAGGTGGACAGGAGGCAAATCCTGGGGCCCAGGCAAAGGTGGAGGCTGTCAACTTGAGGCACCTGCCTAAAACTAAAACCCTTAGTGAAAGGGTGAACCCCTCCAAAATAAACTGTGCTTCCGGAAGGCCCTAAGGAATCTTCCCTGCGTGGCCTTGGTTCTGGGTAAAGGGAATAAAGCATCCTGGGTAATTCCCAGAGACAAGATGAGCCTTTCGTTGGTTTTAGGATTTAAGGGCAGCATTCATCCAGCTAAGATACGATTACCAAACTGGAAGACAGAACAACTGAACACTTTTACAGAGACACTGAACTGCTTTCTTTAATAAGTGGTGTGATTTGGACCACCTCGGATTATTCCATGTATAAGCCTCATGGGTTGGCGAGTTCTCGAACTCCGGTTCAGAATCAAAAAGTAGGGGCGCCTGGGTGGTTCATTCAGTTAAACATCCGACTCTCGGTCTCAGCTCAAGTCTTGATCTCGGGGTTGTGAGTTCAAGCCCTGCTTGAGCCCTGCTCAGGGTAGGGCCTACCGTAGAAAAATTTTAAAAAGAAAAAGTAGCACTAAGGTTGTTTGTTTGTTTTTTAATTAATTAATTAATTAATTTGACAGAGAGAGAGAGAGAGAGAGCACAAGCAGGGCAAGCGGCAGCCAGAGGAAGAGGGAGAATCAGGCTCAACGCTGAGCAGGGAGCCCGATGCGGGGCTCCATCCCAGGACCCTGAGATCATGACCTGAGCTGAAGGCAGACGCTTAACCGACTGAGCCACCCAGGCGCCCCTAAGTTGTTTTTTTTTAACTGACAGATTTTCTGTAAATGTAGAATGGGTTAGCTGAGTCGCCCACTGCAGGGACCTTAATTCTTGACCCCGGTCAGCCAGCCCTGCCTGAGCACCCTGCAGGGATAGTGGGGATATTGATGGGCAGTGAGAAGACTGAGAAACCTCACGCCTTGTAGTCCCTGAACTCAGCCAGAATTACAAAATCAACTATTTAAATATAAATTATAATCAAACTTTTACTGGGTGACTATACCAAAACTAAGAATAAGAATTTCAAATAATAAATAAAACCATTTCCATGCTTTTTAAAAATGTTATTCTCCAAACATTTTCCATCTACCTTATCTTATAATTTTACTACAACTGAGCCAGCCATTGGAGGCCCAAAGGTTTTTATGCAAGTAATGTGCACACCTATCTTTAAAGAATGAAAGCAAAATAAGGAGATTTCCAGGCAAAGAAAGTTTTTACCAACAGAATTTAGTACAGGATATACTCTAGGAAGGAGGAACACAAAGAAGGAGACTCTAAGTCACAAAAAGCAATGGTGCAGAAAGCAAATCTTGACCGCATAAAATTTGTGGGGTTAAAGAAAACAAGACAGAACTCATATCCTGGACAACCACAACAGGTGAGCTGGGTACCATATGTCAGGATTAAAGTGTTTTAAGGTCCTATGGCTCAGGGGGAATGTAAAGGCATTAACTTAGAATTTTTAAAAATATATAGAGGATAGTAATAGGTTATAACAAGTTTAACTTAAAAAAAATCAAGAGTCTGAAGTGATATGTATATATATTTTTTAACTGGGTAGAGAAAGGGAAAGCTCTTTGTTACAGAAACAACTGACCAACTAGAAGGGAGGGGGTAAATGGAATAAGTTAAAAGAAAAACAAAAAGATAGGAAAGCTCCATAGTGCTCTTTCCTTTTTCCCATTCCTCAAGATTATTCTATACTAGGCAAGGCCTAACATTTTAATACTGTTTTTCTGATTATAAGAGTAAATCATATTCACTGTACAAAATTAACGAACTACAAAAAGGAGAAAACTACACTCTGTGGATATACACCCAGCCCAGGTGTATCTGTGTGTTTCCTTTCCATTATATTTCTATTACACACATGACAAGACTAACTTGGAGGTCATATTGTCTATACACTTGGGCAATCTGTTTATTATTTTCATTTAAAATTTTCTGAGAGCATTTTTAAGCACCACTAAAATTATTTTGAAAATGTCACTTAAAATAATTTGTAAATAATTATGATTCTGTGCACAATTGGAAAATATAAAAGTACAAAGAATATGAAAATCATCTGAAATCTTACCACTTAAAAGCAATCAGTGTTTATCTTATGTGTATTTACCTATGGTCTAATTTATGTAGGTGTTAGGGTGAACCATTTTTTATTTTTTATTCTTTTTTTCTTTTTAAATATTTTATTTATTTATCTGAGAGAGAGAATGGGAGACAGAGAGCATGAGAGGGGGAGAGTCAGAGGGAGAAGCAGACTCCCCGCCGAGCAGGGAGCCCGATGTGGGACTCGATCCCGGGACTCCAGGATCATGACCTGAGCCGGAGGCAGTCGCTTAACCAACTGAGCCACCCAGGCGCCCCAGGGTGAACCATTTTTAAAATAATATTAAGATCATAATGCACGCACAATTTTGCTTCTTAACATATTAACGCATTTCCTCCAAATACAAACATTTCTGATTATACCCTTAAGATAGATGCCTAAAGCAGTAGACTATTAAGTCAGAAGGTAAAGATATTTTTAACTTTGGATAACGACATTTTAAAGGATCCTGATTACATTTTTGCAAAATTGCTGTTCATGAAATTGTTACAGTGTGCATGCCTACCAACAGATCATGAGCGTCAATCTCAGTGCTTCCTTGCTGGCACCACGTATTTTGTTGATCCTCTTAAAATCCTTACCACTTCGATTAGCAAAAATTAGTTCTTTTAAATTTGCATTTCTTGGCGACCAGCATACATTTATTGTCCATTCAGATCTCTCCTGTGAATAGTCTATGCACGTGCTTGCTCCATTTTATGACTTTCACTTGGTCCGAAGTAAATGCAGTCGTGCAAAAGGGTACTAAGCTATTATCTCCTAAATGGGGACTTGGTAACTGTTTCAGGAATGGGCCCCCGGCTGCAGTAGCTGCCTTGAGTCTGCTCTGACTTTCCTGGTCTTCTTTCTCCAACAGATAGTAACACCTAGAGGCTGAAAGAGGAGTTAAGAGGAACCACTGACTGCCTTTAGCTTTCTCTCGAGCACAGCGATTGCAAACAGAAGTCCTGCCGGCTGGATGGGCTCACTAGTGAGTTACGTTTTCATGGTATTATACCTTCAAAACTAGAATGAGTGGCCAATATATAAAAACCAGTAATTTCACATAGAGTCTAGATGTCCAGACAGCATGCTGAGAAGACAGCAATTCGCTGGAGCTCCCCCAGGTTCTCTGCTTTGGATGGGGCAGCTGCTCTCTGGCCTCCAGAGTTCCCAGCCGACCCCCGTCATAGTCCTCCATGTCGGCCTGCCGGCCTGTTGTCTGGGCCTCCTCTAGCCCAGGCTGAAGGACTCTGTCATCTCGGGAGCAGCCTAGGGCAGGGCACAGAACACACTGGGGCTTGGGGCCTGAGTTCTGGCTCATCACCAAGGGCTTCTTTGCTTGGTCTTATCCTCTGTGGGCTTGGGGACTGGGCAGGAGTGGGGGCCACCACGGCCGGTGGCTGGGATCCTGGCCTCTTCTCAGTCCTCATGCTCTGCAGAGACATAACCCAACACTTACCTGCATAAACTCCACACTGCTGTCCAAGGGGGTTTCCTGACGGAAGAACAGAAGGAAGTTTTCATCCTCAGACAAGAACATGTTGGCAAGCTAAAGAAACAGAGAGAAATAGCCGTCAGCCACACTGGCCAGTGCCCCCTGGGCAAAAGCCATGGTGGAACATACTATAGGACAGGAGGGCTTGGATTCCTCGGGACTGAGAGCTCAGATGGCAGTTCTGGGCCCTCGACTGCCATTTTTGACTCACTGATGCTTTCAAACAACATTGCAGTGCTACTAGGTAAGGAACACGGTGGGTATCTCTGCCTCCCACGAGTTTACGACCCAAAATCATAATCCTAATTTTAATAATAAATTTGTCAGTGCTTAATATGTTCCAGGCACTGTTTTAAGACTCTCCCGTATTAAAATAATTTAACTCTATCATATAATAGAAAATTAAAATAGTGAATAATTCTTATATGTGCCACGAACTGTTCTAAATTCTTACAGATGCTTACTCGCTTCATCCTAACCACAACCTAGAGTACACAGCACACTACCATTATTACTTATTCCTTAAGGAAACTGGAGCTTGCCTCAGTTGCATGGCTAGTAAGTGGTGGCACCCGGACTAGGGCCCTACTTTCCAGCTTCCCGCCATGCTGGGGAGATGCTGTGCACACGGTCTCTTCACGCCATGGGCACAGACAGGAGCGACTGCCGTCGGTGTCCCGAGTGTCCGCTGTTTTTCTTCTTCTGCACGTCAGTGTCTCTGTGGTGCTCCCATCATTGGTCCAGGTATGATCCATTTCTCCCTCTTATCTGAGCACCACTTCTACTGATTGATGTCACTTCTCCCATTAGTAACGGTGACATTTTCTTCCCCTGCGCGACTGTAACTCCCGCGTCAGCACGTGGGTGTGTTTGGCTGGGCTCATCCCATCCTACCATACTGTGGTATGGCTGGCTTGCGTTGTTCCCCGTAAAGAATGGTCATTCCTTCTGTCTCCGCGGTGAGTGCCCCGCCACAATGAGTCCAGACAGAGGCTGTTGGTGGCTGGTTGGCATCGTGAGCCCACACGCTTACTCACTTCTCTACTTGGATGTGGGTCTGCTCAAGGACCTACCGTGTGAACGAGAGCATTCATATTTTGAATATCATATATCGAGTAGCTACGACGTGGCAGGCACTGGCGACGTGCTTTTCATTTATGATCTCATTAAATTCTCATACCAGTCCTACTGGTAAGTATAAATACCCCCTTTTATTCATGGGAGCAGGACAGTGCAGTGTCCGTGCCAGGCTTCAGAGTGGATCCAAATTCCTTCTCCATTGCTCGCCTGTTGTTTGATCTGGCACAATTTAATCGATCTCTCTGTGCCTCAGTTTCCTCACTTGTAAAACAGGGATGGTAATATTTATATCCTGGTGCTAATGTGAAGGCCAAAAGTAAAATGAGGCACTACTTACAAGCAAAATGGAGCAAAATTCCTGGTACAAATTAAACCCTCAATAAATGCTAATACCATGTTGATGAAGACCATGAACCAGAGGCTCGGGAGAAGTGACTTGGCCAAGGTCTCACGTTCACTGCGTGGACTTGGCGCTGCCCCGCCTCCCCCCCTTTCCCGCCTCACCCCTGCCGCAGGGGTCTGGGCCGAAGTCAGCTAGAATCGGCATCTGCTCTTCAGAACGACATGCTTTTTCACATGGGGTGGCACAAGCCAAGAAACCAAATTAAAATGTGATTCAGCGGTCCTCAGCCTTTAGAACCCAGTCTGTCTTCAGCTTTGATTGGAGCGGCACAGAGGGGCCCACACAAATCAGATGCACAGATAACCCTCCAGCTTGGCTTAGGCTCTCAGTTGGGACCTCTGCCTCAACTCAGTTGTGCTAGAATATCTAAAATGTGTCCAGGTGGGCTGATTTTTATGTCTCAACAACCTGTGATTGGAGTGAGACAGAGACAGCAGGAGGATGGGGGGGGGGGCCCAGCTACTCCTTAAGCTCACAGACTCCAGAGGCTTTAAGGGGCCTGGGACTGATGTAACCCGATCCCATCAGCTTATCTACAAACAACACCTCCGTTATGTGCGTTTGTGGGACTCCATGACTGATGGTTGGCACGGTGTCAAAGTTGTTGCCGGGTTTCCAAGTGCTTCAAGAAGCTCTGCCTGTTGTTAGTAAGATAACACCATCGTTTCCAGGCACTTCCCATGCTTCATTTATTCTTTCTTAAGCCCACACATATTTACTGGGCATCGCTAAATGTTCCGCTCTGCTCTGTGGGCTGGAGAACGCAGCAGTGAACATGAGGTCATGGGTCCTTCGGTATTTCTAGCTTGAGGCTTCCACTTACTTTTCCTTGAACGGATACGCGGATTGCTTTACATCAATTATACTATAGTTGTTAGTGACATATATAATTTTTGCCTTGGAGTGAAAATTTTGGAAACGCTCATACATCTAGTGTTCTGAGACGGCTGCTTCCTTCCTGGCGAACACGTCTACTTTTTATAAGGAGACATTATCTTGCCATATTATCATAACTTTCTGAAGAGAAAGGTACTATGTGGGCTGAACTGAAGTGAGATAGCTGTTGTCCGTTTTGTCCCAAATGATCTCCTGGGCTAGAGCTCCCCAACCTTCACTGGGACCTGATGCGGGAGTTTCAACTCATTTCTTGTTAGTCAGTTTTTCCTTATACCCAGGTTGGATTTGAACAGCACACAGCAAAGAGACACATTGGATTGAGTAACTGCAAGGCCTCCAGCATATCAACGCCCCAGTTCTAAAATAACTATAAATGTTGCTTGACTTAAAGAAACTGATATGGGTTGTTAAGCAGATGGAAAAGGAGAGGTGATTACTTCAAAATGCTGGGTAGGTCAGCGGCCTGGCAGAGAGTTCTAGCTTCCCAATCAGATGTAAGATTTGCATTATCTTTCAGGGGAAATGACAGCCCAAAAAGGCTCGGTTGAGAAAGGGACAGTCGGGAAAGGGACAGTCGGGAAAGGGACAGTCGGGAAAGGTACCTCTTTCATCTGCACGCGGCCATCTCTAGAGACATCCTGGGGAGCCATAAATTGCTGTTTCATTCTCTGCACATTTTCTTCCATGCCTGCCTCCTACAATAGTCCAGACAGAACCGCATTAAAGCCACCGGGATTCCAAAAATGTAGTCAGGATATCAAATATTCAGAGCATAGAGCCTGATCATTACATTAGTCTACCCGGAAAGCAGGTTACTTAGCCATTTAAAGTGAGCCTCCCATGTTGAACAAGGGAGAACAGTGGTGGAGATTTCTTGAGCAAAGCACCACTGATCAGAATCCTGAGCAGGTGAGACCTACTGGCTAGTGAACTCCTAAAACATGAATGAAGGAAGAGAAGCTGAGAGACTAGGTTTTAAGGGGCCTCGGACTGATGTAACCCGATCCCGTCAGCTTGTCTAAGGACAACACCTCCATTAAGCTCATTTGCAGGACTCCCAAGTTCTCTTCCCAAGAACTCAGATATTTTGTTCTAAGTGAAACGCCCAACTCTTTTAGACTGCCAGTTTGCCATCACTCATCCCTTAATCTTCTCCTAGGGTCCACTGAGGAAAAAATAATTAGAAGGGGAAAAAAGTAACAAAGTAGTTGTTGAATTACCAAAGATGCCGCATCTCGCTTCCACCTACCTTTTCTACATACTAACTTGTTCTTCGTCAGTGGACTGCAGAGTTCGTACAAAGAAATATGACGTATATAATCAACAGTGGAGAAGGAATTCTAATGGAAGAGCTGAGAGACAGAAACACTCTGCAGCAGTGCCAGATCCCAAGACTCCAGACCCCAGCAGCCATGCTAAATTCAGTCTCCCTAATACTTTCCCTAATCCGATCCTGCACTATCCCTGCCAACGAGGCCTCCTCCTGAGACGCCCCACTACACAGAGAGAGATCAGCATCTCTAGTCTTGGCACCTCGGATTGTGTGTGTTTGGGTTTGGGTTTATGGGTTGCGTACTTGCACCATATAGAAAAAAATGTGATGGAGATCACTCCACAAGGTGGGTCTTCACTTTGCATTTCAGGTTGGCTTTCTAGATTCGGAGATCTGCAGGACAGCTGTCATTCCTGTATCTCTGAAATAGAGTATCTGTGGAATGAATACATGGTTCTTTATGGTGGGCTGGGCCTTCCCAAAGGACATTAGTGGACATAGGCCACGTGGGTGGAAAATTAAGTTTCAAGATAAATAAACATAAAGCCAAAGAAGCTGTGGCCAGAGTCTATGTGCTGCCTTTAGTTTGAAGCCACAGAACCTTGACTTTTGTCCTCTAACTCCAAAGCCCATGACTATCCCTTGGACTTAAAGCAACAGAGCCTAGGGGCTGCCTCTGTTGTATTTCCCAGCCGCACCCTCCTGCCCCCCTTCTGTGAGACTCTAGGCCCCATCGTCTCTGACGCATGGAAGGAGGCCCAGGATGTGCTAGAATTTGACAGGAAGGACATGGACACAGCCCCAGAAAGTGATGCTCTGCTCTGCACTCGCTCTCTCCAGCCCTAGTTCAGAGGCCAGTTCTGAGCATTTGAAAGGAAAGGGGGGAGGGTGCTGAGGGAAGGGGTGAGTAACAGGAACAGCAGCAAAAACAGCCGATGGTTCCATTAAGTCTGTCCCTGCAGAGGCCCTGAGAAGCAGGGGATCACACAGGTTCCTCTCCGAGCCTGAGCAGCAGGCCCCTCGCTGTTGGCAGCCCTAAAATTCCTTCCTCCGAGGCCTCTGTGACCTGCTAATCAGGGAGGAACGTAGAGCTATTCAGGCCTCTGAAGAACGGCTTGCCACTCCTGGAGGCCTCCCTGCGGCTGCTTCTCTACCTGCTGGGGCATCCCTGATTAGAGGCAGGGTCACAAATGGGGACTGTCACTCAGCTTGACGCACGTCCACCTGGGAAGTCCCGCCCTCTGATTAAGGACATGCTTAGGGCCTACTCCTTTCTCAGTGGGGAAAAAACCCAGAATCAGGAATCAGGACTAGTTTCCTTAATCGTGGTTGTCCAGGGAGCATGGAGGGCCCAGCACAAGCTCCCATAACCGCACTCCCCAGGGTAAGGTCTCAGCATTTTGAAACAGAATAATGGCAGACGATGACATTTTTGGACAATGGCTTATACAACTGATCTGGCTTCAAAAGTTCTCTCGCAGCCACGCGCTGAGAAGAGGAAGGTGGAGTTGCTGCCTGAGCCCAGCGAGACCGGCCTATTAGAACCCTGCCCTTCCCCCGCCCCCCCCTGGGACGGGCAGTCACTCTTCCTGGAGGGACAGAGGGTGAGAGAGATACCCACTGACTTAGGGTGATTTAAAAATGCAAGATCTTAGGCAAACCCCAAATGTACTGAAATTCCTCAGGGACGGGACACACAGGGACACAGGACACTGGTGAGTCCCTTGTGTCTTCTCCTGCAAGGACCATGTCTGCCCCTGCGTGAGAGGGCAAGTCCCCAGACTGGCTCTGAGGGACGTAAGAGATGGAGTGCCCAGCAGGAAGAGAGGCACCCCTCTACTCCGTCACCAATGGCAACAATGTCTCCAATGTTAGCCAAAGCCCCAGAGGAAGTTGGCTCCTGGTGTCCTTGGCTCAGAGCAGACCCTTGCATTTTAGTAGCCCCAACCCCACCTCGTGACAGAGAATAAGACACTCCTTCAACATGGACAGCAACTTTTCTCCTTCTTTCCTATAAATCACGAAGGCAAGGAGCTTCTGGAAACGTGTGAAGTTCTAAGTCTCTGGGAGGTTGGGTTGGGTTCCTGGACCATCCAGTTTATTCCAAGACTTTGAGTGGTTCTGACTTCATCTATTTGTTTTCCTCAAATACTCCTGTCCTGCATGACAAAACGGCATCTGACTCATGGGTTCTGGAACGCCCTGAGCCCTAGTATTTATGGCAGTTAGTAGGAGCAAGGCAGAGACAGAGAGAGACTGGGAGACAAAGACAGAGAGTGTTAAGGGAAAGAAGGAGAAGAGAAGAGAAACTGATAAAAGACAAGAAATGAGGGGCAAAAAAAAAGATGAGACAGGTAAGAAATAGAAAGGAAAAGAAAAGACAGGGAGAGGAGGGACAAGAGAGCTTTGAGAGATGGACTGCAGATAGAAAGAGAAACAAGGAAACAGGAGAGACAGTGAGACATGGGGAGACCTATAAGACAGAGAGATGAGAGACAGAGAGGTCAGAGACAAAGTCAAGAGATGATGGAAGATAGGGGCCAGGAATCAGAATGAGAAACAGAAATAGGCAGAAAAATGAGACAGACAGACATCAAAAGAATAGGAGAGGCAGAGAGAAAGAGATCCATATACATAGAGACAGAGACGGAGAGACGAGGTCTGCGTGGCTGTTGGAGGCAGAAGGCTCCTCTTCTGTTCTCAACTGGGGCCCGGCCCTCCCCCCCCCCCCCCCCCCCTGGAAACCCCCCCACTAAGCGCTCCTTGGTGGCACAGAGAGCCTCGTTTCCTTCATTGGGCTCCTACAGGAAAAGTGCAAGGCACTTTATTCTTCTGTGTAAACAGTTCTCTACCTGAGGATAAGTGATCTCCACAATTCACTGCAAATGCTACCGTCTCCAGAGCTACTCCTCTTACCATGCATCCCCTGATGGAGTCTTGACTAGGCTCTCCTATCCCTAGGCTAGGGTGTCTTTGTATGAGCTTTTCCTCTGCTTTGGTACAGGGATCTTCAAAAGTTAATCTCCATCTCTCAAGGCCAGATTTACCATCAGGGAGGGACACGGACATGATAGATGGGTTTACGTTTATTATACCTGGGCTCTGGGTGTATTGATTATTTTCTGGTTTGTCATTCCCTAAGAAATCTATAACCTCTTCTAATAAAATGAATAATGGAAAAATGATTTTAAAAGATCTATTTGCTTGTGGTCTGCTATCAAAGGACTATCAAATGCACTAACCACTCAGAACCTCAGAGCTCTTAACATCTCTTCCACCTTTTTGAACAAAGTGAGCTGCCTTATCTCCATGTTTACATCCATTAGCAGAAACATAACCAAGGAGACGTGCAAAGCAGAGTTGTTTGAATCTATAGTTAGGGTCTCTCCAGGGGATGACAGATGTTACACTGAAAGTCAGTGGCCAGCATGTCTAATGCTACAGTTGTACCTTTTATAAAACCTGCTTCAATTCCTCCATGTTGCTAGGAGATGGAGAAAAATTACATGCAGGCAAGGAAGAAAAGAGGTCAGATGAGATTAATAGGTGCAAATCAACATGAGACTTGGATGCTGCTTGTATTTTGCTAAAGGCACATAAATTAATGCTTCATGCACAAGTACTTACCTCAGTACCCAGTGTCGTCAATACATGATGAAAGAAAGCATCGAGCTCCTTCTCTTCTATGTAACCTTTTTCTAAATGCAACAAGAGATGCATAAGTGATAGTCACTTACATAGAATGACATGTAACATTTACTATTTATCTAAATTGTTTTGAATCTCACAGTCTGTATAATCCCCATGGATACTGTTCTCCACTATTTCAGTAACTATGTGCCGGTGTCTAACCTCTCAGAGACATGGATTTGAATAGTAAACACACATTCAATAGTAAATGCTCTGTGCTGGGTTGATATGAATATTTGGAAAAGGAAAGCGATTAAATACATACATTTTGATCCACAGACAAACATGAATTTTAGAAGAAATCCAACCCAAGGGCTTGGAAGCTTGGGAAAATTTAACAGGTGTAATTCTTGAATCTTACTTTGCAGAGTCAAAACACAGTTTAGCTATTTTCTTTATGGTTGCTGAAATATTACTAAAGATAAAGCACATGTTAAGTGGTTCCATTTTCTTTTCAAGTAGACTTTTTTTTTGGAGGGGGAAGTAGTGTCTTTTTGAAAATTGGTAAAATTCGTCCTCCCTTTGAAGAGCACCTTTAGGGAGGGCTGACTTCAGACAGATGCCTGCCAGCCACAAGCCTAAATATATGATCTGTGTCATATATGGCGTATCATCTTAGACAGACACATACACACACGCACGGATTGGGAGGGGGACCAAGTCCCTCCCCTGACCCTGAACTTACACAGACGTCTAGATGTATAGCTCCAGTGTACCTAACATGTTTGGTTTGGTGTACCGCATTAACAACACTGGAAGACAACTTTCCCTGCGAGGAAAGACGAGGAAAGACGGAAAGGGGCTGGGCTGGAGCCACGTCTACACCTGAATGTGCCAGTGGCGTGTTCCACTTACCATCCGCGTCAAAGCGCTGCCAGACCTGCCAGAAGCCCGCGGCGTCCAAGCGGCCCTGAGTCGCTTCGCGGGCGCTGTCCATGGTGCTGATCACGAAGCTTGGGCACCTGCCGGCAAGGAACACCTGGGAACTTTGAGAGCGGCTCCTTCCTGGCTCCCTCGCCTGCTTCTTTGCTCTCTGGTTTGCTTTGAGCACCTGTCTGCGGGGGCGGGGGCGGGGGCGAGGGTGACTGGCGAGGCGGTGGGTGGCAGCGCCTTGGCGTCGCTACAGTCCCTAAGCCCCGACCGCGGAGCCCGCCCCCCTGCAGGCGCGCGGGTCCCCGCCCCGCTCCGCCCCCGCGCACCCCACGCGGGGGGGGGGGCCGTCGTCTGCCTGGGCGCTGTGGGGGACTGGGGACAAAGGCGCTGTCCTGGGCCCTCCATGGCTAACTGCCTTTGCCCTTTAAATTGTTTGCCAAACTCAGAGAAAATATTCCCCCTTACCTTTGACTGAACACCCAAACTTGTGCCCCTCTAGAGAAAGCTCCTGCAATTAAGGTGTTGGAAGAGGTCTGTGTTAAGGCCCTTTGGACCTGATGACTTAGAAATAGTGTGTGGGGAAGGTGGGGGTGAGGTGGAGAGGGGTGGTCGCGGTAGTGGTGGGAGATTATCAGTAAGCAAGGAGACCCTCCCTCAACAGCAATTATTGGCCCCTGAGTATTTAGAGCATGCTTATTGTTATGCTATAAAGCACCACAAGGACTTGCAACTAAATAGGGATTCTGCAAGGAACTATGGTTTAACGCAGGGTACCAGCATGTTGAGGGAAATCTAAACCATGCCATGTTCTACCAGGAGAAGAGAGTGGGCGGAGAAACATGGTGGCCAACTGCAGAGCACTTAGGTAGAAGACGTAGATGATTGTGTTTGGCTCATAAAAGCCTCACCAAGATCAAAGGACAAAAATCATTCGGAGGAACAAAGAACTCTAATGATCAGAACTGTTCAAAACTTGACTGGTTACTTTGTGAAATAGGGAACTGATGAGTACTGATGGCTTCTGACCATGGGCTTCGAACTTTTGGTTGAGGAATCTATAGAAGGAGCTTGGGTATTAAGAGAGTTGGACAAGATATAGATTTTTCTTTATGACACTGACTCTCACATTAGCATTCAAATTTATTTTTTTAAAGCCCATATAGGGGTGCCTGGGTGGTTCAGTCGGTGAAGGGTCTGACTTCTGATTTTGGCTTAGGTCATGATCTCTGGGTTGTGAGATCGAGCCCCGTCTCTGGCACCATACTGGGTGGAGCCTTCTTGGGATTCCCGCCACCTACCCCCCACATACACTCTCAATCTTAAAAAAAAAAAAAATGCTAAACTGCAGTAGTAAAAAGAACATGACACCCCTGGTCAGACAGTCCTAAGTTGGGTTTCCCAGCTCCATCACTTGCTAGCTTTGTGACCTGGGCCATTAGTTTTCATCTGTCTGAGACTCTGTTTTCTCATCTATAAAATGGGGATTATAATATCTGCTTTGGAGGGTGGCTGTGAGGATCAGAGTCCCTCATAGGAGTGCACAAAATATTATAACTGTTGTGGTCTTATAGAGGATAAGAGGGGACTGTATGGTTTTTTTTTAATGATGTGGAGAAAAGAAAACTTAAAACAAAAATAAATAAATAAATAAATAAATAAATAAATAAATAAATAAATAAATAAAGTGGAGAAAAAAGGAAAGTGAGAAACTGTCATAGCCAAGAGGAGTCTAAGAAGACATCATAATTAACTGCAATATTGTACCTTGGTTAGGATCCTGGAACAGAAAAAGGACATTAGGCAAAAAGTAAGAAAATTTTAACAAATACGGACTTTGGTTAATAATAATGAAAAAAATGGTTTAGAAGCAAATAGCTCTGGGTTTAGGGTCCAGCTTTGCCTCTTACTAGCTGTGATATTAGGCAAATTACTCAGAGGAAACCTCATTTTCTTCACCTGTAAAAATGGGGATAGTTGTAAGCATTTGCTCCTACATTGTTGTCATAAAGGTAAAATGAAAAAATACATAGAAACTTCTTAGCACAGTAAACACTCAATGTAGGTTAGCTACTGAAATGATAAATCTCCATATATAGACATTTAGACAATGGTGAAATAAGCCTCAGGATTTTTGAGTAATCCTCACTTCTGGGGAAGGTGTTAGGTACAAATATTGGAGAACATAGCAGGACGAGAGGGTGAGTGGCTCGGTGTCCATAGTTATGTGTGGCCCTGGATAATTATGGATACAGTGTCAAACATCAGTCAGGAAGAGTAATCTGCATGAACTCACCAAGGTAGTGACTGATCTTATTTTCTGATAAATAATGGACAAAGGAAAAATAAGGCAAATGTCAGAAGTAATAATCAAGGTCTAACGTGCTTAAATAATTGATGGCTATGATGGGCTTTGCTGCATACACAGAAATCTTGATTTTGAAGCCTGATCTCACATGAATGTGCGCACACACGCACACACTGCTTAGAATATAAGAGCAAGCTATAAAAAAAGCACGTTACAAAAGTGTGCATATAGTATGACCCAATTCTGTAAAATAAAACACGTTTCTATACATAGAAAAAAATGGAAGGATATACAATAATGATATAAATGATGTTTATCTCTGGAATGGGGAAGAGGGAGACTCATGGGTGGTTTTAATTCTGCTGTTTGTAGTTCTGCTTTAGAACTTTCTACAGTAAGCATATAATGCAAACGATTATAACTTTTAAAAAATTGTTTTAAATCTTTAAAGACTTTTTTATAAATCTAAGGGAAAGAGGAAAGAAGCACAGCTACAAAGACTGCTGTTCTTCTTGGAGCTGGGGAACACATGGAATTCACTGGAAACACTTTCCAGGAGCCTGGCATGTGGAGCTCAGTGGGGAATTGTAATTTTCAGGCGATAATTTTTCATTTTCTTCTATCGTGACACGAGGTAGATAATGTTCAGGTACCTTGCATTCTCTCAAGTAGAGATTTCCTTGGGGGAAAACCGCCCCAACTCCTGACAAAGAAGAGAGCCATTGAGAAAGTATTTTAAAATACTGAATCGGGGCGCCTGGGTGGCTCAGTTGTTAAGCATCTGCCTTCGGCTCAGGTCATGATCCCCATGTCTGGAATGAGGACTCTGCACTGATATTTTTTTTTAATATTTTATTTATTTATTTGTCAGAGAGAGAGAGAGCACACAAGCAAGGGGAGGGGCAGGGGCAGAGGGAGAAGCAGGCTCCCCGCTGAGCAGGGAGCCCAATGCGGGGCTCGATCCCAGGACCCTGAGATCATGACCTGAGCCAAAGGCAGACGCTCAACCAACTGAGCCAACTAGGCGCCCCGCACTGATTTTTTTTTAAAGCTCTCCTAGGAATTATATTCGAACCACTGACTAGCCCTTTGGCTATTGTATATTTTGGTCATTTTGTTATTTGGACATAGCTTCTCTAAAGGACAATATAGAAAAGGAAAAAACTTCTTAGAATTTGTACTTCTAAGTCTCTCTGGTAAGTTTTGACTGGTGGCTGAGACTGGGTCTGCAATGCGTTGTTTTTCTTTTTCATCCCTGCTGATTTCATTTTTTCCTGCAGTCATTTCCTGCTTTTCTCATTAGCATGGTTAATTGATGGTTGGTTGTACAAGAAACGTCAGTGGTCTATAATTTGAAGCATTGCTAATTAACCCTAATGCACACATTCAACTCTTGAGTTAGAATATCTGTATCTTTTTACAAACTCAGAATGAAATTTCTAGCTAGAAATATAAACAATGCTGTCTTTGGCATTATCTTCCCATATTTATTGAACATTTGAACATGGTGGATACCTCATAGACTCTATAGTAAACCTGAGAATTTAAAGAGATTGTTTTGGTTTAATGGGGCACCAGCTCCAAAGGACAAAGAAAATAAAGTCATGAGGACCATTTTGTAGGATACAAGTGTTAAAAAACTGGCATTGCTTTACATCTACAGAAGTTTAATAAATGTCATCAAACTATACACTCAAGGAAGGCGATTATTATGTTATATGGATGATATGTCAGTACAGATGTTTAAAAATTGACAAAGTTAAAAAAATTGACAATGTGAATTCTATACCTCATCGTTAGTCCTGACTGTTTCTATATTCCCCGAGGACACAAATTGGCACATCAGGGTGTGATGTTAATCTTTTCTTACAAGTGGTCTAGGTTTTTAGAGCTCTCAAACATAACTGACTGACTCCTAGCTTGTCCACAAGGAAAATACTGTCTGTTGAAAACCTGTAGAACTGACTTGCATTCAGGAAGTCAATCTGGCTCAATTCTCTAAATATTTGTTGAGTGCCCACTAAATGCCAGGCACCGGGCAGGACTTGGAAGGGCAGGGTGGGATTGTGGTTGACAGCGGAACCGGAACAGATGAAGTTTGGGGCCCAGGAACTAGGGTCTCAAGGAGGAGTACTCCAGAAAAGTACCATGGAGTACGTGCATTACTCATTGATGAATTTTCTGCCAAAACATGAATTCATTTCATTTAATAGCATATATAGTCAATGACTTTTTTTTTTGCCTATATACGGCATTAATACAAGTGGACTTTCAAATGATAAAGCCTAAGATCCAAGTGAATTATTTAAAATGACGCACCTTTCTGCTATGAAATAGAGATTATTGAAACTTTCTTTGTCCTCCCGGGATCACTTCGAACTCATTTTTAGCCTCTGGCTGCTCGTTCACAGCTATTTCTGTTCTCAGCATTGCATACATCATGCTTCCTATTCTATCTACGGCTCCCTTCAAGGGTGACACCGTTTTCACTGCCTTTCAGCAAAGGTCTGCCTGGTATCTGCCTCGGAGCTCACCCAAATGATACTTGGCCATGGAGGTATATCCCGTCTTTTCATCTGAACTGTGGCTTCTCCATGATGGTTTATTGCTAGGTAACCAACCACTCCCCAAAGTAGAGAAGAGTAGGCATTTCCTTGCTTTACAATTCTGCAAGTTGGCCTTGGGGCTTGGCGAAGGAGGCTGGTACAGTTGGCCAGGAGGTCCACTGGGGATGTGTGCAGGGATGTCTCAAGCTCCCCTCCACATGGCTCCCTTGGGCTTCTCACGGAAGCTGGGTGCCAAGAGGGAGCGTCCTAAGAGCCCAATATGCAGCTGCAGATCTCTCAAGGCCCAGCCTCGGAAGTTACGCTGCGTCACTATGGTACATTCTGTGTCAGAACAGGGTGCAAGGCTAGCCCAGCCCCGCCGTCGAAGAGAAGCATTGTAAAACATTAGAAGCCACCGAATCCTGTACAATGATTTTCTAACTCTCAAAACAATGCCTGTTCTTCTAAAAATAAATTCCTGTTTCTGTCTCGTGGATTCTCTTTCTTTTTAAATATTCACCTATTTTTGACTTCCTTAAGTCCCCTTAGGATTGCTTCACTCTCACTGGTGGTGAGCTTCCTTGTTGCTTGGTAATTTGGGCCTGTGAGCTCATCTTCATGGGGGTCCTGGGCAAACCGCCCCCCGCCCCTGCACTGAGCTGGTGGAGGCTGTCCCAGAGGATTTGCCACAGTTCCCAGCTTCTTTTCAGACTTAGAATGACAGCTGAGCACTGTAGTGAGTAATTTGAAAAGCCAACAGTGGTGTCTTCTTGCGTTGGAAGAAAATCACTCCACTGGGATGAGGAAACCAGTGACACGAACGATTCTGTTAAATAACGTTGCGCAACTTTAATAAAATATCTCTGCACAGCTCCAGCCTATGTCATCCTTAAGCCAGGGTTGGGATGCAACGAGCTGGGGCTCGGGCGTGGACCACGGGCATCTAGTATGCTCCTTTGCTGGTGATAAAAAGCAACACTTTTCTGCGCTGACACATCCAAACATCCTTTTTGTACCTTGCTGCACTTTGAGAAAGACACACCAGAACCCAGGTAGAGTCAGAGAACAAAAAACAAGTGTGGTCTGGAAAAGTGCGGTCTCTACCCGTGAATAGGGAGCAAACCCATATTTTGGGTAATTGCCATTACCTGGTGGCCAAACCTGGTGTGTATGACACGAGGAGGGACGTGGGAGCACGATGTAGTCACCAAATCCAGATATCTGAAGAGGATCCCTGGAAGAGATCTTTGGGAGCTAAAAGAACTTGGAGGAATTTTAGGGAAGAGTAAAAGTTCTCTACACAATGGGAAGAATTAGCGGAAGACTTTACTCAGAGGAGCTCACTGGTTAAAAGCTTGCGTGATTATGCTCTCTTCCCAATTCTAACTGAATTGCTATTTATCGCGCATTAGCTCTGTCAGCTCTCTGTGGGGTCTGAGAGATGCAAAGTCAAGGGGTAGAACGAAGGAACCGCATTTGCTGGATTTACCGGGTGCTGGATGTTTCCCCACATTATGTCGGGGTCGCCGGCAACAGTCCTGAGAAGTAGACATTGGGATTCTTACTTCTCGAGACGAGCCTTTGAGTAACTTCCCCAGAATTACTGTCAATGTCGCAGAGCCCAAGCCCCGAGCTAGGTTGTTCTAAAGCCACAACTTACTGCCTTTCCACTAAGGTAGAGGTTCTCCATCCCATCAGACTCAAGGCTCCTTTTTATAACAAGTATTTTATAAGGCCCCTTTTACTCTCCTGAAATAGACTATCCGTTGGAAATTAGCCTTCCTACATACCGTGGCACTTACCTTTTTAAAAAGCAATGGTATTTGCACAAAAACTTGTACACAAATGTTCATGTAGCGTTATTCACAAGAGCTAAAAAGTGGAAAAAATCCAAGTGTCCGCCGACGGATGAATGGATAAATGAAACGTGGCATGCTCACACAGCGGGATATCAGCACTAGAAGGGAACGGAGTACCCACACGTGCCACCACGTGGATGAACTTCGAGGACAGTGGGTTGAAATGAAAGAAGCCAGTCACAAACTCACACGGTATGTTGTGTGATTCCATGTATATGAAATATCCAGAACAGGTAAATCCATAGAGACAGAAAGGAGGTTAGTAGCTGCTTAGGGCTGGGGGGCTGGGGGACTGGGCATTTAGAGCAGGATTTTTTTTGGGGGGGGTGATGAAAATAAAATTCATTATGGTGATGGGTGCGCAGCTCTGTAAATGGACTAAAAACTGCGCAATTGTACATGTTCCATGAGTTTGCCTGAGGCGACTGTGGCATGGGTCTGACTTCGTCTGGCTTGAGGCCCCCTGGGGTCACCCCCTCAGAGACTGTGCCGCTCCTCATGGGAGTGGAGTCATCCTCATCGAAGTGGTACTTACCCCTCGTGAGCATTTCCCATGAGCCCGTCACTGTGCTCACTTCTTTTTATAGATTCTTACTGAATTCTCACAATAACATTAGGAGGTAGAGAAGGAATCATTACCCCCAATTTCCGGGTGAGGAAACACATCCGTGGGTTTCAGTAAGTTGGGAGAGGTCGGACAGCGTCGGGGGGACGGCTGGGGGCACCCCGATGTCAGCTTCCTACTCATCCCTTTTTCCCACTTGTAGGATGGGAGCAGTGGACAGGCCCACAGCCCTCCGCGGGGCCCTGGTCCGTGCCGTGCCCCTGCCCCGACGCGCTGGTGTCCAGGGCCGTACCCCCCCCAATCCCATCACAGCCGAGCCTGGGGCCGAAAAGTCAGCAGGAGAAACTACCTACTCTGTGCTTTATTTTGTAAAGAGACCGTATACACTTGCCCCTCTCTCCGGTCTCCATGAAAGGCGCTTTATTAAAGAATCTAGGCTCAACGGCCTCCCCCCCCACACACACACATCTCTGGACTTGATCACAAAGGAGGACGTTGAGGCCGAGTCGCGGGCATGGGGGTGGGGAAGCGTGCTGGCTCCCCTGATTGCCGCCTGCATGCAGTTAATGGACAAGCACGTCCCGGACTTGTCCTTGGGAGGGACTTGTTAGCTAATCAGTGTCCCTTCTCTGCATGGGATTGAGATGAAAGCTACAAGCGGGGCTGTGGCCAGTTAGGCGGCCCTGAGCCCCTGGGGATCCTGATTGAAGGAACTGGGCCAGCTTCTGCAGTGGGGCCCTCCTCCCTCCACCTCTCCCAGTATGATCTCCTTGCAGAGGGAGAGCTGGAGGAGCCTGGCTTCTGCTTGCTTAGAAGTGCAGTTAATGCCAAGCAATGCGGGGGTTTTTCTTTTCCCCCGGCAGGTGACAGGTGCCCTTTTCCTATCAGTGGAGTGGGGCAGGCTTTGGGGCTGACATACGTACGCACTTTCCCGTCACTCCTAATGCTACCTTCCCTGCTTCCCAGGGCTCTGGACTAGGAATCAGGAGACGGGCTCTTCCCCTTGTGTTTGTGGAGATGGACTGCCTGGGTCACAAACTGCGATCTCGAGTAAGTTACTCAACTTCTCTGAGCTTTAAATTCCTTTTTTTTTTTTTTTAAGATTTTATTTATGGGGCGCCTGGGTGGCTCAGTTGGTTAAGTGTCTGCCTTCAGCTCAGGTCATGAGCTCAGGGTCCAGGGATCGAGCCCCACATCAGGCTCCCTGCTCTCCCTCTGTGCTCCCTCAGCGAGTCTGCTTCTCCCTCTCACTCTCCCTCCCTCTCTATTTATTTGAGAGAGAGAGTGGAAGGGGTAGTAGAGGGAGAGGGACAAGCAGACTCCACATTGAACTTGGAGCCCAACACGGGGCTCAATCTCAGGACCCTGCGATCACGACTTGAGCCGAAAACAAGAGTCGGATGCTCAACGGCCTGAGCCACCCAGCGCCCCAAATTCCTTATTTTCAAATGAGGGTGATAATGCTACCTTCTTCCCCGGGATGCTCTGGGCATGGTGTATGGGGTAAAGCATGCGGAGTGCCTGACACGTACCCAAAGCCCAAATCATGTTCAGTATTCTTACTGTCACCTCCCTCTTACTTATCAGAAGGCCCCTAACTATTACTCTCTTCCTCCATTTCTCCACCTGCACATCGTGAACAATAGTGCATTTGGAAGCATTTCACAAATGCCAGAAACTTCTGAGTACTAAGCCCATGGTGTTGGCACATGCCTTTGAGGGGAACAAGCAAAGTGAGGAGCAGGGAAGCCAGGGGAGCACTCAGCGGGCAGCAGCTGTGGGTGAGAGAGGGGAGCACGCCACGGGACGGGAAGAAAGAAAACCAGCAAACCCGAGCTAAAGCGGTTAAGGCCCCTCAAACCAATACCAGCGGCTCTGAAAGGTTCCCGGGAGACCTCAGCTCTCCGGGGCGGCTCCCAGGTGGGCCGGCTCTGGGTAATGCCGGCCCGGTGCGGTTTCCAAGGAGACGGGACGTTCACAGCCTGGCGCTGGGCAGATGGCAGATGTGTAAATATTTGTTGATGAAGAGATCACAGCATGTTTCTTCTGGAGTGGTAAGGAGAGGGGGCAGCGGCCCTGGGGAGAACTGGAGGGGGAGCTCCTGGATGTTTCCAGAACCCAATTTATGCAGCTTCTGCTAATGGAAAACTAGTTTGCTCTCCTAAACAGGCTGCAAGGGCCGACCTTCTGCCCAGAAGGCATCCTTCCTCAGGCCAGGAAATGCCAAGAGGCCGATGGGAGAAGAGCGAGCTCTTCTGCTCTCCCACACCCTCCTGCGGAAAAGAGCGGGATGCTGTGTTTGCAGGGAAGGGGACCTGGGTGTGCAGTCCCAGGGGGTCTTAGAGTGGCCACCACGCCTATTGATATGAACTATACATAGGGTTCGTTAAATAAGCTCAACATCACTACTTTGAATTGAAATATTTTGAATTCATTTTGTTCAAAGTTGATGCAGACTTGCTCACCAGAAAGCCATCTCTGAGTTAGACATCGTTGTGTAAGAGGGTTATTGGGACGAGCTCTTGGATCAACACCGACAGGAAAGAAGGAAGGAATCGAGATTGGGCAGAGGGCAAAGTTGAGCTACGATGCTCCGGAGAGTTCTGGACATGGGGTGACCTTCCACAGCTGTCCTGGTTTGGGGTCAAGGACTGGGACCTTGACACTCTTGCACTGACCAGCCCCCGGGGGCAGGGGTCTGACCTGGAGCAAAGTGATCCGTGGCAGCCAAAGTAGTAAATCTGTTATTCCTAAACCGAGATCGGGTGGTGCCTCCCAGCACCCACCACAATGGGGGAGCATAAATTAATAGGAAACAGTATTATCAGGGAAAAAGCACCCTCTCGTATCCAAATAGCCGCCCCGCCCCCCATCATTACTGCCTGTTCCCTTGACACGCAGAGGGCTCTCATTATGTGAAAGGACGTCATCTGTTTACTAGTTTATTTCCTGTCTCTTTTTTTAGACTGGTGGTTCCCTGAATTCAAAGCTTCATGAGTCAGAGGATAGAAACTTTGTCTTAGCAGACAGACCAGCACGCGGACCATTTCCTGACACATAACAGTCGCTCAACAACACAGACCCCGTTAACGGAACGAGACACCATAGCGGGTGGCGAGAAGCCGGGCTGGTGTTGCAGATGTTGTCAGGAGTCAGGGAAGGAGGAGGGAATGTGCTGTGCGGCCAGATTCCGGGGCTGACGACTGGGGACCCAGCGACGCAGCTGCACTTGGACTTGCTCTGTGTGATGCTGTCTCTGGGAGCCCCGCAGGATTCTTCCTCCAGGCAGGGGCCCCGCTGGGGAAGAGAAGGAGGCAAGACGCACATCGATCCCTCCTCCTCCTTCTGCAAGGCACCTCGCTGTGGCAGCGCTGCCCCAGCCTTGCCGGCCACCCAAGGGGCCACCTGCGCGGCCCTCCTTCCCGCGGAACACTGGGAATTTCGGGAGCCGCGTGCTGGCGGGAGATTCGCAAGAAACCCACGTGGCGCTCGGGGGTCCTGCTGCTCGTCATCGTGGCTGTCACTGCGGGTCCTTCGCCGCAGTGCCGACAAGAGGGAGGCTGCCAGCCATCAGAGCTGTCCGCACATCCCTTCCTCCGCGCCGGGGTCTCGCTCGCTTTGTCCGTCTCCCACCAGCGGCTGGCGAGCTAACTTCCGGCCAAGGGTTCAATGAAATAAGCTCGCGTTTAGTGAGGTGGAAGGTTCTTCCGCTTGCCCTTTCCAGGGAGAATCAGTCTAATTCGCAGGTTCGTGCTCCCGGGACTTGGGTCATCTCCTCCTCCCTCTTTCAGCTGAACTCATTAGTGACACAGACTTTTTTATTCTTAAAGCTATTCAGTGGTCAGAGGGTCTTACGGAGCCTCTTTGGGACCCGCCGTTAGCACAGCTGTCCTCCCGGAACGGACACTCCTATAGCGACAGGGCTGAAGCGGTCGCTTTTCCTGCTCGGACAGGCTCAGGCCAGCCAAGCCCCAAGTCGCCTTGGGGCCAGCCCCTTCTGGACCAGGACACTGCCCTCAGACCCGAGGGCACTCGGGGTGCCGGTTTCCACCCCTCTGCTCCTCTCCTCAGCCCCAGAGCCCGCGGGACCCACAAATCCAGGCAAGCTGAGCCCCTTTCTAGCCCAGCAGGAGGATGAGGGGTGTGGGGAGGGTGGGAAGAGGCCAGGGTGCTGGGAAGACGCCCAAAGGCGTATTTCCATGAGAACATTCGGCTGTGTAGGAGAACCCAGGTGTTCTCCTCAGAGGCTGCAGGCAGACCTTCTCCCCAGGGTGTACCACGCCCCCAGCCAGGAATCCTCTGGGGCCTTTACTTTCTGTAATTCCCAGGCTTTGACATCCGGATCCTCGCTGAGACTGCAGGGACCGGCCCTCCCGGGGCTAGCCAGTTCCCGAGACTGTACGCATAATTCACCTGGGAGTGTGCTCGTCATGTGCAAACGAGCCCCTCTGGCGCCCACTCACCTGCCACGTTCTCCCCTTGTTTCTTCTGCCTCTGACCGAGCCCGGTGCTTCCCGTGGGGCCTTGTGTGACGTGGTGTGTTTCCCCCCGTGGGTAACCAACTACCTTGGCGATGGCGGGTGTCTCCAGATCTGTAGACCTCATCGTGCCTGAGTCGTCGTCAAACCTACTATTAAGCCTTAAAAAAGAGTAAAATGTTGCCATTTGCCACAACACAAGTGGACTTTGATGGCGTTATGCTGAGTGACATGTCAGCTGAAGACAAATACCGTGTGATCTCACCTACGTGTGGAATCAAAGAAACAAAAACCAACCAACCAAGCTGAAAACCCAGGCTCTTAGACACAGGGTGAGCAAAATGGGTGACTCGGGTCAAAAGGCACAAACTTCCAGTTATAAAATAAATGAGTCCCGGGGGCGCCATGTACAGCATGGTGACTGTAGTTAATGATACTGTATTGCAAATTTACAGTTTTTAAGAGAGTAAATCTTGAAAGTCCTCATCACAAGAAAAAAAATCTTTTGTGACTATAGGGACAGATGTGAACTAGACTTACTGTGTGTGTATCATTTTGCGATATATGCCAATATAAATCATGTTGTACACGTGAAGCTCATCTTCTAGGTCAATTCTGCCTCCATTAAGAAAACCCCACATCCTACATCGGTCCCCTAGGCTCTCTCTTGGAAGACCAAGCCCTCCTGTTCACCTTGATGGAGGAAAACCATCCGTCTTCTCGCTTCTGACCAGAGCTGCGCCCATCCACCCTGTGTCCACGTCAGCCTCAAAGATGATGCTTTACACTGAAGTTTGAGCTCCTGTTCCAACTCTTGGAACTACTTGTGCATCACAAATAAATTTGCTTTTTAAATGTTAGGCACTTCCTGGACCCAATGAGAAAGATTTTTCAGGGGCGCCCATGGTTTAGGAAGACAGAAAACAGCTTTGAAGACAACAGGAGGGAATCTGTGCCCAGGAGAAGAGCCACTTCCTCTTCATTTCCAGAAGTGTCTGCCCTGCCCTGTGGGGCCTGGGGCAGCTCACAGAGCCAGTCTCTCACCTTGCCTGAACCTTCATTCTTCTCTGGAAGTCTTCTGAGGTCTAGTGACCCCTTCTCAGAATACAGATTTTATATAAACACAATTTTAGATAAATATAATTTTATATAAATAAAATAGGATATGGAGTATGACAAGGGAAAGTAACTACACTGGAATTCAAGTAGTAAAAATTTAAAAAATTTCTGATTTAGAAGTGGTAGGCACTGCAGCCCCCTTCAAGGCACTCCGGGTGGGATACACCGCTTTGCTCCTGCAGGTGTCCCCCGTCCTCATAAACCAGGGGTCAATGATTCTCCTCCTGAATTTTCAGTGGCTAGTTTTTAGTTGCACTTTGACTCCTCTCCAACCCCTGACCCACGCTTGACAATTGCTGGCCGATGCCATGTGCAAAGTAGACCCCAAGTGACTGATGTGAAACTTAGGAACAGTAACATTGGAAGGTCAGCCTCCATGATGTAGCCACCTGCGCCCCAAACAAAGCAGAAGTGACTCCTGGATTATTCGGCCCCCGGCCTGGCATCCCTGGGATGGGCTGTGAATTAGCCTCCTCCTCCGTTCCAGGCTTGTGCACGGCACAAGCAAGAAAATCATCACTGTAATTTAGCTTAATGGGACGACTCCCAGACCCCTCCCAGCAGCCGTTCTGCTTGTGTCTTGGAATTTTCTGGGAGGCTCGCATCCCTGCGCTCCTCTGCCCCCATGCTCAGGCCTCCTGCCATCTGGCCAGGCCAGATTACCACAAGCCAATCCTAATTCTAAAATGTAACCAGAGGGGGTGCCTGGACGGCGCAGTCAGTTGAGGGTCCAACTCCTGGTTTCAGCTCAGGTCATGATCTCAGGGTCGTGAGATCGAGCCCCACATCAGGCTCCACACTCAGCAGGGAGTCTGCTTGAGATTCTCCCTTCCGCTTCCTCTGCCCCTCCTGTTGTCTCTCTAAATCTTTAAAAAAAGGTAACCAGAGAAGGTCAAAATTCCACTTGTAAAATCATTTTATTGGTATAAATATACATATGAATAAAATACCTCAGCCTGTAATGTAAGTGAATATTTGTGAAATGTCTTAAAAAGAGTAGTGTTTTGATTTTTTTACAGGTGTCAAAGTATTCTTTCTTCAAATCATACATTAAAAGCTAATATGCAGACAGAAATTAAAGGCCTTTGAAAATCACGAACACTCATAAAACTTCATTCCAATCAACTATGTACATTGACCCCGGCACATTGGTAGCATCAGCCACGGGCCTCTCTCACTGTTCTTCACTGTGCTTACTGATGGTCCTACAAAGGTCACCGACCAAATTTAAATGTACAATTCCACATCAGGAAGGAAGAAGTTCCCCATGGGAGAATGTAAAAACCATAGCCGAGATCTAATATATATAATTTGTACAAATTATTTATTAGTGTGCTCTGTTAATATACTTACAATGTGCAATTGCATACATCAAGAACAAATCGCTCTATCAAGTGCAGATGTGACGGGCACCCACAGCGGAGCCCCACGGTCAGCCGATGGTATTACTTGTGTGAGTTATGTGTCTGGTTGCTTTGTTCACCTCCCAAAACTCATCTTGCAGGGCAAACTGTAGCTGCCTCAGAGAAAATTCAAGTAGGACGCATGGAGAGTCGCTGGCATTCACTGAAGGCATAGAAGGAATGCTTCAAACTCAAACGCCCAGGGTGGGGAGAAGACCAAACAAGTGTGTTTGGATTCCCCCCTACCCCAAAAACTGGGTCTGTTTGTTTTCAAAAAGTAAGTAAAGAAAGGAGAAAGAAAAGAAAAAAGCACCAAGAGAAGAGCGTTGGAAGTAGGAAGAGGTGTTGCCCTTGGTTCCTCTCTAATGGCTAACAGAGCACCCTGTGCAGTCTGCATGGGGGACCTTTACACAAAAATAAACTCTTTTTCTGCTTCTTCCCCAGAGTCGCTGGACTTGCTGCCTTGGTGGCCATCTTTACTAGAGGACCATTGCTTCCGTTCTTGATACTCCTGGGCCTGCTGGCCCCAGCTCTTCCTTGAAACTGAAACAGAAAGGGGAGGATGTCACTATAGTCGATGAACAAGGGACAGTCAATGGCCTGACCATTAACGGGGTGAGATGCAGGGGCCCCGAGAGGCGGGAGGGCTCGGGAGGACCTTACACAGAAACAACTCACCAACTACGTGTAGAGACTCGAGACGAAAATTAAGAACAAACCAACAAAACCAGAAACAAATTAAAACAAGAAAACATACAAACCCCAGTCTAGCAATGATGGTGGAGTAATTGCCCGAACTGAGCCTTTGGCACGTGTCCTGTCGGGCACACTCCGCTCTCTAATCGCTATTCCTCACAGCTACCCAGGAAGGCAGGTTTTGTAAACTTGGAATCCAGATTTAAACTGGATCCCTCTCTTGGGGAGCCTGGAGGGCTCAGTCAATTGAGCATCTGACTCTTGGTTTTGGCTCAGGTCATCATCTCAGGGTCCTGAGATCGAGCCCCGAGTCAGGCTCTGTGCTCAGCGCGGAGTCTGCTGGAAATTCTCTCTCTGCCCCTGCGCACGTGCACGCTCTGAAATAAATCCATAAAATCTTAAAAAAAAAAAAATAAAAGGAATCTCTCTCTTCAAAGACCCTGTTCTTTACAACTAGAGCAGAGCTTCACTGGTACCATACGCCTCAAGGCTCTTTTTTTTTTTTAAAGATTTATTTATTTGAGAGAGAGAGAATGAGAGACAGAGAGCATGAGAGGGAGGAGGGTCAGAGGGAGAAGCAGACTCCCCGCCGAGCAGGGAGCCCGATGCGGGACTCGATCCAGGGACTCCAGGATCATGACCTGAGCCGAAGGCAGATGCTTAACCAACTGAGCCACCCAGGCACCCCGCCTCAAGGCTCTTAAGGGTTATTACATATTCCACACCAAGCCTGTTGTATAGACACCACTTAAGCTAAAAATACCAAACCCCACACTTTGTATGGCTTGAAAGAAGAGAAAAGCGACCTCATCGCTCAAAAGGTCAAACGATCCAACCAGGAACACAGGCCTGGAGAGAGACAGGATTCATCTGACGCTTCTCATCAGCCTGATGTTAGCATTATGCTAAAAACTCATCTTGCCAGGAACTAGCTATTTAAATGCTTAACCCACTAAAGAGTGTTTTTCAGGAAGTAAAATCTCCTGAAACCTAACAGTCAAAACACAACATGATAAAGTACTTCCCTTGCCAATCTGGTTGTCAGAGCCAGATTCTGATCTCTAGACAATAAAAATTTGAATTTCATTAATTACATTAAAATGAAATTAGTGGGGCGCCTGGGTGGCTCAGTCGTTAAGCGTCTGCCTTCGGCTCAGGTCGTGATCCCAGGGTCCTGGGATTGAGCCCCACATCGGGCTCCCTGCTCTGCGGGAAGCCTGCTTCTCCCTCTCCCACTCCCCCGCTTGTGTTCCTGCTCTCACTATGTCTCTCTCTGTCAAATAAATAAATAAAATCTTTAAAAAAAAAAATGAAATTAGTGTTCTGAAAAGGATAAGCATTTCAAATTTCATCATAAAAGTCAGTAATTTTTTTAAAAGATTTTATTTGTCAGAGAGAGAGCAAGAAGGAGCACAAGTAGGGGGAGCAGCAGGCAGAGGGAGAAGCAGGATTCTCGCTGAGCAGGGAACTCATGGGGCTCGCTCCCAGGACCCTGGGATCATGACCTGAGCCGAAGGCAGATGCTTAACTGACTGAGCCACCCAGGCGTCCCCCAAATAAGTAATTTTTTAAAAATTTGACCTCTTTTTACCCAACACCTTTGAGCAAATTCTCAGATGGAAAAGTGATGAATAAATATCACAACTGATTTTTTTTTTAGCTTGAACCGTGTAAAAAAAAAATAAATGTCCTTTGAAAGTTGTCAACAAATCAGGTTTGGGGGAAAAAGGTAAAATAGGTTTCTATATATAGCTTGTCCTTTATCACAAAATCAATTTGATAGTAACACACGAAGGGTCCTGTATACTCTCAACCTCTGCGTGTGCTATGAACAGGAGGGAGTAGAGCAGATTTGTAGTATCTTCATCTTGAAGACACTGCAATAATCTGACCTCAAAATAGAGCATTACTAGGGAAATCTTGCTAGAAAATTCTACTCATTCCCTCTTAAAACCAAAATGAATTGTTCCTGTGTATCAAGTGACTCAGAAACAAATTTCCAACACTCTAGGTTCAAAAAAAGAAATACACATGGTGATACATTCCTTATTTGTCTTCAGAGCAAACTATTTGCTCTAAGTCTTAGATTCAAAAGCTATTCATCCCTCCCAGCATTTTAGCTTCCTCAAAATCCCAGGCCTAATTCATGTTCTGTGACACCAGAGTACTCTAAAAATGGAGAAATTCATGCCATCAACAATGTTTATGTCACAGGCAAAAACAGAGAGCACCATGGACCAAGGTCGCTGGGGCGCCGCTAACTGAAACTCAGGGAGATCCCACAAAGGAATCTTCCTGCAAAAAGCAGTGTCCTTCAGTGTCCTTCAATCCACATCCCAGTGACCTGATTCGGAGTCCTCCAGGGCTGGGGGGCGGGGAGGGCTGGGGAGGGAGGTACAGAAGGATACAGCAAACATTAATAAGTGAACAGGCTGGGTTTTATTTAGGTTGGTGACATAGACCCAGCACCAGTCATGAAGGCACAAATTTTAATTTGTCCAACAAAGTCCCTGAGAGGAATAACATGGTCTTTCTAGAGGCCTAACAAAACAGTTCACTAGGGCAGTGACACTATTTAAAATCATTCTAGGGGCGCCTGGGGGGCTCCGTCGGTTAAGCGTCTGCCTTCGGCTCAGGTCGTGATCCCAGGGTCCTGGGATTGAGCCCCGTGTGGGGCTCCCTGCTCAGCGGGGAGTCTGCTTCTCCCTCTGCCCCTCCCCCCGCCCCCGCTCATGCTCTCTCTCAACTAAAAAAATTATTGATTAAACTCTGCCACTTGTGAATGTGATCATGGCATTGCAGGGAAGCCGGAGAATGGACAGGAGACCGAAGCAGGTGAGATCAGGGAACTGAAATCAGATGAGTAGCCAAAGCGCTCGCTCTCCCAGCCTCCCGACTTCTTCTCATTAGCCCAGAACACTGGTGCAAACAACTTTGTAGGGGAATGTTCTTTGTCAAGTTTGTTTTCCAGCCCTTAGGCACCACTTATTTGATTACATATAATTAGGATGCTAATTACAATTATATTGAAGTAGGTTTGGTCAAGCTCCCGCTAATAGTCTGAATAAGATTATGTCTGCTTGAAACTTAAAAGTATTTTAAAATATTTATAAAATCCTGGCTTTTTTTTTTTTTTTTTTTTTTTTTACTAATTCAGATGGACCTTCTCCTAGGCAGTCTGATGTAATGCTTGACTTTAATGCAGGATAAAAAAGAAAAATCAGATCGTTTTACTCCACTTCTTCAATGCAAGTATCCTTACAGTTAACGCACTGGGGCATCTCTATACGTGGGTCTATACACGTGTTTACTGCCATTCCACGTACCATTAAAATTATAAAAAATACCTGCCTGAGTGAACATTTAATTTATTCAACACAAACACTCCGTGTACACTCCCCTCCCACCTACAGTGCCAACGACTGGTGCAGAGAGGCTCAGACATGAAACCTGTCATTCTTGAAGATGATTTGACTTTGCTTACATATATATACACACACACACACACACACACACACACACATATATATCACACACACATGCAAATATATATACACATACACACGTGCTAATTTTAAAGCTTCCAAAATGTGCATATAAATTCAGAATTAGAGATGCATTTGAAAATTGGAGCTTTTCTCATTTTAAGCTCCATGGATATTCATATTTCCCAGGAGGAAAACATGATGACCTTAAAAATAATATTCCGTAGCCGGCCCTGATTTTTTTTTTTTAATACTTTCTGTCAAGAGCCCAAACTGCCGACCAACTATTAGATTTCTTTTGGAGAACTCATATAGGGTAATAGATCACAGATCTGGTGAAAAAATGCTTAGAACAGAGTACCGGCTTACAGACCACAAACCATAGCCAGGTATTGGCTGGCTTTAGGTTGGATTATGGAAGAAGCAGGTGACATATAAAGGCAATCTCAGAATAAGATGGCCTGCGCCAACAGGATACACCATGATACATACAAAGCCAAAACCAACTATTTTCTTCAAGAAAATAGGACACACTCTAATGAAAACATCACAGCTTATCATTAAACGCAAGACAGGAAAGGACGTGAAATTCAAAAGTGACAGAGACTTCTAGTAAAAGAAAACGTTTTACCTGTCTAGTCAATACTAAAATAGCCACGTAATTAAAACAGTAATCATGGTAAAACTATGAGGCATGCTTTGAGAACGACAGCCTCTGTCTGTTACACGGTTACTTGATTGAGGAAAGTAAGAAAGCTGTTTTAGCATAAACGAAGCTACTCATAAAAGATTTAAAGGGAGGTACACAGCATGGTGTAACACCATTGCTCTGCCAAATGCCATTTGTTAACCAGGAACTAACTATTCAGAAAGCAGACTGCTTTGCGGTTCTCAAGGTTGAAGACAGGCAAGGGCAGGAGTCGGCACTAACAAAACAAAATTCAAATCTTTGACATAAAATGACCTTAATCGAAGCTTCCGTAAAAATTACTTTTTTGGGGGTTCCTGTCCGCATTTCAAGAAATCGAGGCAGAAAAGCAAATACAAGATGGTCCTGTTGAATTCCATCAAACTTGGATGCAGCCCATCACGGTGAGGACTGTACGCCAACGAGGTCATGGAAAAATCTGCAAGAGGCACGGAATTCCTTGCCTTCCAGCAGCCTCGTTTTACTCTAGCTCAAAGCCTTCCTGCGGGGTCAGTGTGGTCCTGGGGGCGTCTCTGTGTGTGTTGTGTGGAGTGTTGTGGCCTCTCAGAAGCGGGGACACCGCATCGCATCAATGTGCTTTCTTAATAATCAAGTGAGAGAAGTCAACCGATACAACAGTTCAAATGCAAATTTCCAAACTCTAGAAACATCTATGCAACCTTATCAAAAGAGGCAAAACAGAGACAGAGCTTCTGATTCAACACTCTAAAAAGAACTCTGTCTCTCTTCAGAAAACAAATGTGTTCATTTATGTAATTTTTCTATCGCTTGAAGATAACAGATTTTCTTGAAAATATCAGAGAAAAATCTCTTACAGAGAAAAAAGTGACTGTTAAGCATGTGTCTATAAGCAAGTCTCCCACACAGGAAGTCCATGTGTGCGCATGCGTGTGTGTGTTCCAATAAAACTTTATGTACAAAAACAATGGGTCATAGTGTGTGGCTTTTTTTATTATAGGGTCAGCCACAGGATTCCACAGTACTGTCCGTGGCATCACTGGTATTTATTTATTTTACAAATTTTTAATTGAAGTATAGTTGACATACTACTTTCAGGAAATCCTTTAAAAGTTTCTCTAGGTGGGGCAGGTGCCACTTGCTGGCCCAGACAGAATGTTCGCATGTGACCTATGCTGTGGGTCGTGTCCTTAACTCCCTCCGGTCCATGCCATCATCTAGCCAGCAGGTGCCAGCTAGATGATGGCAGGTCACAGCGCATGGCTCATCCAATGGCCAAGAAAGCTGGCTCCAAAGGTTATTGCTTGTGGGGGACCAGGAGATGACTCTGTGCTGTTGTTTTGGTTTTTAAGCCTCTGTCAAGGGAAGCCCTCAAAGACGACCGTCCCCACTTGAGGCGTCGTATGTAACTCAGTGGGTCGTTAAGCTGTAAGGTGGGTCACGAGAGGCATACTGTCAGTAACGAAGTGCTACAGTTTGAGAATGGTTTATCCTTTTGCCATAAAGAAGAGTTATCCCTATAATAAGATCACGCCCATTGACTTGCCATCCGGGTGCTTTCTCAGAAGGCCGTGAAGGCCTGGGGTTAGAGCTAGAATGCCGGGCCACGCGCTTCGTCAGTGGGAGTCCAAAAACACTCACGTGTGAACCCCCGATAGAGTTTTACAGGAAGAAAAGTGCCCTGTTTCATGGGAAGAAGTACTTCCAAGGAATCTCACCTATCAGAATATTTTATATTTTTTTCCTTTATGATACAAAGACTGCCTTTCAAAGATTTTTCAAGGCAAATTTATAAAAAGTGATCAGCCAGCAAGATCATCAGTACTGAGTCACAGAAAAGACATTTCCTCTCTGAATCAGCTATGTTTGCTCTAACATTTCCCACCGGAGATTAAAGCCGATTTGAAATCTGTCTCCTTTTCGTCTCCTGGGACTATCTTCAGCTGAGCAGAACACTGCCGAGTTTACCACAGTGTCAGATGGAAGTCAGGCGCCAATGAGCAACTGCTGTAAAGTTGAATAAACTGTTCTCAGAGGTTGAAAAGTTAATTGGTACTTTTTCTGTCTCACTAAAGGGTCATCAAATGTCCAATGAAAGCTTGTGGGCATGGTGTGAGGTCTGCATTTAGTGCTGGCTTTTTATGGATACTTTCCCGAAAGAGTGTAAGGGAAGGTGTGAGGCCAATACTCTCGAAAGGTAGAAACTGTGTTACTCTCAGAATCTCTGATCCAATCCCAATTAAAATCTACCAGAAGAGTAGAGAGATCAAGAGAACAGGAAGTATGACCCCAAATAAAAAAAATAAACCTACATGATCGCATAAATTTGAAAGGACAAGTCACCCTACTCCGAAGTAACTTGATCCTCCTCCTAAGAGTTTCTAATTTTAGATTTTTAAGTCCATACTTTTAGCCTCAAAGGGAAGGACCATCCTGTTGCCATTTAGGGGAAAAAAAAAAAGGCAGTTGTATGAATAATCCCTGAGCTGGTCCTGGGATAGAAGTTACTCAATTAAAGTTTGTTTTTGTTAGTGCCAGTCCATAAGCTTTGGGTCAGTGAGGGATGATAACCGAAGGCTCTAACCATTTGTTGGCTGTGACTTCCTGTGCCCAATTGCATTCACTTCCTCTTCTGCAATGGTGAAGTACAGTTTTGAAGATCTTTTCCCTCCACTGGAAGGCTTGTCACTGTCATGATCTGAATGTCTTTTGTAATAATCTCCTCTTTGCACTACTGAGGAAAAGGGATTCATTTTACCCTTTATATTAGCAAATACATCCCTGTGTTGACATTAATATTAAAGAATGTTAACATGAGAAATTAAGTATCAGAGAACCCACCCCACTTAGGATTTAAGGAACCTACAGCGTTGGGTCTGCGCACATACACCACCACCTACAGAATTCAACAGCCAACATTATGGAAATGTGGTGCAAAATGAGGTGAGCTCCGAGTCTGCCCCCAAAGGGTGCTAACAAAAGGCCCCTGTGTTACCACTTTGATTCCAGGATGGATTAAATGAAAATCACATTCACTATGGAATAATCCAGAAGAATCATAGCAATTTACCTGTTTCAGAAATTAGTTGGGCACGCTAGTCCAAAGGGAGGCACAGAACAAGGAAATTAAGTAACCAGCATGAATAATGCACAAGAAAATAAAAATGAGCACATCAGGAACATGTTCTAAAGAAAAAGTTAGGGCTCACGAGTGGCTATCATTCCTGGACCAGCAGAGCCGGTGAGCTGATAAAATAAACTGAAGTCGGACTCTTATCACCTTGGGCGGTTTACACACTCTTCTCAGGTCGCATGTATATTTTCAGTCCAATTTCAGTACCAAGTGACACCACCAGAATGATCTCTGTGGTTAATTTATTGTGGATTCCAGGGGAAAACTCTCCAGTCCCAAACTAGAAAGATGGGGGCATGCATCATCATCAGTGTTTGCTCTCAAGGGGGAGTGAGCAAAGGCATCAAACATCTACCCCAGAGCTCTGACATGTCTGAGGAGCAAATAGGTTCCTCAGGAAAGAATAGGGGACTTTTCCAAAGCAGCTAAGGGCATGCTAGCTTTCACCCACTTTAACTAGAGAGGCTCCATGGTACCCATTCTTAGCTCAGGAGGCTGGTGGGTTACTCGAGGCCCTATTTTAATCGTACGGGCATCGAGAACACATCGCTTTTCCTAAACGTGGAGCAATTTTCAAAACTTCCTTACAAGTAAGGATGTAAAGTCGGCAGTTGTAGAAAGAAGGGAAAATGAGGGTAGGAGGGGGGCAGGGCTGGTAGGGACGCTCGCTGGCCCGTCGGCCTGACTGGGCACCGCCAAAGGTTCTGCCCTCTACACGAAGCCTTCCAAGGGCTGTGGTTGTAACACCAAACCCTGTGTTTCTTCATTCCGTGTAAACTGACTATAGGCACCAGCTACCTTTTACAGCTTTAGCTGCTCTGTTTGACATGAGTGTTTTATCAGCTTCGGTCAAAACCCTACCTTCTTTTATTTATAGCCAATAGGTGAGTGAAGCTTGTACCCACCAAATGAATCTGCAGAATGGAGAGGAGAAAGCAGGCACTGTTATTTTTATTTTTAAAAAAATTATTATTTTTCTCCCAAGTCATAAAGATAGTACTCAGAAATACTTTCTAATGAACTTCGACAGGAGATTACCATTAATAAAAGAAAACAGGCCAGTGGAGGAAGCTGTCAGAGCCTGAAAGGTCAAGGAATTATCTAAAGCATCAGACATCTAAAATAAAACAAAGCCGCCCCAAACCATAATGAGAGCCATCTGGTCATGGGTAATGACTCGCGTGGCTCTGGAATTTCTTTATAGGTGGGGGTTTAGAGATGGCAATTATATTACTCTTTATGAAGGACAGGACCCGAAAGTCAACAGCGTATTTAATAGAGTGAGGGAAGTTTGGGGGGAGAGTTGCTGAAGCCAACCCAAACATGCCTCACCTCCCCGGAACACTTGATCTGATTCTGGGAGATGGCACCCAAGTCCCAGGATTACCTTGCTCTGCTCCTACCCCAGCAAATCAGAAGCAGCCAACTGGCTACAATGATTCCCTGAAAGCATCCTTGCAGGTACCACACTTGTGAGAACAAGGAATGCTCGGCCTCATGATCGAGCAAGCAGAAGGAGCACCAGTCTCTCAGGCCTGCGGGGGCTGCTCGTGATCATTTACAGCAAGGGGAAGCTTTTCTGGGAAATAATGGGACCTCGAGGCCTATAAGGAGCCCCAGACGAGGCACCAGGTATTTAAGGCACTCCTTACCTGCTGGGATCCAGTGCAGGAGCACCTAATGATTACAAACAGGTTAAACCTTGGGTTGGGGTGTCCGGTACATTTTCACTCTTTGTGTATGCTCCTTCATTAAGATCCAGTGTCATCAATAACGTTGAATCAAGTTTCTGAATGAGGAAACTGCTCTGGTTCCAAAAGTTTAGTCCAAGGGATGCTGACTTAAATGCTAAGATATTAGTTGAGTCCAAGCTTAATTCCTTTCTCTTGAAACGGCTCTCCTTGGAGAAAGCAAACGTAGAGGAAACATTGCTTACCTTCCTGGGAAAATGTCCTGGGACTGGGCTGGGGGCTACTCTGGCCGTCTCTCTCCTTGTCCGATGGAACCTTCTTCAGGACAGGCGGAAGAAGAGCCACTTTAGAGGAGCCAGGGCTGGATGGAGAGTCTGGGATATCCTCTAGGGAGACACAAACGCGTGAATCCAACACTCCCACAAACTGGATTCCGAAAACATAAGCCAGGCTAATCTTAAAATATGAACGGCTGATAATTTTTTAAAAGCGTCACAGAATTTCTCTGGCCAAAACACAGGTTTCGCGTTCCTGCAGGTAACATCTACGAACGGTAGGGGGGAAATAATTAAAATTTATGAAAGGTTAAAAATCTCTAAAAATCACAGATGTGAATTTATCTTGCAGACACAGAATTTCAATGAGCTGATATTTGAAAATTACACTCTAAGTGAACTCAATGTTCCTTCTGCCTCAAACACAGAGGCTGTTGGATATTTCTCAAATATGTGATATTTATAACCTCCTGCCTCTACCTGCTGCCAAATCCAGTGAAGTGGTCACGAAATACATACAAACATATACATGTAGGAACGTGGGTGCGCATACCTATATACAGACTGAGACCACTAAGAATAACTTGGAATCATGGACTTTAAGAACTAGAAGGAGTTTGGTGATTACTGCACAAATGAAGAAATTAATAGATGACCTGCTGAAGGAAAATGATGACAAAACCGCTAGGATTAGAACTCTAGTCTCGGGGCGCCTGGGTGGCTCAGTTGGTTAAGCAACTGCCTTCGGCTCAGGTCATGATCCTGGAGTCCCGGGATCGAGTCCCGCATCGGGCTCCCTGTTCAGCGGGGAGTCTGCTTCTCCCTCTGACCCTCCCCCCTCTCATGCTCTCTATCTCATTCTCTCTCTCAAATAAATAAAATCTTAAAAAATAAAAAATAAATCTCTGTAATGTTTAGGGTCGTTTAGAATGGTGCTTCTGGGGGCGCCTGGGTGGCTCAGTTGGTTAAGCGACTGCCTTCGGCTCAGGTCATGATCCTGGAGTCCTGGGATCGAGTCCCGCATCGGGCTCCCTGCTCGGCGGGGAGTCTGCTTCTCCCTCTGACCTTCCTCCCTCTCATGCTCTCTGTCTCTCATTCTCTCTCTCTCAAATAAATAAATAAATAAATAAATAAAAAGAACTCTAGTCTCTTAATCCTAAAGGCTATGCTGTTTCATTAGAACTGAAAGGATTTCCTGAATTGTGCTCCTTCCTCTGCTCTGTGGCCGGCAAGGTTATTTGAACTTGGCATGTGCGCGTGTGTGTGTGTGTGTACAGAGGTGACAATTTTCGGTCAGGTTCTCCTCAGCCTTCTCCTTCCAATTCAACTCTCTTATGTGCTTCACTGTATGAACAGGGTATGAAAGAGCTCTCCCTGCCCCAACAATCTCTCAGAGCTGCGGAGAGGAAACAAAGGATGGATTTGAAAGTGCCTGCGGAATTCGCAAGCGCTATAAAAACAAATATAAGTCTCGATACACCAAGTGCTAAGAAACAAATGAACACATTTAACAAATTGAAAATAGAAGCTCCTTGCGACAGAATATTGGAAATCCAGCTAATTTGACATTCAGACTTCCCAAATGAGGAGCCAAAATACTCTACAAACTAGGTCCATTTTGTAAGAGCCGTTCCCTTCCTGCAGACTAGAGCTACACCTTGCTGACGAAAACACCAGCCTGCTTTTGAGTAGTCATTTAAAACAATTCTTTTAATTACTATTTTTTTTTGCCTTCACTCTCTGCACTCTATTATGAAGATATTCTGTGTGCACCAAGAAATATTCTGTGTTTCCCATCATAACAAACTTTGATCTGTAAAAAGGTTTGAGCAGAATTAGGAAGTTCTAAGTGATCTGCTTTAAGGGTCAGCTGCCTGAGGTGACCCCAGGGTCCCCCTGTGGCTGTGCTTTGAAGACTGGGCATTGGGTTTCTTGAGGGACGAATGGGCTGTGGAGACCAGCGAACATTAACCAACTGGTCGCTTGGTGAACAAAAGACACATTTGAGGGAAAATGGGGAAGACCCACAGTGGAATGAGTTTGGGCGTGTGCGACGCCGCCTTTTTTTCTCATTCCACCCAATCCTCTGCGTGTGGATGAATGACTATGATGAGCTGCGTGTCTTACTTTCTAGTACGCATGCCCACAGGGAGGAGGCCGGTGGGAGCGGTCACCCTGCAGCTGGGGGTGTCCTAGAGTCTGGCTTCTGCTCACCAGCTATGGGACTTGTCAAACTGAGTGTCTCTGGGCCTCACATTCTGCATCTGTGGTGGGGACATTTGGAGTTTATCCACGCAAAGCACTTAGGACAGTGCCTGGCACAGAGCGAAGTGTTAAGATTAGCAGTGATGACGGTGATGAGCATAATCCGACTATATATCTCTACCCTTACTTGCCTAATTATTATGGGGGAATAAAGTGAAGAGGTGATATGGGGTTCATTACGGTATCCATTCTGCTTTTGTATATGTTTAAAAATTCTTAGAATAGACCCTTGGGGAAAAAAAGAAAAAAAAAAAGGCCTGAGAGGGAAGGGCAGTTGCAGGAGAGAAAAAAGCAGAGTCTAATCCATTCCTAATATTTTTAAGTTTTTTCTCTCAGTAGATTTTCTATACAAGAGTCAGCAAATGTCTTCTGGAAAGGGCCAAACCGTAAATATCTCAGGTTTTGCAGGCCAAACGGCCTCTGTCATGACTCAGCTCTGCGATGTTAGCGCAAAAACAACTGGAGACAATATGGATACGGATGGCCTGGCCACGTGCCGCCAACATTTCATTTACAGAAACAGGCCCATAGTTGGCCAAGCCCTGTTCTAAACCCTAAATATTTCACAGACTATGGGGCAAAAAGAGAAGAACTTATGCTCTCCCTATTTGTGGCCCCCTGTCCTTAATGCGCGGCCTTCTGAAGGGTCTGTAGACCCCGGAGACAGTTCTCAGAAGGCTCAATGAAGCCCTGCAAATGGGCCAACACAACACAAGGCTGTCTTCTCATTTGGCCCTCTAACCTGTGGCCTGAATGCAGGGACAGTCTCTGAGTCCCTGGGCTGCGGTGTTGAATAAAGAAACTCCTCAGGGGCGCCTGGGTGGCTCAATCAGTTAAGCGTCTGCCTTTGGCTCAGGTCATGATCCCAGGGTCCTGGGATCGAGCCCTGCATCGGGCTCCCTGCTCAGTGTGGAGCCTGCTTCTCCCTCTGCCTGCGCTCCCCCTGCTTGTGCTCTCTCTCTGTCAAATAAATAAAATCTTAAAAAAAAAGAAACTCCTCAGTCTTTGTCCCTGTCGAAACTGTTGGAAGGTTTCTCTGAGCCCTCCTGCAGATCCCCTGTGCCCATGTTCACCAGCAGCCCCCGGAACCATGGATGGAGTCGCGATCCAGCTAGCCCCAGATGCCGCCTGACGGGGGGTGTGGTGGGGGGAGGGGGGGTCACCTCCTGCTCAGCAGAACCCTTACCGGGCCGTGAGGAGGTTCTCGGTTTCTGCGGGATGGTGGGCCGCGCTGCCAGGCTGGGTTTGGGGGACTGCAGGAGGGGCTTCGGGCTGGTCGGTGTGCTGGAAGAGCCCCGCGACCTGGAGCCCGCATCCACTTTGGGCTCCGCTTTGGCATTCTTTTCGGGTGTTCCCAAACCGAAGCGGCTCTCCGCAACACCTGGGTGCAGTTTAGGCACTGCAATGAAAATGGGGACAAAGAGCACACTTTACTTTAAAACTCAAAGGTTAAAGAAATGAACCATTCGAAGCTGGGAGAGATCTGGTACAAGCCGCCATAAGCATTTCTTGTCCTTTCTCATCAGAGGTGTTTCAGAACTGAAGCACGTCGTTGCTCTAGCATGCCTGTAGGATCAAAACACGCTGGTGGAAGACTACACTTCTTTGTGGGAAAGCAGTGAACTCGGTGGTGCGCTTCTGATCACTCCTGACTACTCCACAGAGGACAAGCGTCAAGTTCAAGCGTGTCCGTGTCCGTGTCCATGCTAGTGGACGGAGAGCACGCAGGGCCGAAAGCACTGGAAGCACTCAGATCTTTCTCAGACGTGGCACGAGGTGCAGGCACAGGTAAAACCAGCTGTAGGTGCCTCGTTTCTGGATAATCAGCAGCAGGTAGGGGTCTGGCTGCGGGTCCCCAGCGAGGAGAGCTATGCTGACGTCCATAACCTCCCACGTAGCGAGAACTGTGAGAATGGCTTCAGGTTCAATGTCCCACCCCTGCTGGTTAAACATGAGCCACGTTCCATCCCTTACTGCATGAAGATACTCAAGCTCAACACGGGACTTTCAAAGAGCAAAGCGAGCTTTCTGACATGCAATTTGTAAGTTACTCTTCGGTTCCCATCAAACAGGTCTTATTCTTTTACTACACCCGAAAAGTCAGAGGGACGAAGGATAGTGGATATTCATGCTGAAAGGAAAGAACATTCCTTCATCTCAAACAAACGGGTCACCTTCCACCTACCGTGTGCGGCTGATTTTGAACATCGGCCATGACCCCACCTCCCCCCAGTCCTCAGATGCCCACAGTTTGGGAGTTCTTCTCAAAGACATTTCTTCCCTTCGGGGAACTGGCAAAGGTGCCCTGTCCAGGTACACGGCTACTGGGGTGGGAGACACGGCCCAGGTGGAGCTGCGGCAGGTGGAGGGGCGCGGCCATCCAGGTGAAAGCTGACAACACGTGACACAGAGGCCCATCTCCCTTCTCATCCTAATTTTTCTTCTGTCAATCATGTGTGACTCCTGGAACCAGACGGGAAGTGCTTCTCCTTAGGGGGTGATGGTCTTACCTGCCCCACATCCGTCCAGCCGTTCTGTGCCGCCCAAGGCCAGGCTGGAGGAATCCTGAGAGATGGCCTCATTCCCGAGCTTCTGAAAAATTCAAGCACACAGCCCCGGGAAAGTGCATATTTATTTAAAATGTAAGAAAAAGAACAAAGCAGAACATAAATGACAACAAATAATGGCCTCTTTACTGCTCTCACACTGACTGTGTCTCACCTCTCTGTCTCCCTGAGCCTCCTCCTGGAACAAAGCTCCAGTGAGCAGGTTCTGTTCTGCGTTCACAGTCAGGGCCGAGGTCCAGAGTGTGGCCAGTCCCTAAGAATGCTTCCCCCAGGTGACAGGTGCGTGGGCTCAGGGGAAGCCAGGGGGCTCAGGGACAGTTCCTGCTTCCTGTGGGGTTTTTCTGTGGAATACCTATACAGCTCGGCAGCCCCTGATGCTCCACGCAGCAGGGACAGGGACACTCTGTGAGTTGCTGGGACCCTCCCTCCAAGTTGAGCTCCCCAAATCAAATTTTAAAAGCAGTGGAAGCCTTTTCAACTTCAATGTACAGGAAAGGTAAAAAGGGGCCTATAACGGACAGGGCCTTCCCTTGCCACTGAGGCAGAACCACAGGACCAAGAGTCTTGTTTAGGAGGTCACGGATGAACACGCCAGAATTAATTTAAAAAACCCAAAAGTGGGCGCCTGGGTGGTTCACTCGGTTAAGCATCTGCCTTCGGCTCAGGTCATGATCCCAGGGTCCTGGGATCAAGCCCCGCATCCGGCTCCCTGCTCAGCGGGAAGCCTGCTTCTCCCTCTCCGTCTGCCCTGCCCCCCCTCGTACTTTCTCGCAAAAATCAAAAAGAAAAAGAAAAAGATGCCAAAGCTTCAAGCGAAGGGGTTTGTAACAGCAGAGGGGGGCGAGGTTAGACGTGGTTGTCTTGGGGAAGGAGTGGTAACCCCTGAAGCCAGGACTCGGGCTCTTCCTTGCGGTGCAGAAAGCCTACCTAAGAGCGAGGCATTTAGATACAAAAAGGGCCTGAAACGAAACACTTAGGGTTTGCTTAATATGCCCTAAGCATCCTGTTGACAAAGACGATCCGCATCTACCTCCCGTCCCAAACCACAAAGCAGCTGGGCAGGGAGACCGGGGCCTGACCTTCAGCCTGTCGCAGCCCACGCTCTGGCAAACCTGAAAAGCACATAGCTGCTGCCGCTTCCCAGCTCCCCGCTATTCGTGACGCTATAGGGGGGGTTACCTGAAACTCGGGTAGGATCTGACTCATCTACGGCATTTACCAGCCAGCCGCGGCCAGACGCTGGCCGGCAGCGCCGGCTCCCCCGCACGGCACCGGGCACGGTAGCAGGTGCCCCGGCCTCTCAGCACGACCAGGGAAGCTCCACTGGGGGAGGCTGCCGTGCAGGTGTCTGAGGAGGAATGTGCACGCAGGTTCCGCGGCCAGAATGCGCACACTGTTTGGTGTCCCTAAGGAAGAGGGATCCCAAGGAAAGGGCGTCCCGCGCCAGGGCCGCAGGTGAGCTCGAGGGAGCCCACTGGGAGGACGGGCGCGAAGTCCCCGCCTGGACCCGCAGGGGGCGCCCGAGCCCTGGACCAGAGCCGTCAGAGGCGGGGCCTAGCCGGCGCCCCGCCCAGCACCTCCTGGCCTCCGGAAGGCGGGGCCGGGTGTCCCTGCGCTCAGACACAGGTAAGGAGGTGGCCCACTTGCACGTGGCCGGGACGAGGCTGCGGCGAGCAAGACGCCAGCGCCCAAGTGGAAGGGGACCCCGGCTTTCGGGCGTGAGCGCCGGGCTGGCCCCCAGAGCCAAGGCCGGCTCGCACTTCGCACCCCCGGCGCCTCGCTTGCCTGCGCTTCAAGTACAATCGGAGGAGGTGTGTTTTCTCCTTCCTTCCGGGCTTTCTCAGGTAGGTAACGGGGATCAGACACGCCCGGGCGGAATACGGATAAAACGCTGTAACGTCTTTGAGAGCAGGCAGCTGACGAGGTGGCCCCCCCAAGAAAAGATGGGGCTCTACGTATTCAGCACTTGTTACTCGCCTTTGTTAATAAGCGAGAAGCACCACGTCTTCACTTTCACGGTCCTTTTCCTTTAAATACATGTATTAAATGTGAATAGTGTAAAGAAAATTATTCAAGAGTGAAGACACCATAGATTTTACCAATAGTATACCGACCAGTGCGGCTTATGCTGCTAACTTTTGTAAAGAATATAGTCATTTTAGGGGAAAATACTCTTATACTAATTCTGTGGGGGGTCTTTTGTTGTTTTTTCTTAAGAGAGAGAGCTCATGAGGGAGGGGAGGGGCCGTAGGGGCAGACAGAGAATCTCAAGCAGGCTCCCCAAGGGCAGCACAGAGCCCGACAGGGGGCTCGATCCCACAGCCCTGAGATCAGGACCTGAGCCAAAATCAAGAGTCAGACGTTTAACCGACTGAGCCACCCAGGTGTCCCTTCTTATACATACTAAGTTTTGAAAACCTTTCCTATTTTTTATTATTCTGATAGAACACTGCTGACCGGTTTGAATTTTCAATACAGGCATACCTCATTTTATCGCACTTTGCAGATACTGCTTTTGTTTTTACAAGTTGAGGGTTTGTGACATCACTGCGCTGAGCAAGTCTGTCAGCACCATTGTTCCCACAGCATTTGCTCACTTCATGTCCCTGTGGCACATTTTGGTAACTCTTACAATATTTCAAACTCTTTCATTATTGTTCTCTTTGTTACAGTGATCTGTGATCAGTGATGTTACTATCGTAATGGTTCTGGGTGCCATGAACCGTGCCCACATAAGTCAGTGAACTTCATTGATAAATGTGGTTCATGTTCTCACTGCTCCACCAACCAGCCGTCCCTCCCCCCACCCCGCCGCCCCCCATCTCTCTCCCTCTCGTCACATCTCCTTATGCCCTGAGACACAACAATATTGAAATGGGGCCAGGTAATAACCCTACAATGGCCTCTAAGTGTTCAAGTGAAGGATGAGTTACACGTCTCCCTTTAAATCAAAAGCTAAAATGATTAAGCTTCCTGAGGAAGGCATGCAGAAAGCTGAGAAAGGCTGAAAGCCAGGTCTCAAGCCAGTTACCCAAGCTGTGAATGCAAAGGGGAAGTTCTTGAAGGAAATGAGAAGTGTTATTCCAGTGAACATATGAATGATAAGAAAGTGAAATAGCCTTATTGCGGATATGGAGACAGTCTGAGTGTCCTGGACAGAAGATCAAACCAGCCACAGCATTTCCTTAGGCCAAAGCCTCATCCAGAACAAGGCCCTAACTCTTCAATTCCATGAAGGCTGAGGGAGGTGAGGGAGGTGAGGAAGCTGCAGAAGTTTGAAGCTAGGGGGGGGGGGGGGGGTCATGAGGTTAAAGAAGCTTCAGAAGAGAAAAATGCAAGGTGAAGCAGCAGGTGCTAATGGAGAAGCTTCAAAAAGTTCTCCAGTAGATCCAGCTCAGAGAATGAACGAAGGTGGCTACACTACAAAACAGATTATCAGTGTAGATGAACAGCCTTCCTTTGGAAGAAGATGCCTTCTAGGACTTTCACAGCTAGAGAGGAGAAGTCAACGCCTGCCTTCAAAGCTTCAAAGGACAGGCCGACTCTTATTAGGAGCTAATGCAGCTGCCGATTTGAAGTTGAAGCCAATGCTCAGTCCCCATTCCAAAAATCCGAGGGTCCTTAAGAATAATGCTAGATCTACTCTGCCTCTGCCCTATCAATGGATAACCAAAAAAGCCTGGATGACAGCACATCTGTTCCTAACATGCTTTACTGACTATTTTAGGTCCACTATTGAGACCTACTGCTCAGAATAAAAAATTCCTTTCAAAACATTACTGCTCATGGACAACGCACCTGGTCACCCAAGAGCACGTTGTGGTTTATTGTTTTCACGCCTACTGACACAACATCCATTCCACAGCCCATGGATCAAGGACTCATTTCAACTTTCGAGTCTTACTATGTAAGAAATACATTTTGGGGGCTAATGCTGCCGTAGTACTTCTTCTGATGAATCTGGGAAAGTCAACTGAAAACCTTCTGGAAAGGATTCGACATTCTAAATGCCATTCAGAACATTCCTGATTCGTGGGAAGAGGTCAAAACATCAACATGAGCAGACTCTGGAAGAAGTTGACTCCAACCCTCATGGAGGACATGGAGGAGTTCAAGACTCCAGTGGAGGAAGTCCCTGCAGACGTGGTGGGAACAGCAAGAGAGCTAGAAGGGGAGCCTGAAGAGGGGACTGCATTGCTGCCCTCTCAGGGTCAAACCTGAACGAAGGAGGAGGGGCTTCTTACAGATGAGCGAAGCAAGTGGTTTCCTGAGATGGAATCTACTCCTGGGGGGAAAGATGGAGTGAAGATTATCAGAATGACAACAGAGGATTTAGATTATAACAGAAACTTAGTTGATAAAGCAGCAGCAGGGTTGACAGGATTCACTCCAATTTGAAACAAGCTCTGTTGTGGGTGAAATGCTCTAACAGCATCACGTGCTGCAGAGAAATCATTTGTGAAAGGGAGAGTCAATCAGTGTGGCAGACTTCATGGTTGTCTTATTTTAAGATACTGCCACGGCCAACCCGCCGTTAAGTAACCACCACCCTCATCGGTCAGCAGCCATCGACGAGGAGGCAAGACCCTCCACCAGCAAGCGCAGACGATCGCTATTTCTTATCGATAAAATAGTTTAAAATTGTAAGGTTTGTACATTGTTTTTTTAGACACAATGCCAGTTGCACACTTAAGAGACTAAAGTACGGTGTAAACATGATTTTCTACGTACTGGGAAACCCCCAAACTCATTTGACTCGCTTTTATTGTGATATTTGCTTTATTGTGTTGATCTGAACTGAACCCACAACATCTCCGGGGTCCCCCTGTCCTAAGGATTTTTATTATTGATGTTGTTTTAAATAGACACAAGATGGCGCTAGGAGCTCATTACTATAAGCCTTGGACAACTAAGACCTAAAACATAGGAATTTTGTCACTCCAAGCCAATTTATGTATCCAATCCAAAGCACATGGAAAAAACCCTCTAGCACTTCCCATCTTTCTACCAAAAAGCAGCTGTTCATCAGTGAAAACAGTGATAAAATAAACAGCAATAAACAGCTCGTTAGTGAAAATAGCCCATTCATTGTTGTAAGAAATTCTATAAAATGGATTGAAATTTAAACATTTCCTTGGGCGTCTGACTCACCAGTGATGTGGTCAGTGTTTATTCAGAATTCTGACCAGTGAAGGCCACATTGTGCCTGCCTTGCTGAATTAGCAGAATACAGTTATATGGTCCCCCCTCTGCACCCTCCTCAACCTTCCGTAAGGGTCAGTGAGTAAGTTAGGAGAGATCTGTCACAGGGAAATTGCTGGATAACTATGGTGCTGGTGGAGGAACTACGGTGAACAGTTGTAAAGTCACATGGGATGCAGGATTTAATGAAAAAATAATCAGTTGTTAAGTCATGTAAAACAGCCCTCCACACCCTGGTCTATAATACAGTTTACTAGTAACTTTCTAAAAATCAAGGGTTCATTGGGGTGAATTGTTTTATTCTGATACTTCAAAAAAAACAGATGGGCAATTTTCCTTTCTTTAGGAAACCCAGTTATATACATGAAAAAGAGCTCAGATTCATGCACTATACCCAAAACCTGGGTTAACCTGGGTTTGATGAGCTTAGTGATCACAATAAAGCTATAATCTTTCAAGTAGCTGCAGGAGAAAGGAGAGATAATGGAAGAAAAAACCACAATGTCTACTTTAAAAGATGTTCGAAGGATAAATGATATATTAAGTCAGATTTTGGGGGGGGGACTTGGCAATTTTGAAACAATCAACTTTTTCTTCATAGCAATCCACAACATATCTCAATGACCAAGTATTCAGTTAATTCTAACAGAATACCTTGACCCTCTTTCCTTTTGACTTTCAAATCTGGAATATAGTAAGGAATTTTTAGGTTTGGAAAAGGGAATTATGAAAAAACTGAAAAGCAGATCTATTTTCATATAATTAGAATCTGGTTTCAGTATTTTTTAAGATTTTATTTTATTTTTAAGTAAAAATAAAACCTGACACAAGGCTTGAATTCACAACCCTCAGATCGAGAGTCGCACGCCCTACTGACTGAGCTGGCCAGGCACCCCCATGGCTTCAGTATTTTTATTAGCCTCTGTCAGTTCTATTTCTGGTCACGCTCAGGTCTCATTTTGGATTCAACAGACTGGTCCTCTCCCCAGCTCTGAGCATCTCCCTGCATTCCCAGGCTCCTGACTTGCACAGAAAGCACCTCGGCAGGTGGGGAAAGGCCAGCAGAGTCTCAGCCAATGACTTACCTTCAAACACTGTGGCTCCGAAAAGCGGGCCCTCGCACCGGAGGGAAAACATGGCCCTGCCCTTGTTGTCTGTGCTCTGGGTTCTTTCGGAAAAAGGCTTTTGGATTTGGATTTTTACTTCATCAAACAGGCTAGCTCTGTTCCTCTCTCGCCCATAAAAACCGAGAGGGGGCAAATCACACAGACAACCGAGTCAGAAGGGACCCACCCTCACCTTCTGCGCATAGGCCGCTCTCCTCTCCTGCTTGGCCTTCATCTCTGCCAGCAGACCGCTGCCCATCACCTGGACCCCGTACCTCCGCCCGCCCTGCGGACTCCTCTTGCTGTCACTCCGCTCCACCTTGCCCACGTCCTCCCCTTGACCTTCCTCAACGGAGTCGGGGGTTTTTATCTCCTCTGTCCGCTCCGAACTGCCATTGTGCTCCGCGGGCTTCGCATCCTTCCTGGGGGTGTCCGTGGCTGGACTTCTGACGGCCCCCTTTGGCGAGGACGGTTCGTCCGTCGTCAAGACCACGGGTGGCCGCTCAGATTTGGACCGGGATTTGATTAAATTGAGAAAGCCGCTTTTCCGAGAGTCTCGCTTTTTCTTTTCATCTCCTCCTTCGCTAAGCTCGTGGGACTCTGAGCCTCTTGCTGATGATCTCCTGGGATTCAAAAGAACAAATACTGTGGGTTTTGCTGTAATTAAAGCTCCAGCCAGAATCAGTCAAAATACAAATACGGAGATTGCTGCTTCTCTAGCAGCCATTCCGAAGCAGTTAAAAAATTTGAGTCTTTGCCCTTGGTAAATAGAAATGTGGAATGTTATCATAGTCACAGGTCAGGAGAGGGAGGTACCACCAGTTAAGAATGAAAACCTGAAGGGGTAGGTGTTTCTGTATCTAAATGCTCTGGTCAATGGCCTCTCCACTTGTAAGAACTTCCAGCAAAGCTGGCTTCTCAAAGACACAGGTCGGGGATGGCCTTATTTAATCTGACTGGCATTAGAAAGGGCCAGATTTCCCCCACGGCCACCTAAAATCCTTGCATAATCACTAGATCACATCTGAAATCCCACCGTTAGCGCTCAACTCAAACAAAGATGTGGGTTCTTGCTTAAATGTAATACCACTAAAAGGCAACAAGGACAGTGAGCTTTGGTAGAGAGTTGTACAAAAGAGTATGTTCAGGAATGAAAGACAATATTCAGGAACGGGGAAATGGGTAGGGGAAAAAGCAAGTACAAGGGGCCGATGGGAGGTCTCCCTGGTGCCTTTCACTTAGAGATGGCAGACGCAGACCCCATTAGCTCCTCTGAGTCCCCCGTGAAACCACGGCCAAAGGTGTAAAGAAAAAAATAAAGGCAAAAGCCCCAGACTGGAAGAAAGACAAAACAACACAGTCTGGAAGCCAAAACAATTGTGAGTGAAAACGGACTCAACAGACATAGAAAGGTGCTCCCTGAAGCGCTGGTGGGGGAGACAAGAGGCGGTGGGTTTGCACGGGGCTCCAGGCGCCTCTGGAAACAGAAATGAAGGGGGGCTCTAGAGAGGGAGAGAGCCAGAAGCCCATTCACCAAACCGTCAGATCCTCTCCCCAAACCAGAGACCAAAACTGCCCCTTCGCGCCCAAGTTTACCCGCCGGGGAGGGTGAGGGGCAGCAGACCATGGCACCCCAAAATATACCTCTTTGGCACAAGGATTATTTTAGACTGATTAAGAAATAGCAGATGCTAACTGAACATAATAAAAATAAATAAATACATAATAAAATAAATAAAATAGGAATGACTTAAAAAAATAAATAAAATAAAAATCAAGGTTAAGCTCAAGAAGAGCAAAAATAAAAAAATAAAAAGAAATAGTAGATGCCGGAGAAGCTCTGAGAACTGAGAAGTTGCCCTCTGGGAAGAGCCGTTTATAAGAGAAATCTCCATTTATAAGTGTGTTCCTCTCAGTAGCAGGAAGAGGAGGAGGAGAACTAAATCTCTAGAAACTTATCAATGGAGAAGGTATGGACTTAAATCTGTGTAACACCCTTACCCTGTTTAGAGACCTTTTCCTGGTAACCTCCCCACACTTATCCTACACCCTTCCTGCCCCCCATCCCAACATCTGTCTTTTGTTTTTAGCTGAAAATGGCATTTAAGGTGGTGGCTTGAGCCATTCTGGGAAGCTACTCAGTTTTTCTGAGTCTCTCCCATGTATATAGGAAGCATCCTTGTTCTTGAACTTCTGTTTTTCTCCTGTTAATCTGTCTTTCATTACAGGAGTATCTCAGCCAGGAACCTAGAAGGGTAGAGAGAAAATTATTTTTCCTCCCCTACAATCACAGGAAAGCCTGCATATTGGAACAGTGATACTCACAAGCTCTTTCTCTCATTCTGGATCCTAGAATAGGGCAGCCAGGTTTATGCCCTCCAGGCAGGAGATCAAATTTCTCAACAAGCTCAAGAGAAAAGACCCAAAGACTCAGATAGTTAGGGAGACCCTCGCCCAACAAAATGATCCAAGAAGGGTACCCTACATTGAAGTCTACCATTCAACAGGCTCTACTTGTTGCCAGGTGAACTGGGGAGACCCTGGGCCCTTGACCCAGCCTGTCCCAAAGATGTCCTGGAATGCTCTTGGTCTCATCAGGAGGAAGAACTGAAGGACAGACACACAACACACTGGATAAGCAACATAAGCAGAAAGTTTATTAAACCGAAAGTACACTCTCGAGGGGAACCTGGCTGGCTCAATGGGTGCAGCAAGCAACTCTTGATCTTGGGGTTATGAGTTCAAGCCCCACATTGGGTGGAGAGATTACTTAAAAATAAAATCTTTAAAAAAACAAAACAAAAAATAAATTATACTCTCGAGATGTGAGTATAAGCTTAAGAGACAGCGAGCTGTGTGCGGGGGTTTGGGGTTCTACCTTTTATGCGCAGTTAACAAGAGAGTATAATATTCATTATTTGGTGTGGGGAAGCAGGGTTTCCCGCTTTTTCTTCCTCACTTGCTCAGGGCTTTCCTGTCATGGCGCCACCATCTTGGGCCTGTCTGGTGGGATCCGGCCTCTCGTGGATGCTGCCAGGACAGGCCTCTGACCTTCCCCACAGCTGGCCACGGCCGCCTCCTTGCTGGCCTCCAGGCATCCCGTTAGAGCCTCCCTGCCTCTAAGACACCAACTTCCAAGCTCACTAGTGTCTTATTTCATTTTAAATGAAGGAGCAAAAAACGGTTGCACCATCAAACAAGCATAATAGGAAAATGTGATAGCTGGAGGTAAAACTCAAGGTTGGAAGATATAGGTGAGGAAATCCGCCAGATGACAAGGAATAGGGTAACAGAAAGAATGAGAAAATGAGAGAGAAAGATAAAAACAAAACAAAATAAAAACTAGGGATTCATAGAGAAAACACATAATTTGAATAATGGATGTTTTAGAGAAAGAGTAGAGAGAAAAAGGAAGAGAAGAAATTATGAAAAAAATAATTCCAGAAAAACCCCAGAACCAAAGCACATGAATTTTCAGATTGAAATGGCTCATTAGTGCCTAGCAAAGGGGTTCAAACAAAAAAACAAAACAAAACAAAGCAAACCCACCCAGAGCCAATCATCATAAATTTCTGGGAACAAAGAGAAAATCCCAAACACTTTCCAGAAAAAGAGTAAAAACAAAAACAAGTAACAAAGGATCAGGGCGGGCTCATGACGACATTGCATTTGTACGGGCCAAGGCCAGGCTGCCTCAAGATGGGCTGCTTTGGCATGAAGATTATTTTGAGTGAACAAGTCATCAAAACCCAGCCAATTCAGGAAAAAGCTCCTCACATCCCCCCTCGACTGCCTAAAAGAATTTAGATAGAGGACCTCCTCCAGGAAGAGAGCTGTGGGCACTGAGAACTACATTACGCTACGAACCAGGAGTGCTAGGTGGCGCAGAACCTAGCAAGGCCTGTCGGACCAGGCCTCTATGTCCCCTTGACTGAGTGGCTCAGCAGACACTTGTGAAGCAAACATTTACTCTTCCTGAGAACTGCATTCCTTCCCGTTGAAGTCCCGACCCCTGTCGCCATCTCCTTAGTCCAAAATGACGTATGTGCCTCATTTTGCTGGACTGACTTTGGAATTTCCCCTCCGTGTGGCTTCCCTATACATACACTATTATATTTGATTCTCTCCTGTTAATCTTTCTCATGTCAATTTGATTCTTAGTCCGGCTAGAAGGATCTTGAAGGGGACAGGGTATTCTCGCTCCCCGACAGACAGATTCTTACAGCAACACTAGAAGCTAGAAGGGAATGGGACCAGGTTTTGAAAATTCTGAAGTAAGATGGATTCAATCGAGAATTCTATACGTAGTTACACTGTTAATCAAAACAAAAGATCTACAAGTCTCAGATGCTCCCCTCCCAAGCGGCCCTTCTCAGGATGCAACCGGAGGAGGTCGTTCACCAAAACAAGGGAGTCAAAGGAGGAAGGAGAAAACACAGGCCAAAGGAAACAGGAAAAGGACACAGGCATGTGGCCAAGGGAAGCCCCCAGTAGAAAGAGACGGGAGGTGGCGGGGGTGACGGCAGGGAAATGGGCCCAGATGCCACACGCAGTCAGTCAGGCAGCAGCGAAGGACAGGTCTGTCTGTCGCAGGAGATGACACGGAGGATACCTGAACAAATGCGGAGGAGATTTATGCCTTTCTTGGAGAGGTATGGGATATGGCAGGGACAGGAATACGGAAAAGTCAGCAAACGGGAAGGGGATGATTATTAACTGCAGGGAACCTAAGAGGCTGTAAAGGAGAGCAAACCCAAAGATGGTGTAACTCAGTCATGAATATTCACATGGAAGAGAGAGAGAGAGTGTGGTGGGCAGTAGGGTCACAATGTATCAGAGCTAAATTATCATCCTCTACAGTGAGGAGCTAACAGTCATGCTTGCTATCTAAATCTGAAAAACAGGAAATAGCAAAAAAATGTTATTAAAGAATATGGAAGCATAAATAAAAAATAAATAGCTAAAGGCATAGGAATTAATTGCCTCTGGGGAATAGGGAGTGGGGAAAGAAACAATAGTTTGTTTTTTGGGGGTTTTTTTTGGTAAGAGCCTTGTAGAACATCTGGTGTTTTAAACTAGGAGCATTTATAACTTTGATTTGCAAATGTTCTTCATACAACTTGCAGATTTTACCCGTGCCTAGGCCTTTACACATCAAACTGACAGTCTGTTTTTATATAACAAAAAAGAAATGAAAAAAAAAATCAAAACTTCTAGTAGATTCCATCATTATTTGATGAAAATTGATTTCTAGTTCTATTATTTGTGCACTGAAACATACTCCCAGAGCAGTATCTTTGTAGAAAGTGGATTTTATACCTTCTAAAATTCGCCTAACTTTCCTCCAGAGCCCGTCACAGAAGAAGGCATCATAAGGATGCAGGAAATCACACGGGGGCAGACCAAGCATGCATACACCTTCCACTAACAACATACCAACTTCTGAAATTTAGGAGGAGGTGAGCCCCCAGTGGTGTCTGTAGTTTGTAGGGATACAGGGCAAGACCGTGTAAATTCATTCAACCAACTGTGACTGAAGACAGACTATATATTACAGGGCTGTGTCAGACACTCAAGTTATAATGAACAGTAAGACCTGGGGGGATGCTTCTGAAGAACAAACAAGCATTCTCTGGGGACAAATGACTTGCGAGCACAACATTAAAAGGGGACATTGCCATTTCGTTCTGTTTATGTTTGCATATCGGGACTGCCTGAATCTTTTACACTGAGAGTAAATCCGTCCATTCCTCACACCGTAAAAAAATTTAAAACAGAAGAAATGCTCAGAGGATTATGTGTGCTCTAACAGATGGGTGCAGAGGATGAAAAAAAAAAAAAAACTTTGAGTCAGCAGCAGAGAAAGAGCAATTAATCTGGGGGGTGGGGACAGAGTAGTCCTGAGACAGTTTCAGAGAATAAATGACATTGAGGTTTGTTCTTGAAGAATGGGAGCATGGAATCTTTCCTCGGATGCCAAGCTTCAAGGCCAGTGTCAAAGAAGACAAATAATTGGGTCCTGAAGCTTCTAACGTGCGGTGAGTTATACTGGTATGGATATAAAAACTTCACTTATTTCCACCTCACCATCCTGCTGAGACAAGGTAAGGCACATCAATCTATGGAATGGACCAGTTTCTTCCCTACGTGTGCTGGCCTGTCCACCCTCCCACCCTCGGCTTATCGCTATGGTTTCAGTTCATTCCTGAATTTGCTATCCCCAGGTGAAGAATACTTCAGACACAAATCCACGTTCAGAGTGTATTTGGGGATAGATCTGCCTTTTGGCTGGGGATTAAATAACTCGGTACAAATCCTGCTTAATGCTGGAAGTGTTCCAGGTTAAACAGCTGTCAAAAGAAGTTCATAAAAGGACTGTCTTTTAAGGAAACACCACTTACGAATAAGAAAATAAGACAACTTCATGTTGACACTGTCTGTTGAAGCCGTGACATTTTAGCAGCGATACAGCCCTCCCCACCCCTGCACCAACCACCAAATTCTGAGTGAGGAGAATTTAGAAATAAGTAATGTCAGCTCTCAAAGTTCACCACTCTGGAATAGAGTCATCCAGGTGCCGGTGGTAAAGCCCTAAAAAAATACCTGGGTGTGTTCTATTTTAGAACGGCACAATGGTTCTCAAACTTGAGCGTGCCTCGGTTTACCCTGGAAGACTTATTAAAGTACAGACTGCTGGGCCCCACATCCCGTTTCTGATTCGGTGTGTCTGGGGTAGCAGCTTGAGAATCTGCATTTCTAATAAGTTCCCAGTTGACAAGTGAGATCGCTGGCCTGGAAATCACATTTTGCTAACCATCAGAATAGTCAATCCTACGCAATACATATAAAATAAGATAAAGAAGCCTTGGCACGGTAAGTTTCATGGCAACTTAGTAATTTAAATGTGCATGAAGCAGTATTAGCAGAATGACTCTGAACTCACTTGGAATCCATTTTGGTCACCTTCTTGGTGAAAAATTCATCCACACCTTCGTCCACTCTCCCCATAAGGCCGTTCTGCTCACCGTCGTGGGGGACGACGCTAGCGGCGCAGACCTGCAAGTCAAACACGGGGAACGGTAACTCGGGCGGCGTCATTCGGCAAACGTCACGTCCCGGTCCACGCTCGGTGATAAGGGCCACGGGAAGGACACGACCGGCTAACTGAGGGCCCCTACGGTCTGCAGGAATGGGAGCCCCGCGTAGGACTGCGCCAGGGGCAGAAACAAAAGCGAGGCACGCACTACACACGCACAGCCTAGCGGCAGCTCCGTCCAACCCATTGCCCCGAACAGCTCGCCCTACCAGGCTGCGCGGCGCCCCTAGAGGTGGAGCCTGGAATTGCAGGTGATGGTAAGGGAAGAGAGTGTGCGTGGGAAAATGAAAACAGGGGCTAGGTTCTGAGACTGGAGAGCGTTCCGGTGGCCAGGGGCCAGTGGTGTGTGGGTGGGATTAAGTGCTGGGTACAAACCCTGACAGATCCTAACAGGGGCCTCTGCAACCAAACCCCCTCCCCCACTTCCTTTCTTTCTGGCGGGAAGAATCCTGATTTCAAGGTGTGAATACTTACTTCTACAAGCCAAATACCATAATTCTCTCTCTTTGCCCATGATTGGTAGGTATGGCGTATGATAGAATTGTGGTCAGTGAGATATAAGGGAGATCGGCTAGGGGCTCATGAGCAGGTTTTCCGCAGAGGAAGGAATGTAGTTTTCCTGCATGGTTATATGGGGGAGGATGTGATGTTGGAGCCAAAGCACCCATGTGGGGTTCAAGAGAGGACAAGCCTGAGGGCAAAAGCCAACATGTGCTGGATGACAGAGCAGAACGGCAGAAAACACCTGGGTGCTTGTGCTTTGCTGCTGAATAAACCAGTCCTTGATCCTGAGACTTCTGGATTTCGAGAAAAATCAGTGTTTCTCACTATTTAAGTCATGTTTAGTTGTGTATCTCTCGTTATCTCTAGCTGAACGAATACTTCCCAACTAATAACACAAGGACCTATGGTGAACAGCCTCGAATCTTATGCTGAAGAGTGTGGAATTTACTTTGTAGGTGATAGGGAGCCCACAAAAGAGGGGCATGGCCCACCCTGAATTTTGTTCAGATAATTCTAGGGCAGCATGAAGGACATATTGGAGACGCCAGGGAATGTATGTAGGGGAATCTGTTCAGGAACACAAAAGAAAGATTCCTGGAATAGTCTAGTCTAATCTGGAGGAGACAAGGAGCAAATTAAGGGCTGGAGAAGTGAGAATACAAAGAATTGAGGTGCCTCCGATGAGGTCGAAGTTTCTAGGCTCGGAGAATGGGAAGCATGGTTCTAGGGAACACAGTTCAAAGACCAGATTTGGGGAAAGCAATGATGAGTCCAATTTCTGACGAGCATTTGAAGTGCTGTGGGAAACCCAGGGTCAGGCATCCAGCAGACACTTGAAAGCTTGGGTCTTAGGAGAGAAGCTATAAGGAAATCATTTACCAAGTTAGCATTTCTTTTTGAATGGACAACTCACAGTGAGCTCAGCCACATGTCTGATTTGTGTCTGCAATGGTGTATTAATATTTCACACCAATAGGTTGTGGGCCCTTGAGAAAGAGTGCGTATTTTGCCCATTCCTTTGGGCACAAGGACAAATTCTCCTGTGGTTGAGATATCTGGTCTGAATGTCCTGCCACAGAGTGGTAGGGAAGTGGCTTTCTGTAATTTTGATCTGCAAGTGTCAAGTTGCCTCCGGGGGAATTTGGCTCATGTCCATGTCTGCATATGCACTGTTTAAAGAAAAAGCCAATCATGTGCTTTAAGCAATCATCCACTTCACTCACTGGGAGATCTCCATTATGAAAATGAGCTGTGTGTCTGAGTTCATGTTTGTGAAATACTGAAAAGTGAGCAGGTAACAGGTCACAGACAAAAGAACTCCTATGAAATGTGAATAATAATTATACCTCTCATCTGAATGGTGCTATATATTAAAGCAAGGCTTTATAACTCAATTAGGGAGAGAAAGCAGCTCTCAGATTCACTTTTATCACAGAAGATAAAAGTAGCACAGAAGTTGCCTGTGTTAGCATGTTAATAGAGACCGGGATCTCCACGGTAATAACGGTTCCCTGTGTGTGCTGAATGCTTGATCGTTTATAACAAGTGTCTTGCACTTGATTCCATGTTCACATCTACTCTGCACTGAAAAGGAAAGATAGTTTTATCTTAGTCTTTGGTTAGTCACAGATCAAACTGTGGCTCAGAGAGTGACAGGCACCCACACACAGCTCCCCTGACTGATGGATGAGAAGGATTATGAGTCCGGGACATATGGTTCTAACACGGGGCTTCCTTCCAGCGGACCCATGCTTCCCCTCAGAGGCTCCCTCTCAAATTCTCTTTCCCATTTTGAGAAAAAAAAAATTATTTTTTACTAGCATAAATTTCTCCTTTACACCCTTTCCTTTCTTCTTGCTTTGAAACGGAATGCAGAGCGAGCACAGAAAGTTCTCAGGGTTCAGGGAGAACATCAATGGGTTTCAGAGATGGAAGCAGAGAGGGCTCCACAGAGCAGTCTGCTTTCATGCAGGACGGGCCAGCTTTCAGGGCTGGATGGACCTTGAGGTAGATCCCCCAGTCCAACCCTGTCATTTTAGAGATGAAGACGCTGAGAGCAGAGAGGTTACGGGAAGTCCAGAGTCGCTGGGAGATCCTCAGTGAGATGTGGTTTAAAATGCATCTGTTGGACTAGGAAGCGGCTTGTACGAAGAGCAGCAGAAATATCGAACACAAGAAGGAAACACAGTTTGTCCGAACAGTTCAAGGCTAAACACACACGCTGTTTTAGCTCAGTTGCTAGCAAACGGAAAGGAAGGGACATAGAGACATCAGAAGTTGCCCAAATCCCATTTGACTTTGGTCTTTCTGTCAAGGAGCATAAATTTCAGACTAAAAAGTGTAGCGTCGTTACTGGAAGGGGAGAGCAGAAATCCTATCCCTGAGCCAGCTGGAACGGGCTCCATCTGCACGCAGAGAAAGGCTTTTGCAAAGAAAATAGGGCAGCAGAATGGCTGTTGTCGGTATTTGACAAATCAAGAAGGTAGATTTTGCACCTCTGGTGTATGAATACATGCTAAAAGGATAATTTGTGAATGCTTAGAAGATGAGCCAGTGATTATGAGGACTAATGACAATTCAGACCACCCTCCGTCAGGATTATGAAGATGAACACACCAAGGAAACACTGTGGGTGGTGCACCTGGATTCTGACGAGGCAGCTGCCAAATCTCTCATGTCTCTATAGGCCGGATGGAGAGAGATGGGCAGGAAGGAAGGACAATTAGTGTATTATTAGTAACTCTAAACACATAAACCCAAAGAGTGCTAATTAGTGAGCTGAATAATCATGGAATCTTACATGCATACATTAGACAGTAACAATCATGGAGAAGTGAGAGCTAAGCAATAAAGTCAGAAAATAAGGAAACCAAAGGATGTAAAATGAAGGAAATATAATAAAAGGACAAAAATTGATGAATTTGAGAGGACAAATAAAACTAAAGCTGATTCTTCCAAAAAAAAAAAAAAAAAGACTAATAAAAGAGACAACCTTGCAAAATTAGGAGAGGCAAAATAGATCAGAAAGGGAAAAAAATGGGACACAGCTATGGTTCAGGAGATTAAAAAGTTTTAAGAATTCTACAAACAACTAAATGAACAATTAGACAAGTAGATGATATCCTAGAAAAATATCAATGGCCAAAATGGTCTCAAGAAGAATTAGGTAATCTGATTAGATCCGTAACAAAAGAAATCAAATCCCTAGGAGAGGAATCTACATATAAGCATCACCTGCACACACACAACGCATCAGGCCCAGAGGGTTTCCCAGGAGAACAGAAAATCTCCATTATATACAAACAGTTCCAGAGAAGAGGAAAGGGGACCTTCCGAACTAATTTTATGAAGATAGTGTAATTTTGAAACCCAAAGTAGTTGGATGGTCTAGACAAGATTAAGAAAAACTACAGGTCTCTCTTATTTACGCATATAAATTTAAAAAATCCCAAATAAAATAAAGTAAACAAAGCCCAGCAGTATATTAAAACAAAGCAAGAAATACACCTGAAACTAATATAACACTATATGTTAATTATACTAGAATTAAAAAAAAAAGAGTATCATAATTATTATCAAGACTGGTGTACCATTAGAAAGGTCTGTTATTGTGATTCACAATAGCAAAACAAAAGAGAAAAATAAATGATCAATTTCCAGAAATACTGAAGGAAAAAAAACAATCAAATTAAACCCCCATTCACTGAAAAAAAATTAGCAAACTAGGAAGGAAACTTTCTCAACTGAATAAGTAACAGGAGAAACTGCCACATGCCTACCCAGTCTCGATATCAAACCCTGACTTAATTTGGTGTATCCACTGACCAAGTGAAACACACTATCTTCTCAGATGTTCTTGTACCTGGGGCTGGAAATATGGCTTACTTCTGGACAGTGAGATGTAACAGCAAGTATACCAGGACTTTGGGGTATGTTCACATTTCCTGATGCACGTACCCCCTTTTTCTCTGTCTGAAATACACTTACAAATACAGAAGATTATAGGACTTGCCTGAGAGTGACCACTACCAGTTACCCAGATGATACAGCTATTAAAAAGTGAATACATCCACTCTCACCACTTTTACTCAACATAGTACTGGAAGACCTAGCCACAGCAATCAGACAAGAGAAAGAAATAAAAGGCATCCAAATTGGTAAAGAAGAAGTAAAACTTTCACTAAACATGACTACGTATAGGAAAAAACCCAGAAGACTCCACCAAAAAACTAGTAGTACCGATGAGTGAATTAAGTAAGGTCATGGGATACAAAATTAATATACAGAAATACATTGCATTTCTATACACTAGTAATAAAGTAGCAAAAAGAGAAATTAAGGAAACAGTCCCATTTATAATTGCAACAAAAAGAATAAAATACCTAGGAATAAACTTAACCAATGAGGTGAAAGATGTATACTCTAAAAACTATAAAATACTGATGAAAGAAACTGAAGATGACACAAAGAGAAAGATATTCCGTACTCATGGATTGAAAAAATATATATATTGTTAAAATACTATCCAAAGCAATCCACAGACTTACTGTAATTCCTATCAAAATACCAATAGCATTTTTCACAGAATGAGAATAATCAATCCTAAAATTTGAATGGAACCAGAAAAGAATCCAAATAGCCAAAGCAATCTTCAAAAAGAACAACAAAACTGGAGATACCACATTCCCAGATTTCAAGATATACTACAAAGCTGTAGTGATCAAAACAGTATGGTACTGGCACAAAAGAGGACACATAGATCATTGAAAGAGAATAGAGAGCCCAGAAATAAACCCATGATTATATGGTCAATTAATCTTCAACAAAGGAGGCAAAAATATACAATGAGAAAAAGACAGTCTCTTCAATAAATGGTGTTGGGAAAACTGGATGGCTACATGCAAATGAATGAAACTGGACCACTTTCTTATACCATACATACAAGTAAACTCAAAATGCATTAAGGACCTACATGTGAAACTTAAAACCCTAAAAATCCCAGAAGAGAGAACAGACAATAATTTCTATGACACTGGCCACAGCAACATTTTTCTAGACATGTCCTCTGAGGCAAGAGAAACAAAACCATCAAAATAAAAAGCTTCTGCACAGCAAAGGAAATAATCAACAAAAGTAAAAGACAACCTACGGAATGGGAGAAAATAGTTGCAAATGACAAATCTGATAAAGGGTTAATATCCAAAGTATATAAAAAACTTCTAGGGGCGCCTGGGTGGCTCAGTTGGTTAAGCGACTGCCTTCAGCTCGGGTCATGATCCTGGAGTCCCTGGATCGAGTCCCGCATCGGGCTCCCTGCTCGGCAGGGAGTCTGCTTCTCCCTCTGACCCTAACCCCTCTCATGTGCTCTCTCTCAAATTAATAAATAAAATCTTAAAAAAAAAAAACACTTCTACAACTCCATACAGCAAAAACAAATAAATAATCCAGAAGACATGAACAGACATGTCTCCAAAGAAGACATACAGATGGCCAGCAGACCCATGAGAAGATGTTCAACATCACTCATCACAGGGAAATGAAAATCAAAACCACAATGGGTTATCACCTTACACCTGTCAGAATGGCTAAAATCAAAAACCCAAGAAGCAACAAGTGTTGGCAAGGATGTGGTGAAAAAAGGAACCCTTGGGCACTGTTGGTGGGAATGCAAACTGGTACAGCCACTGTGGAGAATGGAGGTTCCTCAAAAAATTGAAAAAAAAAAAAAGAATTACCACATAATCTAGTAATTCCACCACTGGGTATTTGCCCAAAGAAAATGAAAACAGTAATTCAAAAAGTTACATGCACCCCTATGTTTATAGCAGCATTATCTACAACAGCCAAGATATGGAAACAGCCAGTGTCCTTTGATGGATGGAAGGTGTAGTGCATACCACAGAATATTACTCAGCCATTAAAAAGAATGAAATCTTGCCATTTGCGATGACATGAATGGAGCTGGAGAGTATAATGCTAAGTGAAATAAGTCAGTCCAAGAAGACAAATACCACATGATTTCACTCATTTAAGAAACAAAACAAACAAAGAAAAAAGGAGACAAACCAAAAAACAGACTCTTAACTATGGAGAACAAACTGATGGTTCCCAGAGGGAGGGGATGGGGGGATGGGGGTAATACGTGAAGGGGTTTAAGACCACATTTATCACGATGAACACTACGTAATGTACAGAATTGCTGAATCACTATACCTCATACCCAAAACTAATAAAACACTGTATGTTAACTATACTGGAATTAGTGTTTTGTTTTTTTTTTTTTGAAGTGAATACTATCTGTGGATGAATAAATAGAAATATTGCAGTTAGAAGGAAGGAGGTGGTATTGCCCTGCAACTTATTCAGAAAAGAGTAACAAAAAACTATAAATAAAAAATCCATAAATGGATTGCAGACAGTGTCATATGAGGAACATCGAAAAAGCTGAGGACATTTAGACTGGTGAAGGAAAGACCAAGTAATAACCCACAAATATCTGTAAGTCTGCTAAGTCTCCTTCAATGACATGTGCCACACCAGATGACAGGAACAAGATGGCCAGGTTAAAATTATAAAGACAGATTTCAGCAACACATAAAAAATAACATGCTAACAACTGGAGCTTCTAGGGAATGGCTGCTTCTGAGAGGTCACTATAGCCAGAATGGTTAACTACTTTGGCTGCATAGAGATTTTTAAGTCCTTGATGAGGGACCGGCAAGATGACATCAAAATCCCTTCTAGCCTGGTCATACTGTGATTCTGCAATTCGAAGCATGTGGAGACAACTGATTCCCCAGGACTTAGTGTTTATTCATTAGAGTTGGTTTGTTTCATCACTGGAACCATGTCAGAAACTGTGGCAAATGAACGGTGACGGATCGTGCAGAGCAAAGCCATTGTAGGATATGGAACAGTCATTCAGAGGATGATCAAAGGCAAGTCAGTTACTTGCCCTGGGCTTCACATTCCCTAGAACGAAGAGATAGTCTGTAAAACTCCTTCCAGTGGAGAGGAGTCTAGTTAGTGGCCATTAGACCTGGACCCTGGCAGGTTTCCTGAATCCCAGTCCAATATTCTTTCATTCTTCTCTGCAGATGGATCTTCCTTTAGGGAATACTTTTCCCCTACAGTTATGCGAGGTGAGGCAGCAGAAGCAGTAGCGAGCTGGCATCGGATGCATATGGAGCCCTTGTGGGCCCTCCTGCCACACCTGCCTGTTGACCGACACTGTCAGAACGAGTTTCTCAGGTTCACATGCAGACAGGCAGCCACTCGGCCACGCTCTGGCTAATGTCACTGTCAGACCTGACCCATCAAACCTCCTCGGTGTGAGTCTGAGTGCTTCACAGCACCTCCAGCTGACCGGATAGGACTCCAAGGACCAAAGAGGAGCCGCAGAAGAAAGCAGCCTGGGTCTTTGAATGACCACTGTGGGGTCCCCTGACCAGACACACCCACAATGGACTATGATATGAGCGAGAAACACACCTGGAAATACTGGGGATGTGGCATAATATCTGCACCCCCTTTCCCTCCTCACCTGTTGTACCTGTTATACTGGCTCATTTTGGTGCCTTTGAAAATGGCACTGCCACTCTTTACCCATGTGAAGCTCTCATCCCAAAAGCAGACTTTCTAAAAGTCACTTCTACTAAGAAAATAATTTTTGAATATGAATTTATAAATTAGTGTGCTTGCTCCTTAATAAACATGAGTAAAAATCTCCCCAAATTAGAGGAGCTAAGAGTGATATGTATCCATTTCTAGGGATGTTTTTCTCTTCCTTCCCCATTTCAGTGTCAGGGAGGGGCAACAGGAGACACAGAGAAAAGCAAGTATCAATATAGTAAATAGAGTTAACGCTAATAAAATGAAAATATTAGTTTTGAGGAATATTTACATTTAATAAAGGATTGTATACGTTTATTCCATTTATTTGTCAAGATGACACAATGATGTGGGCAGTGCTGGGATTTTAGAAGCAAGCTGGCTCAGGCTCAGAACGATCCCATGTCCAGACACACACTGCCAGGGAAAGGGAGAACCTGCAAGCTGAATCTCACATCCTTCTCTCACTACCGCATTCCAAGATTAAATTCTACAGACTAATCAGCCATAATGTAATGTTTAAGAGTCCTTATATATACATGAATAAAATAAAAAAAGAAGAAACTGGTATATATTATCTCTTGTTATTAAAAATAAATTGGTTTTGTTTTTTGTTTTTTTGTTTTTTTTTTTTTTAGAGAAAGGTTCAGTAAAGACTTGAAATGTGTAAGTAAAATGTGTGGAACAATTATTCATAAGATGTCTGGTAGTTTAGGGGCACCTGGGTGGCTCAGTCAGTTAAGCCTCTGCCTTCAGCTCAGGTCATGATCCCAGGGTCCTGGGATCGAGTCCTGCATCGGGCTCCCTGCTCAGCAGGGAGTCTGCTTCTGCTTCTCCCTCTCCCTCTGCTCCTCCTCCCTGCTCGTGCTCACTCTCTGACAAATAAATAAATAAAATCTTAAAAAAAAAAATAAAAAAGATGGTAGTTTTAGAAGGATTGTAGTTTGACTAAAAGATTAAATTTTTACTTAGTTTTTTAAAAAAAATAGTTATCTACTACTCTTCATATTTACACAAATATTTATTTGTATATTTTTGGCACCAGAATTAAAGTTACAACACTAGGTATTTTTTGGCCCAGTAGAAACTGACATGTTGGTATTTAGCTTAGCCTTGTGTGCTACAAGAAGTGTATTATTTGGCCTTTGTCCTGGTTCCTGACACAGAGTCTAAAACCTTTGAAATTTCCTGAGTGATAGAGCCAAAAGGAACATCTTTTGTTATTTCTAGCAAGCCCCTTTCAGTCATTTGTGAGTTTATGATAAAAAAAAAAAGGTGAGTCTTGGTGGGCCCCTAGGCAGCTTCTGGATAAGGGCTAGTCGTCAGAGAAACCAACCATGTAATAGGAGGGTTGGAACTTTCACCCCCATCCCTGGCCCTGGGAAGGAACGAGGGCCTGGTGATGGAGTTAGTCACCAATGACCAATGGTTTACTCAATCGTGCCTACTTAATGGAACTTCCACAAAACCCCTGAGTGATGAGATTTGGAGAGCCTCCGGGTCAGCAAACACACTGAGGTGTTGGGAGGGTGGCTCGCCCGGAGAAGGGTATGGAAGCTCCCAGCCCCTCCTCCCTTACCTCACCCTACACATCTCATCCATCTGGCTGTTCCTGAGGTGCATCCTTTACAATAACCAGTAATAATAAGTGTCTTCTTGAGTTCTGTGAGCCATTCTAGCAAATTATCATACCTAAGGAGGGGGTTGTGGAAACCTCCCTTGAATTCATAGCCAGTTGGTCAGAAGTACAGTTGACACATTGGGACGGACTGGCATCTGACATGGGGGTGCCACCAAGCCCTTAACCTCTGGGGTCTATGCTAACTCCAGGTAGTGTCAGAATTGAACTGAACTGGGGGGACACTCAGTTGGTGTCCAGAGTTGAAGAATTAGTTGGTGTGTGTGGGGTGGGGGGCGGGGGGCACCCACACATTTGGTGTCAGAAATGGTAAAAGTAAAAAAGAAAAAAAAAGTCACACCTTGGCTTTGAGCATTCTGATACTTAGAAAAGCTCAGTAGGGGGATTAGAGGTCAAGGTCAAGTTCCAGAAAAGTTAAAATAGACTTAGGATAGACTGAGTCCACTCAATCCTAGCAAAACAAAAACAAGACAATAATATTAAATGATTATCACTACTGAATCCTAGTGAGAAAGGTCAGCTGCAATCCCCTCATTCTCAGCTGAAAATGTGGCCACTTCACAGAGTGGAGGAAGTACTTTGAAAATCATAAAGTAGTACATTTTCACCATGAGCCCGAAGAAAAGCAAGCTATGCCACGCTTCGCAGTCCACCATGCCTTGGGGAAGAAGCCAGATCCACTTGGACCCATGACCACAACCCATGGTTTTAGGCCACAGGCTTGTACCACCAGCCAAGTCCCTCGGACGGAAGAGCTGGGCGTGAGCAGGACCTGTGAGCCGGGCTCTGCTGTGGGCAGAGTTCAAATCTCTCCGGCATATACCTACTACGTTCCTCCACCAGCACTCTGTCTCCACTTTCTTCCCTTCCCTTCTCAGTTTTTAAATTCTGTTCACAACATTCTCCTCCCGTGGGTCGCCTTAATCAAGGGGAAACAAACCATCATCTCAGGTACAAGTTACACTGCTAATGACTCTCCACATGGAAAGAGCCAAAGAGGAGCCATTCAGTAACCAGTGAGAATCTAGTGTGGAGGTCATCTTCTTCCCTATCTAAAAAGCCTCTTCCTTACTTAAAAAAAAAGTTTATTCCTTTAAGAATATGTAATAGTGGGATGCCTGGGTGGCTCAGTCAGTTAAGCGTCTGCCTTCGGCTAAGTCATGGTCCCAGGGTCCTGGGATCGAGTCCCACATTGGGCTCCCTGCTCAGCGGGAGCCTGCTTCTCCCTCTGCCTCTGCTTATGCTCTCTCTTTCTCGCTTTCAAATAAATAAATGAAATATTTTAAAAAAGAAGAAAAAGAATATGTAATGGTGTACTAAAATGTTAAAATCAAGTAAATCAGAAAACAAAGCACTGAAGTTGTTTTCTTTTGTTTTTCTGAAACCATGTCAAGCTATTCAGGTTTGAATGAGAAATAAACTAAACACAACTAGCCTGAGGTAGTTTGAATAAATGACTGACCAGACAGATAATTACTGTGACCTTCATCCACTTCTGTCTCCAGTCATCTACCTATCGTTCAATAAGTACGGTTGAGCATCTACTATGTTCTAAAAACATACAGAGCACCGAAAATAAATCCTAGGATAATAAACCACACGCCTTCCTACATGGAGCTTACAGACAGAAAGTGTTTAGAGAACACTACGGTGAGAGGTATAAAAGCAGCTATAACAGCTATGAGGAGCAGGCACTGGAGGAGCCATGGCCTCCATGGAGGGTTGTTCAGGTTGTGCACTGTGCAAAACCAGTCTGTGAGAATGAACTCCCCTGGAGTCATGTAAGCACAGACCTATGGGAACACAGAGGTGGAGACAGGGAGGGTCTCCTGGAACACTGAGGCAAGTGGAGATCTGAAAGATAAATGGTCGTCAGCCCAAGAGATATGTGGGGCATGGAGGGGAAGTGACAAGAAGAAGGCTGCAGCTCTGTGGAGGCCTGAGACCCAGGCTGGGAAGCAGCAATGTCAGGGATGACTAGGAGGAAGGTAGACAGCAGATCAGGGTTGGCAGCGGGGACCTGGTGTTCAGGATCATATCACGGTTTCTGAATTGTCAATGCTCCGTGCGGGGCAGGCGCTAGGAGGGATGCTCCGTGGGTGGCAGGTGCTAGGAGGGAAAGGTGGGTTTACAGACAGAGAAGCTCCCAGTTCTGAATGTGCCGAGCCCGAGGTGCTCTGGGACACTTAAGTTCAGGAGGCAGGGGAACATTTGAGCCCAGAGCAGAGCAGACAGGGCAGAAGTCAACAGATGGTAACCACGGGTTCTGACCACGGGGCCCAGGCAGCAAATAACACACTCGATGCCCTCACCAGTGGAAAAGAAGCGTGCGGGCCTCAGAGGCCCACGGGAAATCGCTTTCGGGAAGGATGGGGTTTTCTGTGTCAAGTAAGCTCTGAGACATCAAGTGAGAGGACAGCGGACAAGCGCGCACAGGATGCGGCCGGGAGTGACCTGGGGCAGCTGCAGAGGTGGCCGGGCGCAGAGCGGACTGCGGAGCAAGGAAGGTGAGCAAGAGAGACAGCAGGTGCGGAGGACACGAGCCCGAGAGCCGCTCAGCACCAACAATCCCATCTCCTCCGGCAGGCGCGGGAGCTGCCGCGTCGCTGCACCGGCTCCCCCCGACGGCCTCTGCACCCCTGCGGGCTCGCACGTCAGCCAAAGCAAAGGCATCGGCAGAGCCCAGGACCGGGCGGCAGACGGGGAGTAGCGTGTGCACCCCCGAGTCACGCACAAGCCACTTTCAATCACCAGCAAATGCTCTGGTGCTTATTTTCCATCGTGTCGCACTCAGACGTGAAAAATTCCGCACGCGCAGCCGATTTATCGCACCCACGCGACCGCTGTTTTTCTAAGGGCTTCTTCCAAGGGCAACTCTGCTCCGAAGGGTTGGAAACTTAAAGCAGTGTCTTTTCAAAAACTGCTGGGCGCCCAGCGGACAGGCTGTGCTCGAGCGTCCGGCGGGCCGGTTCGGCTGCCCTTGGCTGCCAGCGTCCGGGCTGGGCCAGGCGCCCGCGCCCGCGCCCACCCCCCCCTCCCCCGGGGAGGAAAGGCCGAGGGGAGAGGGGGCCCCCCCGGCCACCTACCGCCGCCTGGGTGGGCTGCTGCTTCTTACTCCGCTTTGGCCTTAACTTGGTGAAGTGCTCCAGCTTCTTCCCCTCCTCGGAAGGCAGCTCGGAGATAAACCCCGAGCTCCGCTTCTCCTGTCGGGCGGACGGGATAGGCGGGTCCTCGATGTGAATGGGCACCTCCTCCAGCGCTTTATCGAGGTCAAACTCCATCTCTGAAATAAAGCAGAGCCCCGGGCTGAATCGCCCTGCGTACAGACGCATTACAGAATTCCTCAAAGTCACTCTATCACGGAATAGCAAACACGGGCTCACAAATCACTTCACGCTCCCTGTCCACATTTACTCATACAGAGCATCCCTGGGAGGCATCCCGGAGGTGGTCCGAGGTCCCCGCTGGGGGTGTTTCATGGTTATAGGGAAATGGCGGGCATTCAGAAATAACTCACCGAAGGCTCTGGAAACAGGTCGCAGCATCCGGCTATGGATACTCTTCCTTTTGGACTTAGGGGTCATCTAGCAATGAAATAAAGAAAGCACTTAGGTATTCACAGGAAACTTGCCTTTCAAACTTTGGAAACCTTTCTGGGGGTGGGTGATGGGTGGAGAAACATCTGGGCTCAAATGTTTACACTACTTGCTTTGCTGCTTTAGAGGATGGTTGGTCACATCTGACAGCCTGACTGGAAAGGCTGAACCCATACATTTCTAAATGTTTATAATGTTCTCAACTGATACAGCCCCCTGCTTGCTTCTTGCCTCCAGCCCTAATCAGTTACATTCTATTTATATGGCGGAAAGGAACAATGAAAGACAGGGAATGTAATTCCAAGCTGCGCATGAGGATATTAAAATGGATATTAAAAAACAGATTAAGGGGCGCCTGGGTGGCTCAGTCGTTAAGCGTCTGCCTTCGGCTCCGGTCATGATCCCGGGGTCCTGGGATCGAGCCCCGCATGGGGCTCCCTGCTCGGCGGGAAGCCTGCTTCTCCCTCTCCCACTCCCCCTGCTTGTGTTCCCTCTCTCGCTGTGTCTCTCTCTGTCAAATAAATAAAATCTTTAAAAAAAAAAAAAATTCCACTGGGGCGCCTGGGTGGCTCAGTCGTTAAGCGTCTGCCTTTGGCTCAGGTCACGATCCCAGGGTCCTGGAATCGAGCCCCGCATCGGGCTCCCTGCTCGGCGGGGAGCCTGCTTCTCCCTCTCCCACTCCCCCTGCTTGTGTTCCCTCTCTCGCTGTGTCTCTCTCTGTCAAATAAATAAATAAAATCTTAAAAAAAAAAAAACCAGATTAAAAGATTGTAAACACCAGTCGCTAACAATTGAAACTACAACTATCCACTGCTCATTACCACCAGAACATCAAACATTACTGATGCAAGGCAACGCCCAACTCTTTGTCCCTTTCAGGATTTAAGCACTGTAGCTGTTTTGTTTCATACTTTTGCCACTGAGATTTTGATCTTTATATTACGGGCAAAGGCTAACTGGGAAAAAGATGCCATGACTTGGAAGTCCGTCTGCTGTCACTTCTCAGTAAGAGTCCTTCATCCTCTTAGTCTTCTAAAAAATGAAACCTAAACCCAAACCACCAAAACATCTTAAGCATTGGTGCCAACTGTTGATGATGTAAAGCCAAATCTAGAGCGGGTAATTAGCTTCTCCTGCAACAGGACCACAAGCGTGAAAACGGGAGGTCACCTAGAGAAACGAATCACCTAGAGAAACGAATTTGAAGGAAGAAACTGAGCCACAGAGATGACAACAGCTCCCCTTCGAGCCGGCATTAGGAGCAGCATCGGGGACAGACCCATTGTGAGGCTGGCCCAGCATCCCTCCGAACCGCACCCTTCAAAATCAATATACAGATGAATGGACTTGAGGGATGTTTTAATTGGTCTGATACTGGAAACTAGCATTTGTCTAAAATAAGAGATAACAGAACTTACTTGGTAGTCTTTCATTTAACAGGGTGCCATGTAAGGCTTTCTCAAAAAACATCCACACAGTTGACACTCTTTGGTTCAAGGAATGAATGGTTCATACTGACCTTTAAAGCAAACAACTTTACAGTTCTAACAATTTTATGCCAGATTTAACAATAGTATCCTTTTGCTGCTACTTATTATTGAGAGAAAAGGGAGAGAAAAGATGAGCAATTACATTTAAATCCAGACTGGTCTTCCTGAAATATACAGTGAAAACTTGGTGATTTGGTTCTTTCAAGGTTTAGTTAAAGGCAGATGATCTGAGGAATATCTATTTGTAAACAACAGGCTTTGTGGGTTCAGTAAAAAACACAGTCAATCCAATGCAACTGGAAAGGGATCCAGCTTCCAGGTTGTTCTCCCCTCAAAATGCCCTTGCAGTCGACTGAACAGGATAGTGGACTGACTGGTCTATTCATAGGTGAACCTCTAAAAATAATTAATTTTCAGGAGACACAAACTCCTGAAATATACGCTATGTTTAATGAAAATGTCTTTAGTATTCCAACCACTTTGTGCACAACCTTGATGGGTAAAAGGATTAAGAAGCAGCTGGAGATATAATTTCCAGCCAATCTGTTTAGACAGCCACAAATAAAGAAGAAAGAGGTTTAAAAATGCATGGAATGACGATGTCTTCCAACATGTTTTCCTGTGACTCTTGATTAGATTTTATAGAAAGAGTGTTCATGGGCAAAAATAATCTGGCTCGTTTCCCTACATAACCTTTATAACGGAGGCCAAATGTGTGTAAAACACATGACAATTATGACATTTCAAATATATTACAATTTTAAATATATGAAATGGAATTTTATGTATAGTTATATATAAAAGAATACATAGACTACATAATATTTATAAGCAATATGAAAATATAAAGAGACATTTACAAACTGATGCCAATCTGTAACTAGGTCATTCAGCTCAACCTAATTTTACAGACAAACTGAGGAATTTAGGAAATCATCAGGATATTTGATGGTAGACATCAACCAAAGGGAAACTAGTTCGCTCTTCTTGGTTTGACTTTCTAATGCTTCAAAGTTATCCTTCATTTCATATGCTCTGTACAAGAGCAAATACCTCCTAATTGCATTTCACATGAAACTCTCCCACTGTATGTGACATATCTGTTAGTTTCAAAGTTTTTGACATTTGGACAGGGACAATGGACTTTTGCTAAAATAGGCAGGACTCGAAATCAGACTAGTTTCTGAAACTGGTATTAAGAATGCAACTCAATTTTAGACATTTCTTCTGATACACGAAAAGTTTCATGATCTCTTTCTTAATGGTTTAAGTATAACAATGGGGGGGGGGAGTGAATTTTATTTCTCTCCTATTTTTCTTTCCTTTCAAATTTTTTCTTCCTTAACAGTTTTAGATAAAAAACTGAACTTGCTCACTCTTTACTGGCTTACTCCTATGATCCCGTTACATATAAACCTAAAGCAAGAGGAAATATAACAATGAGCTATGACTATCTACCCAAGTATATATTTAGGAACAAAGATTCTATGTTTCTCCAGAAATCTGGTTTATATGCACTCCTGCCAACCCCCCTCACACCTGTTGATTAGGTAAAAGTTGCAACCTGGGGGGAAAAAAAAATCTAGCTTTACCAGCCTCTTCAGAACTATTAACGCTCTTGTATCAAAATGAAAGGGCTAATTTTCTCAGACTGTTTCCTAGTCTTCATTTCCTGCCCTGGACATTTGTCAATGAGTATTTACTGACAGGAGAAATCAAGAAGTGCCCCTCAGATGAAGAGGGTCAGGGCCTGAAGCAGAAGAGGTACACACACCAAAGGACTCTTTACAAATCAATTCATGGTTAACTATTATTTTAGGCCTAGACAAAATTACTTTATAAATGCATTTTGTAATAAATTATTTTCAAATTCACATACTCAGGAAATAGGAGGAACAGTGTTGAACCCTTTAAAAAGTAACTTTAGAAGGAAAACCCTACATGCAAGACTTCTTTCTCATCCTGACATCACCAACCATCAATAAATCCCCACTGTGGCCAACTACGGATGAAAGGCAGGGCCCTATTCTCTAGGAATCAAAAGCAACACAATGTCTACGTTGCTCAGAAATCTTACTCATTTGATCTGATTTTTATAATGGAATTAAAACAATTCTTGTGTCACTCAAGTGACAGGTCTACTTTAATGCTTTGACTTAGGCTGGAGTCTGACGAACAGCACAACATTTTTTTCCTGTTAAACTCACTTTTAACATGTAATTCCTAACATACTTTTTTTTTTAAAACGAGAGTTAAACTGTTTCTATCACCACAAAAATAGGATGGAGAAGCTGCCTTGTTCATTTTATCAAGTTCGTGCAAAGAATAATAAACAACACTCTCACTTTGAGCTCAAGAATCCCTCATTTTCTTTTCCCTGAGGTTAAAACAAAAAAGCAAAAAACAAAACAAAAACACGGTTGGTTAAAAAAAAAAAAGCTGGGAAATGAATTAGGAAAATTCTTCTCATACAAGAAGCAAATCATGATGCCAATTTTCTACAACCCTGGGAAGCAAGAATCAGGAAAAAAAAACCAAAACAAAACCCGGACATTTAAGTAATCACACTTTTTTTTTTTTTTTTGTATACAAAGGGAAAAACCACCTCTCCCCTCTTGAAGGTTGGTACCCTCTTCATCAACACTCTGCTTGGTTTTGGGCACAGCTAGGATCTTTTAAATTCATCGCCTGTTTTGCTAGCTGAACCATCTTGTAAAATCCAATCTTGTCTCTAAATTGCTGCCTGTTTCACGCAGGATCCACAGATGGATGACGACACTTGAGTCTCCAAAAAAACCAGCCGGGCAGCGCAGAAGCAGATGGGGCACAAGAAAGCAAAGTAGTACAGCCAGAAACTGCAGAGCCACCAAAAAATACTTACACTTGTACAGCAGAGAGTCTCCATGCAGCAAAAAGGAAGGAAAAAAATATGAATGGAAGAGAGATAAAGCAACAGCATTACAAGAACAGGGGAGGGAGAGACACGGTTCACAAACAAACAGAAAAGCTCCATAAAAAGCCTTCATAGCAAAGAAACAGGGCAAGAATGAGGCCAAAATATGGGCTTAACACATCCATTCTAGCTCTTTATAAGCAGAAGCACAATTATAGCTTGAAAATAGCAGAAACTCTTACAGATGTTACCTCCTTTGTTAAGTGCATACAGAATGCCGCCTACAAACCCCATAAGGTAGTGACCCCATTTGGGGAATGGAGATGTCATCAGCTCCAAAGGCACACGGTGGACAGACCACTGGATGGACATTGGAAAACTCCATGCAGGTTTTGGTTCTTGGGTCAAACTGCTAGACCCAGAAACAACATGGGGACAAAGTATCTCCAGGCGTGTCGAAACATCCCATCTGGGGATCTTTCTCTACCATCCTATGCTCCCCCACTACACTTTAGGATGAAGTAGCTTTGAATTCTCTCTCCCCCTCAGTCACCAAAGCTTTTCAGGAATGGAGCTAATGCCAGGTTCTAGAATAACTACCTACCCACAGTGTTATCAAGGGTGATGATACCTTATGCGTTATATTTCACATTCAGTCTCTAATTAAATAATTTTTTAAACCCCACTGATCACCAACAGTTGTTGGGTCATCTCCTTAATGCTTGAAAATTTATAAGAGTTTTTAAAAACATAACCAAAACACAAGTCCAGTTATAGAATGTCAGGCTTTGTGAAAGCAAAGTACTTGGTGGGGGTAGGGGGGTGAGGGAGTCTTCCAAATTTCCTGAAAACACACCCTGAGGAAGACTACCTACTCCATCTACCTGGGGATGACTCTTCTTTTCCCAAGTACCTTATTTTTTCTGTGCCGATTTTTCTTAATGCACAGCACGATGAAATAATGGGGCCCTGCAATCTGGGGATGTGAGGGTCTGGGTCTCTTTAGGAAAAAGGTGGCACAGCGGCGCCTGGGTGGCTCACTCAGCTGAGCATCTGACTCTTAATTTCAGCTCAGGTCATGATCTCAGGGTCATGGGATGGAGCCCTGTGGCAGGTTCTGCGCTCAGTGCAGAGTCTGCTTGGGATTCTCTCTCTTCCTCTCCCTGTGCCCCTCCGCTGCTCACACGTGTGTGCTATAAAGAAATCAATAAAATCTAAAAAAAACCCAAAAAGGTGGCACACCAGTCAGAGGCATTCCCCATAACCATCGCCAACAACACCATTATCATCAGCATATTATCTGCTTATCAGAAAGGCTTCCATCAGCAACGTGCCAAAAAAGCCTCAGTCTCCAGACTCATTTCATACTGTATTAGGTAATTTTCTTCAAATAGATTTCATTTTAGGATTCATTAAATTAGATTGAAACAGTCTTGCTAGATGAAAGGAGGAAAAGTAAAAATACATTTTCACACATTCTTGAATTGCCTGAAATAAAGACTCCCGCTCCCCTTTGTAAACACACACCCCTTCGAAAGTTTCCTTAAAGATAAAACTATGGATACATACATGAGTGAGTTACAGCTGATGGTTAAGTCTCATGGATAATTTTAGATTTCCCTTCTTTTTGTGAAAGGTTAAACCAACAAGAGAAGTGCTCTGTCCCAATTATCTACCTAAAGATCATTATAAGTGAAGGTGAGGGACCTTTCAATTGGTTCAACTCCTAAAATGACAGGCAAGCAAAAAAAAAAAAACAAAAAACAAGTTCCTATGAAGAGGGAAACCATGGCAACAGAGGGCTCAACTTTTCAATGGAACAAAGGTCATTAGCTCACGCCTCTACTCCTTCTTTTTGGAACTCCGGTAACTATATCGACTTCAACAGCTCCCATTACAATAGGAGAAGGACCAGTGAGTGAAGAGAGGTCATCCTCTCTTAAGAGCAGTCTCACGCTCAAGGCTTTGGCATTCAAGAACTGAGCTCTAATCCTGAATCTGCCCCTTACGGGGTTGTGGAGCTTTGGCCAATGTTTTTGTAACATCAGGCTAGCTTTCTAGTTTGTAAAATAAGGTTAAATAAGATAAAGTGAATATAAAGTGTTTATAGTGCCATTCAACGGCCTCACAGCGCTTCAATAACTGGTAGTGACTTTGAACATTAGTAATACTATCATCTTTCCATCACCTGCTCCCAAGTCAAAGATCAGCGGGTGAGGACGCACGCGTAAGTAGTAGACTTACAATAGCCAAAAGCTGGGAACAATCTAAAAGCCTATGGAACAGGGAAATGATAACTCAAATGAAACATAGTGAAATGATAGAACAACAGTTAAAGGGGGAAAACAGGGGGCGCCTGGGTGGCCCAGTCGGTTAAGCGACTGCCTTCGACTCAGGTCATGATCCTGGAGTCCTGGGATTGAGTCCCGCATCGGGCTCCTTGCTCGGCGAGGAGCCTGCTTCTCCCTCTGACCCTCCCCCCTCTCATGTACTCTCCCTCATTCTCGCTGTCTCAAATAAATAAATAAATCTTTAAAAAAAAAAGGGGGGGGAAGCTTCACATGTAACAACATGAATAATCCTCAAAAGGTAATATTGAATGAAAAACGCAAGTTTCGGAAAAATACACATGGCATGATGCCATGGATATAAATTCTAAACCATACAAAATAACACTATATATTGTTCATGAATCCATGTATGTTTGAACATACAAAGTAAACAGGAAGTGTCCAAACTCAGGACAGTGGTGCCTCTGAGGGAAGGGGGAGGAGAGAGAGAACGTCAGTGGTGGTGGAAGGAGGCTACGACTTTATCAGGAACGTTTTATATTATTTAAGATTCAATAAGTATTTACTGAGCACCTACTGCGTACCAGGCCCTCTTGAGAAGGGGGATGGTATAGCTGACTCACAGCAGATGGTGTCCATGTCAGGTTGTCGGGCTGTTGGTAACACCAAGTTCATTAGGTGGGGACCTCCATTATAAGAGTACCTTCCCCCTTGGGAATTAATAGTAAGTCTTTGAGCCGATACCTCTGTTTCATGGGGATGACCCCATTTTCAAACAACCATCAACAATCCTTACCTGAATGAACTAATACAATGCGGACTACAAAATTGTACCTGTTTTCACTTTTATCATCATTCCCGCATTTATTAGGTGCCATCCCCTGCAAAGATCAACTATTCCTTTAAAAAGTCCTCTGTATCGTCCTCTTTTTAATTTTCTTAGTATTGCTATGGACTCATGGATGTTTTAAAATTAATTCAATCTATCATAAACTATTACTGTCATTATTCTTTCTGGTGCTCAGAATGTCCCAGCGGGAGCCATTTCAATCTGGATTTTGTAGCCTTTGAAATTATCCCATTGGATTTGGAGCCAATCCCTGCTTTTTGATACAAGATATCCTAGGCTCACCTTCTGCTTTTCTGTGCACTTCTAGAATAGATATGGGTAATCCCTGTTTAAGGAACTAGGTTACAAAAATTAAATATTTCCTACCAGATTTTCAGCTGAGTCACTGCTCAAGGGGAACCAAAACTCATTCTTTTTTTTTTTTTTTTTTAAGATTTTATTTATTTATTTGAGAGAGAGAGAGTAAGAGAGAGCATGAGAGGGGGGAGGGTCAGAGGGAGAAGCAGACTCCCTGCCGAGCAGGGAGCCTGACGTGGGACTAGATCCCGGGACTCTGGGATCATGACCTGAGCCGAAGTAATTTCTATGCATTTCCATTTTTAAAAGGTTGAGCTGGTGTAGATCTCCATGAAAAAAAAAAAAAAGATGCCTAATCCTTTTGTGCTGACAGCTGGACAGTAACAGGTTTTAAACTCTAGCGAGAGTAGGGGTAACATAAGCTATAACTCTGAGAGAGCTGCAATAAATCTGTGGACAAAAGGGGGAACAATATGTAGAGATTTAGTGAGAGGCTATTTCCTACTGAACACATCATTAAATCCAGCTATTCACATCACCCTTATTAACTTTCATATCCAGAGCCTCATTTCATATGGCAGTTAAAATGGCATCACGGTGTTAAAACAAAAGCTTTCAGGGAGTAGCACTGATGAGAGCCTATTGTGAAAATCACAGGAGGGAATGATTTGTACATTAACATGATTCACTTCCTTACTCTCCAGATTTGCACAATTTTCTTTTTTGATGCAAGAAAATTAAAAATCTTTCTCTTCCCAACTCTGTCATGTTTTCTCGAGGAAACAGTTAATGGCTCACTTTTTGTTCATTCTCACTCATCGTGTAACTGATGCCAAAGTGAAGTTTCACACTCGCATGTTTTCTTTAAAAAGTAGCTATAATTTAATGCATTTTTCTTAAGAGCTGTCCAAAGAATGAAAGTACTTGGTACCAACTGCAAGCAAATATCTTACCTTGAGAGCCCCTGTTAGTGCTGCTGGGCTCAGAAGCATGATGCTTATGAACACGAGCACCAGGTACATGCCCCATGTAGCATTATTATAAAAAAGAGAAGTACTTTATTGCAGTATTAACCACAATGTTATTCTTTTTTTTTTCTTAAAGATTTTATTTATTTATCTGAGAGAGAGAATGAGATAGAGAGAGAGAGCATGAGAGGGGGGAGGGTCAGAGGGAGAAGCAGACTCCCTGCTGAGCAGGGAGTCCCATGCGGGACTCGATCCCGGGACTCCAGGATCATGACCTGAGCCGAAGGCAGCCGCTTAACCAACTGAGCCACCCAGGCGCCCAAGCACAATGTTATTCTAATAGTCATGAAAAGTTGAGGAAGATTTTAACTTTTTTAATTGCAAAAGAATGAATAAATAATTAGGGAAAACTCCAAGTATTACACTTGAGAGAGGTATTTAAGTCCCCACTAGATCTTTGGAAAATCCACGTGAAAACGGAGGGCAGGAATGAGGCTGGGAGATTTAAAAACTCGCCTTCGGAATGGACGTCATGGCTCAGTGACATCAAGAGGAATAATCAAAATTAGCCTAAAATGCTTAATGTAACCCATTTACTCTGTCCGTAGGATATCAACTCTATAAAGATGACAAAAATTAATCGTCAATACTACCACCACCACCACAAAAACCAGACAAATCCTCTAACAAAATGGGGCATCTGGGTGGCTCAGTCAGTTAAGCATCTGACTCTTGATCTCAGGGTCATGAGTTGTTTAAGCCCCTCATGGGGCGCCACACTGGGCATAAAGCCTACTTAAAAAAAAAAAAAAGTTTTAAATCCTATAACAATTTACTCTACTGTTTAAAAAACTTGAGTCCAGTAAACCCCAGTGGTGGTAAGTAAAAAGAGTAGATGGTGGAAGGGCCTGATGCCTTGGGATGCTGATTGGTGAGCTGTAGCGGCCAATCAGCAATCAGGAGATCTGGTTCTCTCTGGATCTCCTGGATCTCCAAGCTCTCCTAAGTCTTATAACTCCTTGTCCTAAACCTCCAACCTCAAGCAGAACTTGGGGTAAAGATGGTTTACCACCCAAACTCTATAAAAACCTGATCTGGCTCAGAAACCAAGGTCTTTGTCCTGTTCAGTTCAACTCTGATTAACATCCCTTCTGAATGGATTCTCCAGTGAGACTCAGAAGAGAATGGATTCTCAAGACACCTCTCTCCAAATTACAGATCCACTAGTTTGATAGTTACTTGCTCATAACCTTCAATCATTATTAACACAGTCTGCTTCATTTGTGAGGAAACCTGCCAAAAACAAGGCAATATTGTTTGCCACCTGTGATTTTTCGTTGGCTTTGGCTGCATTTTAAAGTGAGTTAACTATTTGCAACCCATTTGCTACAGGGAACAGTGAGATAAACTGTCTATCAAAGACATGTCCTACATGCCACTATGGTGGTGTATTATAACCAAAGAAGACTGGCTTTCGAAAGCACATCGGTACAGTCTCTACCTGTTGTCCTGACCTAATATTAACTATATGGCAAACCCTACATGAATGCCCTTCGTTGACATTCTCCAACATTTAAGATTTCAGTATCAAATAACTGCATACAGGTGGCCAATTGATCCAGTTACCTGGGGAGTCGAGGCCACACAGGGCTCAACCAGCAGCATTTCTGTGGTTTTGCTATGCCCACGATAGAGGACGCTCTGAAGTGTTTTTTAGGAAAAGACCATTTTGGCCATGCTGACTTGGGTGTGGCTTTGGGGGATTTCAACTGAGTGCTTGCTCAAGGGCGGAGGTCAACTTGAAGCAGCTTCCAGAGGAAAACCCTGGCTTGGTTGCAGGTACCCACCCTCTAGCTCAGCTCTGGTTAGGCAGTCCTCTCTCTGAGCAAGAGAAATGGTCACATGGCTCAATTTGATAATCAGACGTCAGGTCTGCAGCTTGCCACACGAATTCCCGAGGCTAAGGCCCCCCCCTTCCCAGCGAGCAGAACGGAGCACCGCACAGGCAGAGCTGGGGACAGATCCCGAGCTTGGCTTTAACATCCTTGTCTGTTTTTTTACCCCTCTTAACTCTGTTCACTCACTTTACCTTTTAATTTCTATTTTATTAATTACAAAATATGCCCCTAAAGTAGTTTCTCAAGGAAAGCAGAACATGTATAACTCCAAGAAGCAACTATATAAATAAGGTTATACAATCTAAACTAAAATACATAAAAGAAATGCAGTTATATCTGGAGCATGGAAGTAATTTGTTTTTGGTCTAGTTTCCAAGTGTGGTTTTCAGTCTGAAAGTCAGGATTTTCGGCAGAACATACATCAAGGGCCAAAGCTAAAAACCATTACTTTATATTTTGATTTTGTTCAGGAATAGGCTGGGGCGACTGGGTGGCTCAGTTGGTTAAGCGTCTACCTTGGGCTCAGATCATGATCCCGGGAGTCCTGGGATTGAGGTTCCTCTCCCTTCTCTCCCAAATAAATAAATAAAATCTTAAAAAAAAAGAAAAAGAATAGGCTTGTGAGAGATGTTTGACCACAGCCCTGGTAGATGTGAAATCAAATACCAAACTCCAGCAGTGATGGCGGTTTCCTCGGAGTTTGGAGAAACCAAGAATTTGGAGAGGCCAACTTTGCTCTGAATTTCCACATGAGAGCTGCAGAATGAAGACGACCTCATCCCAACCCCGATGAGTATCCCTCAACTACAACTGGTACACTGACAGACTGACGTCGAATCACGAAGGCCATCGAGTGTGGCCTGCTTCTACTCAGGCGGTCCCCCGCACCTGGGCTCCCTCCCCAGCCACCTACAGCTTAGCCCCTGCTTTCCGTCATTCCCAAATTTCAGCCCGCGTTATTCCAGCCCGCTCGTTCCCTCCACAGCAAGCCTCTACTTTCAGGAGATATTTGGTTAAGACTCCAACTCTACCAGGAGATATTTGGCTAAACTTCCAACTCCATCAGGCAAGAAGGAAAGCCAGGAAACCAAACATGCGGCAAACAGCATGGCCTGATTCGCCAGGAGTGAATGTGGACTGACCACATATGTTCTCGGAAGGGGCGGCTCGCAGAGGCAGAGAGCCCTCTGTCCCAGGTCTCTCTGCTGCTCGTTCCCGTCCGTTCAAACACAAGCTAGAATCTTGCCCAGTCCACTGACAGGAAGGTCAAACCCCGTAAGGACAGTAGGCCTGCAGTCATGCAGACCCGGCCCACCGAGCTCCTGGTGCAAAACCCTTGGGCATGGGCTCTTTCTCACCCAACCTCCCCAGCCTTTGCTGCCAGTGACCCAGGCCATCCCGAAGACCAGGGACCCAGCAGAGAGGGCACGGGCTTGCGACTCGGCTCAGTGATAATGCAGTGCCCAGCTCTGGCTGTCCCTTAACTAGCCGTGTGCTCCGGGGCAAGTGTCTCAGCATCTCTGGACTCTGGGAGTCTCATCTGAAAAATGGGTTAAAGAGCTCCCATGGATACTGTATGTCTGGGGGGGGGGGGGGGGCTTTTCTCCTTTTTCCCTATACAACTTGTTGAGAGTTTAGATCGCTGAGGACATAACCTATAATCTCATTCTTCAAACCTCATAAAAATAACCTTTTCATGCAAGGGATTAGTTTCTAGAGTCTGCAGAGAAATGTGTTACGGACATTTGATGGAATTCGCTACACAGAAATCAGAAAGACATAAATCCTGTACTCTTAAGCAGCAGAGAATCTTGTAGGGAAGCAGAGCCAAGCAATAACCGGAACGCAAAGCCATGCCATTAAACAAGATTTACTGAGCGATTATTACGTGCTGGGCACTGAGCAACAGACACCGGGAGATGTGGTCAACAGCACAACCCAGGTCCCTGCCCTCCAGGAGCTGAGAGTCCAGTGTGGGGAGGTGGGCAAAACATACCTCCAGGAGCAAATAAGATCATTCCTGGTGGTGATCAATGCTGAGAAGACAAAAGGCGGTAATATGGTGGAAGGACTGGAAGGAAGTGAACGGAAGGGAGTGCGGAACCAGGTGGACACAGACAGGCAGGGGCCTCGCAGACCCGAGGAAAGCGTATTTATTCTGGGCGCAATGGGAGGCTGTCGGAGGGTCCGACACCTGGGACACGGGTAGGTTCCCAGGCTGCTGGGTAGGGACTGACAGGTTGCAGAAAGGCAGGAATGGAGGCAAGACTGCGGGCTGCCAGCGTGCGTCAGGGGTACAGGCAAGAACCGAGGGTGACGAGGCTGAGGGACAGAGCGGGACTGGGCAGTACGGGAAAGGGACAGCTTGAGCCTGCGGGTAGAACCAGTGTCATACATGGGGCTCGGGCGTGCTTGGGAGCGGGGGGCGGGTAGTCTGTGGCTCTCTGTTGTGGACACCATCTAGTTCAGATGTCAGGGAGAGGCTGAACATACAAGTCTGTAGCTCGGGGTAAACGGACGTAGAAAGGAGAGTGGTTACGGAGCTGGGGAGGTGGTCTGGTAAGTGTGTCTACGCTGCGGGGCGCGTGCGGACTACATGCTCACACCAGCTGCTGAGCCCACTCACACCCACCGTGCCAACTGGACATCTCAGCCAGGGCCTGGCGGGCACCCCCACTCAACACATCCACTACTGTCCGTTTCTGGCGAGACCTGCCGTTCTCCCATATTCCTCAGCTTCACGGACTCCTTGCCGCCTTAAAATAATATATAAACAAGCTAGCCCCCCGTGAGTCTCAAGACTTACGTGGTATGGCCTCCAGCCTCTTTGCCAACCCCCCATCCCTGCCGCACATAATGCTACAACAGTTCCTCAATCTGCAATGTCCTCTCCTCGCTCTGAACCCGTGTGCGCCGCTCTCTGCCACGTTCACTTACTCATTCTCCTCCCAGCCAAGTTCTCTCTCAAATGCCATCTCTCTCTGTCCCAACAGTTACCGAGCGCCCACTATGTGCCAGGCATGATGCTCAGAACCTGGCTCCAGGATGCCTTCCCTGACGACGCCCCTCCCCCAGGCCGGGCCGGGCGACCTGCACTCTAGCAGAGCTCTAATAGTTCACTATCAATGTACAACCACCTCAAGCCCCAAATGAGCTGAGACCCATTTAGAACAGCAAGATTTGGGGGGAGAAAAAAAAGGAATAAATCAGGACCAAGAAGAAAAAAAAAAACGAAGCCCGAATTAAGGCTGCATACGATGAACTATACTTCTTCAGGCCCTAAACCCTTTTTTAGGTCAAGTGCACAGTGAGCTCTGAGGCCCTCGACGAAAGTGAGGCTTAAGTCATGGAGTAACGTGTTCGTGAGATAAGGAGCAAACCAGCAGCTCAGGATTTTCATCACTGCTGATAAAGACCTGCTATTTCTCCTGCATGTATTTGTAACAGAGGTACTCTGGGATGGAGTGAACAGTGACCATGACGTGTATATGGTAACAAGTTTTTTAGGGCTAGTTATTACGGCAGCCCTTACTGGAGCTCCAGGACACAATGCAGATGCACACCTCAGCAATTGTCCAGACCCAAAACAGCAGGAAGAAAGGGGCAAGTCTGTTTAGCCGAGACCTTCGAGGGCACCAGGTCCTCTCCCACCGCTGGATCTCTGCTCAGGCCCTGCCTGGGCCCCACTGCCCGGGGAAGAGTAGGTCGGGGTGAGGAGCTGTGTGTGCCTAGTGCTGGGGGCAAGCTGAACCACAGTGGGGAAAGTGAGCTTCTGGTGATGAATGTTCCTCAAACGTCTTTGACCGTGACCCAGCTTTTTTATTTTTATTTTTTAGGTTTTACTTATTTATTTATTTTTAGGACTCTCTGCACCCAACATGAGGCACGAACTTCCAACCCCGAGATCAAGAGTCGCATGCTCTTCTGACTGAACCAGCCAGGCGCCCCCTAGACTGTGATCCACCGTATATACGGAATGTATTTTATTCATGCCACGACCTGACGTACGCGTACATGTATGTACAACTGAAACAAACATTTGGTGTAATCTGGTCCTTTATATTCATACTTTGTTTCATTTCTGAGTTGTTTTTTTTTTAAACTCCTGGCCAGAACCATTACACTGACTTGATGAGTCACTTGTGGGCTGCTCTGAGGGTTGAAAGACGCATTCTGTGCTAATTCAAGCGTCTCTAGATGACTTCATTTCGGCGGCAGACTCACATCTTTCCACACCCAAGCAAATACACGTGTGGGCTTCCCACAGATGCTAGTTCTGTGATGTGCAGAACGAGCTTTGCCACTTCTGCCTTTCAGCGCAGCAAACTTGCTGGGTGATGACGCTGGTTCCTTCACCTTCCATTTCTAGCACAGAGCCGAGACCAGCGCTCACGATGGATGAACAATAAGCATTTATTGAATGAGTAAACGGCCCGCTAGTCCGTATTTTTAGTTCAGGGAGTCTTTCGATAGCTCAAAACTACCTAAGACTTCATCATCGAGGACTCCTCCTGCCTCCTCCCAGGGCTCTCGGGCCAGCAGCCACCTTGATCCAGTCTTTTCCCCGCGCCCGTTCCTGGGTAAGCCAGCCGCCCTGAAGGACCGCTCACCTTCTTCGTTAGACACACACACTTAGTATCTAAAGGCACTGTTCTCTAGGATTTGAATATGGTTTAATTCAGAAGTTAAAGAGGACATCTGGCCTTCGGTTTCCACTGGCAAGCAGTGATAACCTGGAGCTCTCTGACAGAAGAGAGAGGTTGTTAAACAAACACGCACACTCTGTAAACATGAGGTTTCTAAGGGTTGCAAAGTGGGATTGATTTTAGAGAAATCATCTAATATTGGCTCTACTGTACTAGCCCCAGGAGTTACCAAATCTGTGATTGCTTGTAAGGGACTTAACTAGTTAGGACTTGATTAAAAAAGGTCCTGTTCAAGGGAAGTATAAGTGTACTCCTATGTCATCTACAAACCCACCCCCACCCCACCCCCGCACAGGTAAACAACGGAACGTTTTTTGTTTGTTTCATCAATCCACAGGCTATTAGGGTCCTTTGCTTAATTTAACTCATGAGGGAAACCAAAATTATCTTTTATAATTATCATTACATGTCCGGAATTAAGCTCAGAAGAATCATCACATCCTCTGCAAGTCAGATGCCCAACTCAGAGGCTGGTTTTGGAATGCCCTGACTAGTCACAACTAGTTAATGTTCTAAGTCATTTTCGGGGGCGGGGGGATTTAATGAGTCCTCCCCGTCTTCTTCCTCAGGAGTTTGGTTCACACTGGGAGCAGTGGGGCTGTTCTGTCACCTGCCTGGAAAAGGTACAGGGATGACTATAGAAACGGGGTGTCACAGGGATTTTCCATGGGGTCTCCTTTGTCTCCTGGGGGCTGCTGAGGGTGGTCAATGCTGTGTGTTAGGCTTTCTAAAAAGGTTTTGGGGGCAGATCTCTAGGGGAGCTCCCTGGAATAGGGCCTCTGCAAATAGTATTGGTGCCAGTTAAAAATTAAAAAATTAAGAAAACTGTCAGTCATCAGGAAATGTTGACCTCTCGGGATTTGCGGGGCACCCCTGGCATTTCCACAAAGGTCTGCCACAGAAATTACTCAAAACTCTGAGGAACATACAACACCCATTCTAGCTGTACTATACTACAGTTTTGAAAATTAATATTTGGAAATCAAGAGGTTTTCATAGGTCACTTTGCAGTGATTAAAAAGTTAAGTGATATCAATAAGAAAATGACATTACAGAATAAATAAAATTATAAGAGGAAGCTAACAACCAGGGCTTGAACAACTTCCTGTACCTACTTAGTATGCATGCAACTAATTTAAATGAGATATTGACTCATTAGTCTATACTTGGCAATATTGTTAATAGATTAGTTCTACAGGGGCACCTGGGTGGCTCAGTTGGTTAGGCGACTGCCTTCGGCTCAGGTCATGATCCTGGAGTCCTGGGATCGAGTCCCGCATCGGGCTCCCTGCTCGGCAGGGAGTCTGCTTCTCCCTCTGACCCTCCTCCCTCTCATGCTCTCTGTCTCTCACTCTCGCTCTCTCAAATAAATAAATAAAATCTTAAAAAAAAAAAAATAGATTAGTTCTACTAACTAGTGGTACTTAAAATTGAGGTGATTTGTTTTTCTTTTGAGGTGCTTTGTTTTTTAAAAAGTATTTTGACCAAGACAAATGGATCTTCATTAAATTTCAATCTGTATTAAAAAGCTTAAAAATCAGGGGTGCCTCGGTGGCTCAGTCGGTGTAGCATCTGCCTTTGGCTCATGTCATGGTCCCGGGGTCCTGGGATCCAGCCCAGTGTTGGGCTCCCTGCTCAGCGGGGAGTCTGCTTCTCCCTCTCCCTCTGCCCCTCCCCACTTTTCTCATGCTTTCTCAAATAAATAAAATCTTAAAAAAAAAAAAAGCTGAAAAATTATATATTAAAATTTGAGGCTGAATTTGTTAAGGGAAAATAATTGTTATTTTGTCATTGAAAAAAGGATTCACAAGGTGTACTCTAGAATAATTCAAGGCTTTTAAAATTCTTTTCCTAGGAAATATCAGTAAGTAGATGAACTGCTTCTCTGCATGAATATCTTTTGATTTAAAACGGGTATGACACTCATTAAAATATCTGAAAGAATTACAAACAATTAGTGAGCTAGTTATGCTAAGGAGCAGACACTGGCTCTTCACCCACTTGGCACGTGATCCTAAACCCTGAGCTTCTGTAATTTTTCAAAGGTGGTAAACTATATATAGCGATAAATTAAGAAGTAACTAATCAGTAGAATGCGAACTGCATCCTTCAATACCCCGAAGGCCAATGATAAAGTGAAGGTGAAAGAGACAGCTGGGAATACTGATTTCCTAAGAGCACCTGATAGCAGGAAAGAACAGATGGTCTATGGACAATCAAGAGGCTAAGTAAATACACGTTTCAGCAGGACAAAGAAGGCATGGGTGTTGAGATTATAAGTCTAGGAAAGCTAATTAATCATTATCGCCAACAAAGTAACACATGGAAAGGCAAGGAATATTCCAGGTAAGCCCAAAGTGGGCAGATGCATTTCTAACAATTGAGCGTGTCAGGATTTTTGACATAGCGGTTTCCAATCATGTTTAAAACCTGCAGGCTTACATTACAGTTATAGGGTACATGTCTTTCATTTGTGTTCCTGTTTACATATCAATTTAGTCTGGAATTAGTAAGCAGATATGCTACACAAAGCAATGCAAGTCTAATTAAATCTTACCGAAGCTTTAATTCTGGATGTAAGAAATACACCATATATGACATCCATCAAACGCAGAGACTACAATGCCAAACTGCCTGCCTTTGGGGGATCTCAGGCCACTTGAACAAGTTACTTAACTTTTCTATGCCTCAGTTTACCCACTTGTTAGACACAAGATATTAATGATATCTATCATTCATAGGTGGTTGAAAGGGCTGAACTGGCTACTCTTCATAAAGAGCTAGGAATAGTGCTCATCACATTACAGGGACTGCATCTAAGGGTTAAATAAATGACCAAGAAGGCTTTTTAAATCATCTGGCTTTCTGTCTGGAATAAACTGACATCAGAATCTCTGGGGCTATGAGAGTGGACACAGACTGGAAAATGTCTGCAGGTTATTCTCATAGTTCTTGTTCTATCCAGGACCCCCCCACACCCCCCATGACACCCACCACTTGAACTAGATAACTTCTTTGTTTCTTTCTAGCTAAAAGAAAAAGAGATAATTAGATTGAAGACACTTTTTTAACTCTGCCCTTTTATTTAAAGAAAACTGCCTTTTCCTTCAACAATTATGAAATTAAGGTTGATGAGAAGGTCTCGGGCATCCTCCCTCCCCCCCCCACCAACTCCCTGGCCTGCCCTGCCAGCAGATAATAGGGCCTCTCAAACCGCTCACTCATTCTAATTTCAGCCCTCACTTAGACAAAGAGTAAGTTTAAGCAATCAGCCATATACATTAAATTTGTTTCCATCTCCAAAAAGGCAACCCTTGAACTCGACTAATAAATTTCTACCTCTAATTTATGGCGCTAAACCTTCCTTAGTGTGATTATAACTATTGGTTCTTTACAGAGACATAAGGACTGAAATGGAATTGACTTTTGGACCAGGCAGACATGGAAGAAACATGATGATAAGATATCTGGGGGTAGGGAAAAAAGAGATGCCCAGATTGCCTACTAAGTTTGTTAAAGAAATGTTCAAAAATAGATTTAGCAGATGTCATGAACATCACAGGCAAAAAACGCCAGAATCCTGATTCTGTAAGTAGAATCTCTAAGGGAGAAGGTCGGTGATGAGTCCAAGTTACTTTGGAATGCCCCAGGGAAAGTGTCACAGGGCTCTGGGCTATCAACCCACATGTCAGTAATAGCAAAGTTACAACACCGCACCTGACGGTGCTCTAGCTCTGTGTACGGCACAGGACTCACAATTCCACATGGGGAAGCTATCTGCAGGCACGGAGGCACTAGTCCTTCTGGGGCTCTTCCACACAACAGCTAACCTTGTATCCCGTCTTCCCGGATCACTTAAGCCAGAAACGCTGCCAAGGCGTGTGCACAGGCTCATTTAGAAAACCAAAACAAATTAAATGTTTCTCCCTTGCAAACCTGTTCTTCAAACCCTTTTAAAATGGCGCCACATGAGGACCACAACTTGAATATTTGGTAATGGATGTCAACGAGAAACACAAACGATCTGCCGCTATTTGATTATGAAAGAGGCAGTGCGGGTAATTTTAAAAGGTGAGACGAATCCTCTGTTCCTTTCAAATTCACTCTGAATTTGTGCCACTGGCTTAGGGTAAAAAGCCCAAAGCTCAGAAAATTGATTTTCTGTAGGAGAGGGCTCCCTGCACCCAGAGGACCTGCCACGGTGTAAAATGCAGTCTGTGGGTGGCTTAGGATATTATAATATATACATGTATCAAATCATTATGTCGTACACCTAAAAGTAAAACAATGTTGGGATGCCTGGCGGGCTCAGTCAGTAGAGCCTATGACTCCTGATCTCAGGGGTCATGAGTTTGAGCCTCACACTGGGTGTAGAGTTTACTTTAAAAATAAATAAGTAAAGGGGCACCTGGGTGGCTCAACTGCTTAAGTGTCTGACTCTTGATTTTGGCTCAGGGTCCTGGATTGGGCCCTGAGTGGGGCTCTGCGCTGGGCGTGGAGCTTGCTTAAGATTCTCTTTCCCTCTGCCCCTCCCCCCCCACCAGCGCATGCTCTTTCTCCCAAATAAATCTTTAAAAAAAAAAAAAAGTAAATAAAACTAAAAGGGTATTATATGTTGATTTTATCTTAATAAAAAATAAATTTAAAGAAATGATTCCTCTCCTCTCCTCTTACCCCACCCACTTTATTTAAGAAGAACAACCACCGTTTTCTTTCACATGACAAAACCAAAGCAGTCAATCAAACAAAAATAAAGTTTACACAGTGAAACACCATCCTTACAGTAGCTAAGCCAGTCTTTCTTAGCCAACACTCTCTCATCCTAAACCACATAACTTACAAACGCAACAAAATACGTCACGAGCTCACGTTTTCTTTACTCCTTCCCAACTCACACATGACTGAATAATTCTGGCAGGAAATGTGACATGTAGAGTTAATTTTGAATCTTTAATTCATATCTATTTCCTATAACATACTTATTTTCTTTTAAGGTTAAACTAAGAGCTCTCTGGAATAATCACCCTGTTAACTTCCATTTCCTCAAGATGCAAAGTAAAAAAATACTAAAGATACATTTTACAATATACTAGACAAGTTATTAAAAAACTTGATAATTCCCCCTACATAGACCAAATACAGTTGTAAGTTTACATGTTATATAGCAAATTATTTGTCATCTTTCACTATACTAGAATGTTATTTGAAATCTAGGATTATATTTTTGGCTTTTTTTGCTAGCCTCCTTGTATATGATAGGGTTTTATCTGGAGGGTTCTCAATTATTTTAGTCACAGACTTTAACAGGTAACAATGGCTGGCTTATAAATAAGGAACTACTTAAAGCATTACCTTTTCTTCTGGGCTAGAAAAATCACAGCAGGCACATCAAATCCTTGGTTTTCAAAGTTAAAAACAAGTATCATTCCTGACAATGGCTGAATCTAAAAATTACTAGAATTATTAGCTGATGTAGAAACATTTGGGCAAGGAAGTAGCCCAGAGGTTGTCTAGCAGCACTCTCTCAGATTTTGAGGAATTCCTAAAAGATGAATTATTTTAGTGAAACATAAAAATATTGAGAGGCACATACAACTGTTTTTACAGTAAAGAAGTAACTAATCCTAATAATGCAAATTCTAAAATAATGAAATAGGAACTTAAGTAAAATTGTCCTCAGAGGGGAAAAAACATCAACATACTGAACACCCTGGTTACGTGGCCAGATGGATACACCATGTGAAATTCAGAAAGTGAGTTAGGAATCAAGACCTACTGCTAGGTAGACACTAGGTGTATACTGCATCTTCTAAAGCACATCGCATCAAGGGAATTAAACAGAATATAAACTAAATGGGAAATGCAAATATAAGAGGATACCCCCAAACTGTGTAAATTAAAAATGGGAAAAAGCACCAGAGGAAATAAAAAATGATAGGACCAAGACAGAAATAGTTATCCTACATATTTTGTGTGGGAAAAAGTCCTCCCCACATTCTTAATGGCTTACTTAAAAATATTTTCTTGTCACAAATGACCTTCAAAAGTTAAATAATCAATTTCTCCTAATGAAATTAGGAATTTTTTCCACTGAAGCTACAGGGGCAGATCTAGGTATTATGCTCACTGTAACTTCCACAACTTTTCCTTGGGAGGGGGTATGGAAGTACTCTTTAAGAAAGTTTTAAGAGGGCGCCTGGGTGGCTCAGTTGGTTAAGCAACTGCCTTCGGCTCAGGTCATGATCCTGGAGTCCCGGGATCGAGTCCCGCATCGGGCTCTCTGCTCGGCAGGGAGTCTGCTTCTCCCTCTGACCCTCCTCCCTCTCATGCTCTCTGTCTCTCATTCTCTCTCTCACAAATAAATAAAATCTAAAAAAAAAAGAAAAAGAAAAGTTTTAAGAAACAAAAAATCCCCCAAAAAACGAGCAAAGGAGAAAAAGGGAGAGACAAACCAAGAAACAGATTCTTAACTCTAGAGAACACACTGATGGTGACCAGAGGGGAGGTGGGTTGGGGATGGGGGAAACAGGTGATGGGGGTGAAGGAGGGCACCTGTCGTGATGAGCGCTGGGTGATGTATGGAAGTGCTGAATCACTATATTGTAACCCCTGAAATTAATATTACGCTGTATGTTAATTACACTGGAATACAGAATAGAATAAAATGAAATAAAGTGAAGTTTTACAAAATTACAAATCCAAAGTAAGGTACAGGGCCTCAGGGGGGACCTGAGGCTTCAGCTTCTTTAGCTTCGTTAACAGTCTCTGTAAGCAACAAGTTTCTGAAAGAATGATCTCTGGGAGGGAGTTCTATTTGGTCTGGTTTGTAATGGTGACATCTCCAAAAAAAAAAAATCAGTAGCAAAGCCCAGTGGGGATGGGGTAGTGGCGTCACCAAAGGACGTGTCTTACCATACAAGTATCCAGATCTTCCAAACGCTCCATCTCCGTGAGTTCCTCCACCGTCATGACAGAGCGCTTAGCTGGCTTCTCTTCGGCCAGCTCAATCTCTAAGGTCTCTGGCTGAGCAACGGTCTTGGCCCGTCTGCTGAAATGGTCAGCCTAAGAGAGTCAAGGAGAAGAAGCACCAGAGGCAAGAAGGGAAGAGCATGTTAGCTAAATTCTGGAAGATACCTGCCACAAGGTGGCGCAGTGAAGGATTCTATGTGCCTGCGGTTACAGACAATTCTCAATACATTCACACTACAGTAACTTACCTCTTATTACCTCTTATTATCTTTGGAGGGTGGACTGTCTTAGGCAAGAAATCATAAAACCTCCTTTAGTAAAATACAAGAATACTTAGTCTAGAAGAAAATAAGGAGTGTTCTTTTCATTAATTTTATTTCATCGTTCCTCCGAAATAATTTCTTTCTATATCTAGTGCTTTAAAAGTATCTAATTAGGGGAAATAAAATGATTCCAACCTTTCCTGTTTTTAAAGGGCTGAAAGGAAGGAAATTGCTAACAGCTTTCATTGTTTTCAGGTAATGAACACCGTATGTGATAGGATTTATTAATTTCCACTGCTATGCTTTAGGTAAACCTAAAAACATTAATGATAAGAGGTAGAATAAACTGGGCTGAAGTTAATAAACTCTAGTGCTGGGCTGATTCATCACCAGGAACTTTGATTTAATTCTTTGGAAAGGATCAGAACCAGCTGACAATATCGTGGAACCACTGGCGACACTTCTAAACTTAAATTGGAGAATATATTCATGTAATTGGAATCTCTTTGAAAACAAAATTTCATTTTTTAGATACGATTCCTTTCACACAGCAGTTAAGCTCTCTTCTTACAACCCAAATCAGCAGAATATTAAAACAAAGTTCAATACAAAAGTGCACCCACATAGTTCATTTTTAAATGGTATAAAAAAAAAAAGTCGGTATTTTTCTGAGTAAATTCTTCAAAGAAAGACAAATGCCAAAAAAGTGAACAATTCAGCCGTTCAGTGTGGTGCTCACGTGCAATCATGTTGATACAGTATCAGGGGCATTTTGAGGCCATCCCTGCAGCCGTGGGTTATTGAGAAATTGTTTCTATAAAGGATGCTCCACTGATTTTGTTTCTGCTTATTTAAAAAAAAGGAAAAGTCTGACTTGGGAGCTCTAGACACTAACATAGGCCTTTCCTTTTTTTTTTTTTTTTTTTTTTGAAAGATTTTATTCATTTATTTGACAGAGAGAGACACAGCATGAGAGGGAACACAAGCAGGGGGAGTGGGAGAGGGAGAAGCAGACTCCCCATCGAGCAGGGAGCCCGATGCGGGGCTCGATCCCAGGACCCGGGGATCATAACCTGAGCCGAAGGCAGACGCTCAACGACTGAGCCACCCAGGTGCCCCTAACATAGGCCTTTTCTGTGCCACAACCAGAAGCTAGTGCTTCTTAAAGTCTCTGGGGTGATGAACCAGTTTTCTACATTTCCAGTTTGCCACACACCGGTATATTGGTAAAGTACAATAAAAATGAAACTTTAGAGAAATGACATATGTTTGCGTATTGTGGCCATCTCCAGTTGCTCTAGACATTTCTCCACGTTTCCTCTTGGTTGGTGACCTAACCTTGTCAGGCACAGGTCCCCGGTGGTGAGTGGGCCAGCTCCAGCCCATGGGCAGTATTTTCAGTGACGCTGCGAGAGACTCCTGTCCTATCTTTTCAATTTTAGAGGACAGCCTACCCATTTTTCTGAAATATTCATGTTGTCTGCCTCGTGGAGAAGCCATGGTTACTGTTCTTCCCACTGAGGTGCTCCCTGGCATCACCAACAATTCCATGCAATAAAGCCTGGATGCACTCTCTCCAGCCTGCACTTGATTTGAAATGTTTCTCTGGGGAAAATGTCATAACTTGCTCAAGAGATTCGTACCACACCACATTGCTAAAATGTTCGCGACACGAGATGTAAGGAGTAACGAAACCTTCATCTGTGCCTCAGAGGACTTCCTGAAGTTGAAAACACATGAAGTTTCTCATCTATTTTTTATATGCAGTGAGATTGGAAGTAAAGTCTTCTACCTCAATAAAACCAGTCTCTAGACGAAGACAATTTATGTCTTTACCTCGGTTATATCCAAGAGGCCTGGCTGGGCACGTGGCAGCTACCGATCCCTAGAATGTGTCCATTTTACTCTGGCCTTTTCTTTGGACTCCAAATATTCCCCTCCCCTCACCCCGTGTTTTCAGGAATAGTCCATTCCCATATGATCGTGTCGAAGAGCAACAAAATAAGCACACAAAAATTAAATAATCTAAAATACCTTAATTTTAGATCTCGGTTTCAGCATTATTAACAAAACTTTTGGTCTGCGTTATAAATGCACAACAAAATTTCTCAATACCATCACGTCCCTGTTCCCCTTCCATTCCCTCTGGAGAGATTTTAACATTCTAGAATTGTCTGGAAGCAATGTAGGAGAGGAAAAGTAGGATCATGGCCACAAAGCTGCAAAGGAGTAAGATGCAGGAAAGAAGCGGCATCCCCAACCTGGAGCCTGCCCAGCATCACGGCGGACCACACTGGGAGTCCCACTCCGGACGTGCACAGCACTCACCAGTCTATGATGGCAGTGTGAGAGTGCATCCAGGATTTCATCCACAATCCGATCGGACAGGAAGGAGGCCACTGTCAGCTTCACTTCACTATGTGAAAAGCAAAAGGACACGGTAGCATTTAAACTTGTGCAACATCACCCATCGCTGATGCCATGTTGATAAGGTCAACTGTGATTCCACTTCTGTCTTTGAAAACGGAACAGAAGAATGTGTGAACAGGACTAAGGATTTCCAAAAATAAGCCTTAAACACTGCCATAAACACACAGGTAATAATAGACTTGCTTGACCAATTTCAACCTGCCTCTGCAATCTCAAAACTCAAGATTTAGTGGTAGAAATGAAACACGTCTGGATAAAGACAAACTTAATGGGAACCAGATGTACCGTGTGGTGAGGAACAATTCTTCCATTGACATAAAGGAAAACAAACCTGGGCTGGAGTAAATTAAGAAAGTCTAGTCTGATTGTTAAACTTGGGTTATTACTTTAATATGCATGTCCCCCGCCTTAAAAAAAATACAAAACTTTTTACCAATCCAATGGTACCATATTGAGCTGCTTCTGCTGTACTCCCTGTCTTACTTCAAACTGTTACAAATTCACTGTTCTCTTGCCTTTTATGAACACAGGTTACCAAAACATGCAGTTTCGGTGTCTCTCACCTGACCTTAAGAAGGTGTCCAGTCAACTGAAAGTAACCCACTAGTTTTGGAGTTTTCACTAATAAACAAGTCAGCCACGAGGGTCTCTGTCAGATAGCTGGTATTTCAGTCTGCATGTTAGTTATTTGGTATTCCCAAGAATTCAAATTCTACCCGTGTGTCTTCAGTCTGAATAATCCTACTGAAATGCACGTATGTACAAACGGACATAAATGCACAATACAGCTGAAGGTGAATGTGCTGGAGAGATAGACCCACGCTCCAATATCGCCTCGTAAGTTCAGTCTACTTTTGAAGTCAAGAATTTTCAAGTTTTTAGAGCAGGGAAAGGAGTTATCAAAATATATTTAATCCTAAAACCAAGGTTGAAAGTATATTTGGGTAACAGGGAAAAACCTTTCTAACCTAAAGGCAGTAATTTGCATTGAGATTTTTTTCTGGCAAGGCAGATTTCGGATGGCAGGGAGAAATGGCGTCACTAACTCTTTGATGTCTACATTAGAGATTTTCCTAGGCTAAAGATAAAAGGATGTTTCTTTAATTCCTGTCGCCAAAACAAGGTCTTGGGAGCTACTGGGCTTATCTAATACTTTACTTTATTATTCCCCAGAGGTGTCTGCTGATAAGATTCACCTGGGTCTCATTAAAAATACAGATTACTGGGTCCCACCCCAAACCTGGGGTGGGAGGTGGGGGTGAAGGGGGGTGGGGACTGGGATTCTAATTTTGACAAGCACTTCCTCTCATTTTTTCAGGCATGTTTGGGAATTTTACTTCCTCATAAAACTACAGAATCAGTCGTTTTATCTCTCTCTCCCCTGCCCCACCAAGTTGGGGAGGGATGGTTTATCTGTTTCAAACTGTAGCACCAAAAAAGATCCTTTAAAGTGCACCAAAAAAAAAAAAAAAAAAAAGTTTCAGGATTGTGCTATCATTTTGTTACTGGATGATATGCTTCCTTATGGAACTTCCAAACTATGAACTTTTTAGAGGAATTCCACTTAACCTGCGTGGGCACAGCTGTATCTGGATGTATACACAAGTGTGGACGTTTGTATTTTCATTCCATCAGTGCTCCAAATAACACATTTTAAAAAGCAAAGCAAGGAGTTAATGAACATAGAAGTGATTCACTGATATAAGGAGTTCTAGCCTGCTGTCTACTTTTCAGAATTTGCCCATCTTCAAAAGAAGTGACCATATTTGACAGAATTTGGTACTCTTGTGAAGGCACCAGAATATGATCCATTGGTAATTCAATCCATTAGGACAGAAGAATGGTGGCCAATGCATTTTTTCCTCCTTAATACTTCAGGGGCTTCAATAAAAATCCTAAAACTACAGGTTGCAGAACCATGTAAGCATACCTAGTCAGGGCTTGAGTCAATAAAATCACTGATCTATGGGGTCCTGTAAATCTTCTAAATGGCCTTTCATTGTGCGAGTCTTACCATTTAGCTTTTATTTATTTATTTTTTTAAAGACTTTATTTATTTATTCATGAGAGACAGAGAGAGAGGCAGCGGCAGAGAGAGAAGCAGACTTCCCGCTGAGCAGGGAGCCCGATGCGGGACTTGATCCCAGGACCCTGAGATCATGACCTGAGCCGAAGGCAGACGCTTAACAACTGAGCCACCCAGGCGCCCTAGAGTTTTATTTTTAGAAACCCCAACACACACACACAGGACAGCTGCACCTTAGACCCAAGATGGTCTCATCACTGCAGAATTCCTCAATCCTCAAAGTTCCATGATCTACCTTCCATATCTAGGTTGTAATATCATTTTTGGCTTATTTTTTTTTTTAAAGATTTTATTTATTTATTTGAGAGAGAGAGAATGAGAGAGAGCACATGAGAGTGGGGAGGGTCAGAGGGAGAAGCAGACCCCCCGCTGAGCAGGGAGCCCAATGTGGGACTCGATCCCGGGACTCCAGGATCATGACCTGAGCTGAAGGCAGTCGCTTAACCAACTGAGCCACCCAGGTGCCCCACATTTTTGGCTTATTTTAACTCTCATTTTTCTCATAGGTTCTCATTCGGCTACACATCACTTGTTCTTTGTTAACACAACTCCCACTTCTTCAGATAAAAGCTGGGGTTTTTGGGCGCCTGGGTGGCTCAGTTGGTTAAGCGACTGCCTTCAGCTCAGGTCATGATCCCACGATCCTGGGATCGAGTCCCGCATCGGGCTCCCTGGTCTGTGGGAAGCCTGCTTCTCCCTCTCCCACTCCCCCTGCTTGTGTTCCCTCTCTCGCTGTGTCTCTCTGTCAAATAAATAAATAAAATCTTTAAAAAAAAAAAAAAAAAAGCTGGGGTTTTGTTTTTTGTGTGTTTTTGTTGTTGGTTGTTTTTTTTTTCCCCCCCCTACATCGAAGTCTTCTTATCAAGATTCAGAAACAGTTAAAAGGGGACATTTGAAAATATTTCTGAATTTGGTTTCTAGTCTGCTGACTCCCCAATGGAGAAACACGGAGAATTCGTGGAATATCATTCAGACTGCTAACCACCCCAGAGTTTCTAGGTGGAAATAGGGGAAAGTTTGTTTGATGATCACAGCTTCTCAATATTTGTATCTTGGCGTATTTTTCCAACTTTACCAAGCACATATCAGCCAACAGTCGAGAGCAGCATCAGCACGTACACAGTATCCAGACCCACCACAGAACACAGGAGGAACCAGCCGGGAGGTCACAGCGGGCCCCTTTGCTTGTCTCTAGGCTGGGCATTTGCTCAGAACAGCACGGTGGCAGAAAGCAAACTTCAAGTTAGTAATTTTTGAAGGTGGAGGATACGTTTCAGGAGGAGAAAAAAAGGGATTACCAACAAGTACCCCCCTATTAAAAATCAAACAGTTAAACGGAGCAGAGAGCTGTATGCTCTTCCGTAAGGCAGGCGTATCCGCGGCCGTCTTGTTTTGTTAATGTATAAACCTAGGCGTTTCCGCGCAGCCCTGTCAGTACACCACGACAGCCTACTGGACGTGTCTACGCATTCTCCGCGGCTGGAACCAACAGTAACGCTCCTCCCAGCTGCCTCGACTGCGGCCACACAAACTACAGTCGTAAACCTACCTAATCTTGTTAAGGATGTCAATTCCAGACTGCTCCAACAGGACGTTTTTCACAAACGTACGTGGGATGGAAATCTTTTCAGTGCTGGCATGAATCAAGTCTTGTCGAATGTGGGCTTTCTTCATCACGTTGGGACAAAGGTTCTCGGCAGCATCGACCATGGACTCAAGCAACACCTGAAACACAGCACAGCGGACGGGAGAGGTGACGTCAGGGCACAGCGGAGGGGAGAGATGACGTCAGGGAACAGCGGAGGAGAGAGGTGACGTCAGGGCACGGGGGGGCGGGGGAGAGGGGACGTCAGGGCACAGCGGAGGGGGGGGGGGGGGGTAGGGACATAGCGGGGGGGGGGAGAGGTGCCGTCAGGGCACGGCGGGGTGGGGCGGGCGTCAGGGCACAGCGGAGGGGACAAGTGCAGTCAGCACGGGGTGGGGGTGGGGGGCAGAAAGCTGGGAGCTGGTTATACATGACGCTAAGCCCTCTGAGAACAGGGACATGAGTGTCCCGGAGCACGACCAAGGATTCTGAGCCGCTTCGGGCGGACCTGTGCCTGCTGGATGATCGCGGATGTCCGGTTATCGCTTTAAATCACCCGCAGACCCACCCGAGCTTCGGGCTGGCATCTGAAGGGTCACGGTGTGCGCGCCGCACGTAACACCAAGGCGATCGGCGGAAGATGAAAGAAGACACGTATCAAACCTTTATACACCAACTTACCACACCAGACTGTTCTCCCTGCTGCTAGAAAAGAAAGTGACAGATACCCCTAGAAAATATATCGAACATGAACTCTTGCGTGATTTTGCAAATCACAGAAACCCCAAATTGAACCCTTCAATAGCTCTGTCAAAACATGGATACTGAAAAAACCCACGGATGTATGCTTTTAAAAGAAAAGCTTTAGTGTTCAGTGAAGTTACAATTGTTACAACACGAAATAGCATGAATGACAAACAAAAGCATTTACCCGGCACTTGACAAAGAACAATCAAAACTCTAGAGTTTGCCAAATGTTTCTGCACATTTTATCCTTCGGACACCTGTGAAGATGGGGGGGGAGGGGTGCTTTTCGTGTGATCCCCATTTTGAAGTTGAAGAATGCGAGCTAGGGGAAGTTAAATCATTTGCCGGAGAAGGAAGACATGGCTGGGAAGTGTGGAAAAGACATAATACGCATCAGCGTGAGACCGAAATTTGAATCCTAGCTGAGGGACACTGGGCTGTTACTGATTTCCTGATTTTATTTTCCTCCTATATAAAATGGCAAATAAAAAAGTTCTTGCCTCCCGAGATTATTGAAGATAAAATGACATTACGTGTGTGAAGCATTCAGTATAATGCCCAGCACACGATAAAAATTCAGCCTGTCACAGATAATATTACGAATGTTTCCAAAGATGCTACTTTCAACAACAAGCTCTCAGTTTGGGAAAGCCAGCTTGATCCCATTACTAGTCCAGTGAGAACGAGGACGAATGACGCACTATTATGGGCAGACTGGTCCAGTGCTTGTCTGCTCCTGCACTCACCTACAGGCCCCCCCCCTCCCCGTCCGCTCCCACACTCACCTACAGCGCCCCCCGTCCGCTCCCGCACTCACCTACAGCCCTCCCCCTGTCCACTCCCGCACTCACGTGCGGGGGGGCCCCCCCCCATCCGCTCCCGCACTCACATCCCACACTCATGTACAGGCCCGTCCCACACGGAACACCCCTCATTCTGCTGCGGGACGAGCAGTAGAGCGCAGCAGGATGTTTATAAAGATCTCGTGGAAAACCGGGGACGGGGAGGCAATCACCTGGGACGTTTCCAAAAGAAACTCATATTTTGACAGCGCCCTGTCCCTACTATAACGCTAATTACTGATTTCCCACGTAATTCCAAGACAGCTGCAAGCAATGCAAGTAAGTCAGTTAAGACAAATTATTTTCCCCTTTGGCATTAGAACAAACACACTCTGGTCCAGACTGTGTAGCGCCCAGCACTCCTGATCAGAAAAACCTCAGGTATCAACATGCTATTTGGATTCTGTTAAGTTCATCAATATGTTTGTGACTTTTGGGAAGGTTCCTCTGCATGACAGTGCAAATTCGGCTAGAATGACTCTCACACCTAGAGAGGAGGCCTGGCTTCCAGTGTAGACCCTGACATGAAATTTCTGTGGAATGTTATCACAGAATAACTTTGCAGATCTCTGCATTCTCGCTACAAAGTCATTTCTCAGGCCTCTTTCTGCTCTACAAATTGATAACTGCATGGCTTAACCCTATAGAAAGGAATTTCAGCCTGCCCTAGGCATTCGATTCAACAGAGGCTTTGTAGTGAGTCTCCTACCACCCCCCTCTAGCCCACCACTGACCAACATAACAATAAAGCACTTAATATTCCACCAAAGAATATCATCCATGGTAGCCTTTGATCCATATAACAACCTTATAAGTGAAGGCTGGTTTTCACAAACCCATTGTATAGCTAAGGAAATCGGGTCTTGGAGAAGAGAAGTGACTTGCTTGAGCTCACTTAGCTGGTTAATGGAACAGGTGAGGTGGGGACTCAGATCTTCTGTTCCCTACTCCAGCCACCCTCTTCCAAGGCCCCTGCCTGTTGTCCAGAGGAACGTCCTTTTCCTTTCTCTTTATAACCTACAGTTTTCATCCCCTGTTCCCTTGGGTTAATGGTACCCAAGGCTATCATGGTAGACATTCTGGTGATGGGGCTGGTAGAAAGGGGAGAAAAAATGTAGGTTTGCAATGGAGCCTCTGACCACTTCTTGGTGTTCAGCCCAGCTCAGTTCCTAAAACAGCATCTCCTTCCAAGTATCATGGCCTTCTGCACACCAAACCATATTCTTCAACATCTATCCTTCCCACGGCTTCAAATTACTACCTACATTCCAACGATTCTTAATCAAATGTTTATCTACAACCACCTACATAATTCATACCATACATACAAAATGCAGTCTAAGCATTTTCTACCATGGAAAGATGAATTGTAACACACCATCCTCCTCTTACCCTCCACTAAACAATAACTACAACAGCAAAATCAACCATGTTTGCAAAGTTTTGTTGTGATGGGACCAGACTAGATCAGAAATTTGAGAGTCTCCTTAGACTCGACCTACCTCAACCCTGTCCACCACATCTACCTCTAAAACATGTTAAATTTACTCCTACATGCTTCCTCAAAAGTAGAAATATGTCAGAAGATTATTCATTAGCACAGAATAGAAATCTCTGGGGGCACCTGGGTGGCTCAGTCGTTAAACGTCTACCTTCGGCTCAGGTCATGATCCTGGGGTCCTGGGTTCGAGCCCCACATCCAGCTCCCTGCTCGGCAAGAAGCCTGCTTCTCCCTCTCCCACTCCCCCTGCTTGTGTTCCCTCTTCGCTGTCTCTCTCTCTGTCAAATAAATAAATAAAATCTTAAAAAAAAAAAGAACAGAAATCTCTGAAATATCTGGTAACTGCTCAACTTGCTAGCTTCATTTTTTGTCATATTTCTATATTCCCCTTATAACTATTCCCATTCAATTACAGTTGTAGTTCCCTACATGATGGCCCAGGCTCTGTCTCCAGGCTTCTTTTTCCCTCTGTAGCCAGAATAAATGGTCTATACTCCACACTCAGCTCAGCTCAAGCGTTACCTGTCTGAAGAGACCTTCTTGCTCTTCTCCCCTTATGCCCTTTACACCCCAAGCTTTGATGACACTCTTTGGTAATCGTATAGCATCCGGTGGGGGCCTCAGAAATTAAATGTGTCATAAAATGGTCAAGAATGTAGCACCTTTTAACCACTTGGGGGTGTGAAAGAACCCCTTTGAGAATCTGATGAACAACATCCAGAAGAATTAGTATAAAATTTTGCATGTAATTTTAGAAGTTCATGGAGAGCTAGAGGCACCAAACTCTAGATATACAACTTGTACGATGGCAATTGTGAAATCCTACACTTTATTGCCAGGGCCTAGCACACTTCTTGGAACAATCTCTAAAAAACACATGAAAGTATTACGAGCCCAGGGACTCACTGAATGTGGGTACTAAACAGTCTATCTTTTCTCTATTAATCTCTCTGTTGCATTGGTTTGTCTACCTCTGCATACTGTCCTAAATGCAGGTACGGAACAATCCATCGTTTCTCTACTAGTCTCTCTGTTACACTGATTTGTCTACCTCTGCATTCTATCCTAATTATGATATGCCTTAATATATGCCAGGGCAAGACTACCAACCATCTTGTTTTTCTTCATAAGTGTCTGAGCTATTTTTGAGCACTGATTTCCCATACATTCAGAATTAGCTTTGTCAATTTCTGTTAAAAACCTGTTGGAGTTTTTACTGAATTGTATCCAATAATAGATGAGTTTGGGAAAAACTGACATCCTGCGATACCGTCTCTTCTATCCATAAACCTGACATGTAGTTTACTTTTAGACTTTCTTTAAAGACCTTCAGTCAAGTTTTTATAATTTTTCATCATTGAGGTGTTAAACATCTTTTTTTAAATTTATTCTTAGGTACCTTAGATTTTTCTGTTGCTATTTTAAATGGTTAATTATTTCTAATGATATGTTTGAACTAATTGCTGCTGATATATAGAAATGCAATCGGTTTTTACATTTTGGTCTTTCTCCAGCAACTTTATAGTACTAATCCTAATAATGTACCTGCAGAATCTTTTGGGGTTTCTATGTGGACCATCATAAAATCATAAAATGTGTAAATCAGAATAATTTTCCTTCCTTCTTAATCCTTACAATTCTCATTTCTTTTGCTTGTCATATTGCACTGGCTAAGATCTTTAATAGAATGAATAGAAATGGTGGTAACAGACATCTTTGCTTTACTCTTGATTTTAAAGAAAATGTTTTTATCTTTTCCCCCAATTTATTTTAAAAAAATTCCAGACCTACAGAAAAGTTGAAAGAATGAGATAATATCCATATCCTCTTCCTAAAACTTAGCAATTGCTGGGGCGCCTGGGTGGCTCAGTCGTTAAGTGTCTGCCTTTGGCTCAGGTCATGATCCCAGGGTCTGGGGATCGAGCCCTACATCGGGCTCTCTGCTCAGCAGGAAGCCTGATTCTCCTTTTCCCACTCTTCCTGCTTGTGTTCCCATTCTCACTGTCTCTCTCTTTGTCAAATAAATAAACAAAATCTTAAAAAAAAAAAAAAAACTTAGCAATTGCTAATAATTAGCAACATTTGTTTTCCTCTTTCTCTGGATCATTTGAAAGCAAGTTGTAGGCATCAAGACTCTTCCCTCCTAATCTTAAATTATTGGTTTTAGCTCATTAATTTCCATCCTTTCCTTACTTTTGATATTGGCATTTAAGACCATATATTTCACTCTAAGTACTAGTTTAGCTGAAGTTCAGAGGTTCTACTATTACTATTAAGATTATCCTTTAATTCTGAATACCCCCTTATTTAAATCATGCTTTCCCCTTTGACCTTCGAGTTATAAGTAATTTTTAGGGGAGCCTGGTTGACTCAGTTGGTGGGTGTCCGACTCTTGATTTCCCCTCAGGTCATGATCTCAGGGTCATGGGATTGAGCCCCATGTCAGGCCCTTCGCTGAGTGTGGAGCCTGCTTAGGGTTCTATCCCTCTCCCTCTGCCCCCTCCTGCTCGTGTGCATGTGCTCTCTCTCTCAAATAACTAACTAAATAAATAAAAGTATTTTAAAATTTGTAAGCAATTGGATTTTTGCCTAAATTTTCTTTTGCTACTAAGTTTTAATCTGTTTGAAATGGGACCAGAGAATATGGTTTTTAAATATTTTTCCAATGTTCATTATGACCTCCTTGGCATTTTTCATAAATATTCCAGGTATCCTTAAAAGAATTAATATTATTCTGGTCCACTTGATCAGAACTGAAAATTCTGTTGTTCCAATATTCTCCTTCTTTTAGTACTTAATCTGAAATGTTCATTTCTTTAATATATTATTATTCTCTTTATTCTTTTCTATTGAAGTATAATTAACAAATAGTATTATATTAGTTTCAGGTGTATAATATAATGATTCAACAATTCTATACATTTCTCAGTGCTCATCAAGATAAGTGTGGAGTTACCTGTTTCACCCTTCCCCCCAACCCACCTCTCCTCTGGTGACCACCAGTTTGTTCTCTATATTTAAGGGTCTGCTTATCTGTTCACTTTTTTTTAAAATTTGTTTCTTAAATTCTAAATATGAGTTAAATCATGTGGTATTTGTATTTTTCTGATTGACTTATTTCACTTAGCATTATACCCTCCAGGTCCATCCCTGTTGTTGGAAACGGCAGGATCTTACTCTTTTTTATGGCTGAGTAATATTCCAGTGTGTGTGTGTGTGTGTGTGTGTGTGTGTGTGTGTGTGTGTGTATACCACTTCTTTATCCATTCATCTACTGATGGACACATGGGTTGCTTCCATATCTTGCCTATTGTAAATAAAGCTGCAATAAACATAGGGGTGCATGTATCTTTTTGAATTAGTGTTTTTGGTTTTTTTTGGGTAAATACCCAGTAGTGGAATTACTGGCTCATAGAGTAATTCTATTTTTAATTTTTGAGGACTCTCCATACTGTTTTCCATAGCGGCTGCACCCGTTTGTATTCCTACCAACAGTGCACGAGGGTTGCTTTTTCTCCACATCCTCACTCATACTTACTTCTTGTCTTTTTGATTTTAGCCACTGTGTCAGGTGTAAGTTTTGATTTGCACTGTAGGTTTGATTTGCATTTCCCAGCATCTTTTCATGTGTCTGTTGGCCATCCTGTCTTCTTGGAAAAAATGTCTATTCAGGTGCCCTGCCCATTTTAATCAGATTTTTTTTTGGCATTGACTTGTAGAAGTTCTTTACATATTTTGGATATTAACTCCTTATCAGACACATCTTTTGCAAATATCTTTTCCTATTCAGTAAGTTGTTTTTTTGTTTTGTTGGTGGGTTTCCTTTGCTGTGCAAAAGCTTTTTATTCTGGTGTAATCCCAAAAGTTTAATTTTGCTTTTGTTTCTCTTGCCTGAGGAGACATATCTAGAAAAATGTTTCTATGGCTGATCAAGGAAACTACTGCCTAAGCTTTCTTGTAGGAGTTTTATGGTTTCAGGTCTCACATGTAGGCCTTTAATCCATTTTGAGTTAATTTTTGTGTGTGGTGTAAGAAAATGGTCCAGTTTCATTCTTCTGCATGTAGCTCTCCAGTTTTCTCAGCACTATTTGTTGAAGAGACTGTCTTTTCCCTATTGTATATTCTTGCCTCCTTTGTCATAGACTGACCATAAAAGTGTGGGTTTATTTCTGGACTCTATCCTATTCCATTGATCTATGTGTCTATTTTTGTGCCAGTACCATTCTGTTTTGATCACTACAGATTTGTAGTACATCTTGAATCTGAGATTGTAATATCTCTAGCTTTGTTCTTCTTTCTGAAGACCACTTTGGCTATCTGGGATGTTTTGTGGTTCCATGCAAATTTTAGGATTATTTGTTCTAGTTCTGTGAAAACTGTTGTTGGAATTTTTATGGGGATTGCAGTAAATCTGTAAATTGCTTTGGGTAGTATGGATATTTTAACAATACTGGTTCTTCCAATACATGAGCATGGGATAGCTTTCCATTTGTTCATGTCGTCCAATATTCTCTATCATTACTTTATTTAAACTTACTTGACCAATTACTGGTAGTCATTTTCAAAGATTTCTACCATAATACTGAATTTGTCAATTTCTCTTTGTAATTGTGTCCACTTATTCTAATATACATGGAGTCATAGGATTAGACACATATACATTGAAATTATGTATTTCTGGTAAATTGGCTCATTCAATGATCTGTTTTATTCCCACTGATGCCTCTTCTATTCTATCACTAGATCTGGACAAGAGCATTCCTCTGGTGGGGAACTGAACCTTGTATTGCAGGATGGTTAGGTTTGGCTGTGACAAACCAAAATAATCTCAATACTTCCTGATACTCCTCTAGGCGTGCAATATAACCCCCGGTTTAGTGCCTCTGTTTCAGTGGTTACACGAGATACTTTAACATGGATACTCTACTTCCTGTCTAAAGCAGCACCGTCCAACAGAACTTCCTGAGCTGATCAGTGCTGACCGATAAGGGAGCCACCAGTCACACATAGCTATCGAGCACTTCAAACATGGCCAGTGCAACTGAGAAACTGAGTTGTGAGTTTTTAAAATTTGATGTTAATTAAAATTTAAATGACCACAAGTGGCTAACAGAGGATACACTGGACAATGCAGGTCTAATGCGGATGTCTTAAATCTTTTCTAGAATATGCCTAGGACCTTAGACTGTTTTTCCTCATTCCTTATTGACTTACTCGCTTCTAGTATTTTATTTCTTCTTAATTTTATAGCACAAACAGGGCATTAACACTGTTGATTATAGTCAGTGTTTCTCTTTACCTAAATTTGGCATTTTCCCTGCTTGTTATTCTTTCTTGCATCTCAGACCCTCTTTCTTTGGTAATTTTTCCTTTGTCCCAAAGTATATCTTTTTTAAAAAAGATTTATTTATTTTAGAGAGAGAGAGTGAGAGAAAGGGGAAAAGGGGCAGAGGGAGAGAATCCTCAGACTCTCCTCTGAGTGTGTATCCCAACGTGGGGCTCGATCTCACGACCCTGAGATCACTACCTGAGCTGAAATCAAGAATCAGATGCTTACCTGACTGGTCACCCAGTTGCCCCCAAAGTATATCCCTTAGGTGTTTATTTAGTATAGTCTAGTTAGAGTAAACATCTCAGTTTTTGTTTGGATGAAAATGTTTTCATTTCATACTTATTCTTAAAAATTAGGTTTTATTGGATATATCATTCTTGGTTTACACTATATATTCTCTCGGAAGCATGAAGATATTCTTTTCATTGTCTTTGGCTTCCACCCACTGTTGATTTGGGAACTGTCTTGTTGGTCTTCATATTGGTCTTTTTTAAGTAATATGGCTTTTCTATCCCTCTGGCTCCTTGCAATATGTTCTCTTTGTTCTCAGTGCTTTTCATTTTTCATTATGTGATTCTAGACATGGATTTGCTTTTATCTATCTGGCATGGGTTTCACTGGACTTCCTGAATCAAAAGATTCTGATCCTTCATCAATGCCTGAAATTCTCAGCCACCATCTCTTCAAACTGTTACCTTTTGCTGTTCTCGCTTTCCTTCTGGAAATCTAAGTTAGGTTTATGGTAAACTTTCTCACTCTAACCATGTTTCTTAACTTTTCTTACACAGTCTTCATTTTGTTAGTCTATGTTACACTACCCTCAGACAATGTGAATTGAGCAGGCCCTGCACTTGAAATGTGATCATCAGATTTCACTTTGCATTTATCTCCCCAATGTTAGTTATGAGGGTCTATATTTCCTAATTGTAAAAATAAAACTAACAATACTCAGAAAACCTATATAATATTTGTAAATTGGATGAATATCCTTAACGTGGCGGCTACACTCCCGTATCTTGCAGTGAGCCAATAACTTGCTGTAATTCACCATAAGCAAATACAACCTCTACACTAAAGTGCACTGAAATCTTTCTTTTGCTTTAAAAAATAAGTATAGGGAAATAAGAAAACTCAGAGAACTCTTTTAGCCAAACTGAGTGAATACCTGCTAAAATGCCGTCAACACCCCTCAGGCCTCATTTCCTTAGTAAGTCTGAAATTTACCAGTGAAATATTTCACAGAGTATGGCCTGAGTGAAATCATGAATTTCCAAGGCCAAAACAAGCACTCTAAAATTTAAGTCCAAAAGGGAAAAATGAAAGTTTCTTTTATGTTAAAACATTCAAATCCACTTATTCATCTACTATTACTCCAGGAATAAACGTTAGGATCAAAAAACAGGGAAAACAGGAAGAGAGTTGTCTTTTAAAAACACCTAAAACAGGCTGGTCCAGAGAAAATATCACCTCTTTTCAAAGAAGGAATTTCTCCAAACTTAATTGCTTTCTTCTCCTCCAGATAGTCTGCTGAGAAGGCTGGCTCACCTGGCCATTTCTATTGCTTTTCTGAAAGGATATTTCTGCAAGATGGCTCAGAGAGCTATTTGAACTTATTATTACCCAATATTCAAAATGTCTACCGCTGACCTTCATGCAGGACAATGCTTAGACACAGGGGATATTTAGCTGAGTGGCTTAGAAGAAGTTGATTCGTAGCAAGCTCAGGACACAACCCCAGGCCTACTTGTCCGGTTTTTTAAAAATTCACTGTAATAAAATCTTATTTTTACAAAATAATCCATCCACATTAGCTTTTGCTAGTGCAACACATTAACTTTAAAGAATCTGGAAAATAGAGAAAGGGCTTTTTTTTTTTTTTTTAGCTAAAATGGATACTAGTAGTGAAGTAAATAAGGACCACTGTAGTTTAGTGAGAAAGTCAATATGGATTCTAATAAAAAATTTTTTCCTACATAATTTTAAGAAAATCAAGATCTTGAAAGGCTATATAAATAGACAAGCGGGCGGGGCGCCTGGGTGGCTCAGTCAGTTGAGTGTCTGACTCTTGATTTTGGCTTGGTTCATGATCTCAGGGTCGTGAGATCAAGCCCCACCTCGGGCTCCGTGCTCAGTGCAGGGTCGCTTGTCCCTCTCTATCTGCTCCTCCCCCTGCTCTCTCTCAAAAAAATAAATAAAATCTTAAAAAATAGACAAATGGGGATTTTTTTAAAATAGTAAAATGATGTCCACTTGTTAGTAAATTGGAAGGAAACAGAGACGTGAGCTGCCTACAGTCTATTGAAAGTAGTCTATTGTACCCCTTAAAAGGAAATTAATGAGTAACATTTAATTAAGAAGTTGTGATTGAAGATTTGCTACGATTCATGCCAGACATTCCCAAAGGGAAGGGAACTTGGAACTAAAAAGGACTGAGAGCAAAGAAAACAAGTGAGTGTGGAATACAAAAACGGGCCACGGAGGAGCCTGGGACCTCCGAGACATGAGAACAGAGAGAAACAGGCTCTGACACTTGCAAATTAGGAAACAGTGACGGAGAAAAACACTCATACTGACAAGGGGCCAGACAGGCACCAAAAAATGTGGGGAATGTCTATTTACAGAAAAATATTTTTGGTCCTAAATAGACGGACATCATTGCAGGCTTTGAAAAATTCAAAAGCCTTTTGCTTCAGATCTCTGCCCTCTATTCCCTCCCAAGAACGAGTGGCAAGTCAATTCCAACCCCTCGGTGTGCGGAGAAGGAAACGGAGCAAAAGTACGTGGGATGACGTGCCCACAGTTGAGACAAACAGTCGGAAGCTGTTCAGCAGGGATGTTCCTGACGCAATGTTCCACCCTGATTTTGGGGTTTGTTTTTTTTTTTTTTTTTGGTTTAACAAAAGTTTTATTTCTCACTCCCATAAAGTCCACCACAGGACTGTGGGATTCTCCAAAACAGCTGCTCTCCATGTTGGGGGGCTCAGCACTCCAAACTACTCTGAGTTTCTGGCCCCTTTTTCTGTACGGGCCTCCACGACTGAGCGGGAAGAGCCCTGGAGCCTTCCACCAACAGATAAAGGCTTCAGCCCAGATGTTTCACGCTGATTTAAACACCAACCAATTCTCAGTACGGAAGGAGCTCTCCAGAGACTTTAAAGGAAAAAACTTAGACAATAGATACAAATATACAATTTCAAAAGGAAGAAATAAGTCAAGTGGATAACAAAATTACTTGAGCTATACAGGCTATTTAAAAACAACCACCGAAAGACCAAATGAGATTTTTCTAATCCTCTATCCTGACAAACATGAACAGATGAATACATGAATACTGGTGATGGTGGTGTGCAGCATGAACAACTGTCCGCACTGAACAGTCTGCAAATGTAGACGAAAGTATGAAACGGACCGTCTGACATAGAAATGGGCCAGTCACAGGCATTTACCCTACCTAGATTAATCAGAAATTAGACCATAAATAATGCCGGCTGTGAGGTAACAGAAAATACGTGTATTGCTCTCTGGCCCCAGTTCCTGGCACAGAGCTCCTGAAACCCGTGTAATTTCCTAGTTGAGAGAAAACACTAGAAGCATCTTTTGTTCTAAAATTTCGCCTGTGACCCTGATTCCTCACCTAGGGCTCCTAAAACCCCTGTAATATCCTGGGTGCTAGGAGTGTCTTTTGTTCTAATGAGGTGACGCTGGGTGGGCTTCTGAATGGTTCCGGGTTGGTGGCTGATCACCGAGAGACCAAATCACAATCAGAAGGTCTGAATTTTCGGGATTTTCAGCCCTGCTCCCCATTGTCTTGAGAAGGAAGAAGGGCTGAAGATGGAGCTAATGATCAGTCATGACTACATGAAGCTTCCAGACTGGCGAAGACGTGGAGGTGTGCGGGGAGGGGCGCTCGAGGACAGGAAGCTCTGCGGCCCCCCCCCAAAGACCTTGCCCTGTACACATCTTCCCTTGGGGTGTTCATCTGTACCCTTTATCACATCCTTTCACAAAGTGGTAAACGGGTTTCCTTGAGTTCTGTGAGCCGCTCTAGCTAATCCATCGCACCTGGGCAGGGTGTCGCGGGCAATTAATTACACAGCCAATCAGTCAGAAACACAGGTGGCAACCTAGACTTGCCCTTGGCGTCAGAAGTAGGGGTGGGGGGCAGGCTTGTGAGACTGAACTCTCAACCTGGGAGGTCTGAACCTTCTCCAGGTAGAGAGTGTCAGAACTGAGTTAAGTTGTCGGACACCCAGCTGGTGTCCCAGAGAATTGCTCGGGGGGGGGGGGGGGGGGGGGGGGGGAGACACGGGACTCCCACATATCTGGTGACCAGAAGTGTCAGAGGCAAAGCGTTCTGCGTGAAAGCAAAGGAGAGACACACACAGGTGGGCAGAGGTTCCCAAATACACTGGTAGATCCATATAGTGAACTACTGTAGGAAATGATGATTATTCACGTATCTTGTATTCATGCCACTGTACCGAATATAAAAACTATTACAGTATAACCACATATATATGTACAATTGCGTGTGTAGACACAGAACGTTTGGAAATTCACTAAAATATTAAGAATGATGCTATCTCTGAGATTTCAAGTGATTTTTTACTTTCTTTTATACTTGTTAGTATTATTTAAATATTCACAGACTAAGTTTCATTTTTTAAGTGAGAAATAAATAGCAACAAAGATACTATCCTTCTTACATACTGTATCCTTCATGGAAGATAAAACAAGTGCCATTAGGTAACAAATAATCTGGCAGAACTCTGTACCAACCAGCCCATCCTTTTTCTGCCCCTTCGTCTCTACTCAGAACGGATACAAAATATCCACATTAAATAAAATAAAGACAACACACAAGAGTCTCTCCATATTACATGCACAGGAAGACAAGAGGGGCTTAAACTCCTAAATAATCCACAACATTTTATCCCTCATTAATTTAATTTACAAGCGGAGTAGTTATCATGTTGCGAAGTTATTACTGAGTCCCACATTAAATCCCTGTGAGCTGAAGCAATTTCGTTCTCAGAAGAAAACAGACCAAATAATTATAGAAATTTAGACAAGTTTTTTTAAGGCATCCTTGAACAGGCACATTGGAAATGAGGACAACCTTCTGAAGGTACAACTTCTCTGTGTAGTTGTGTTTTGAAGTTACCTTAAGAAAAATCTAGTCTTAGGTTACATTTCAGAGACTTTCTTTTCTTCCCCCCAGCCAGGGAGCCTGTGGACAAGCCTCTGCTACTTTGGGGTGCCTTGTAACTTCATCTAACTCCCTTTCCTTGTCTTTCAACCAGCTCCTTGTAAGGACTGCTACCTCTTCACCTAGAGGGAGACTCTCCACAGCAGCAGCTTGTTGGCACTGTAAACGGAACGCCCGTCCCCCTGGCCGTTCCCTAAATCAAACGTAATGCCAGAGGATATTTTTTCCTAAAGCAGACTTCTCTTTCTGCCTTGTAAGTAGAAATCCATTGTTCCCTCATCAATGGTGACTCATAAAATGCATTTAGAGATTTACCATCAACAATACAAATTCTCTAGGTCTTACTTGATCTCATTAGGTAAGAAGCTATGCGCACACTTATAACCACAGCTAGAACAGACGCAGTATTCGATCTTCACGACCCGTGCATGTGGTGGGCGCACGCACACAGACACAAATCTCTAAGACGTAAGCCGCTACGGTATGAAATGCAATCACACATGGTTGTCATAACGATTTCATTTTCCAAAACAACAGAAACTCCACAAACCTTCAGTTGTTCATCTACAACTCTTGTCACTTCTCCAGCCATTGATTCCAGGGTCTCTTGAATGGGACCGGATAACAAGCCACTGGTTCCTGCCCAAGACGTCCCCCCGACATGGTATAAGTTTGGTAACAACTGTAATAAAAATACAAATAACATCTCTGTAACTATTTAAATAAGTACCAAAGTCATTGCAGAGTTAGTGAAAAGGGTAAGAAATATTATTAGAGAGAATCTGTTCTCGATCAAAGGCTCTTTATACAGATTAATAAACTGGGGTTCAGGACCAGTATGCTACCTCCGTGCCTCTTGATGTCTTCCTCTGGGATATGAAGGTGTTTGCTGCTCAAGATCCTCTTACTCACAACAGTCGAGGGCTGTGTGACCAAGAGCAGAGCCAGGCCCAGGCCCCAGGTTCTCTGACCCCCGTTAGTCTTTTCTCCATGAAGTCACATTTTGGGGACCAAATTCTAATTTGAAAGAAGCTTCCTTTTAGAGGTGACAGAGGGGAGTTTCATGCTATCAGCTTAGAATAATTTTAAATGAGCCGCTGCCCACGTAAACGACAACTCTACCTCTCAGTTCTTCAGGACCCGATGATATCCCTTGTCACCACATGGGACCCCTACTTTTTTTTTTAATTAATTAATTTATTTATGTATTTATTTATTTGAGACAGAGAGAATGAGAGAGAGAGAGCACATGAGAGGGGGGAGGGTCAGAGGGAGAAGCAGGCTCCTTGCTGAGCAGGGAGCCCAATGCGGGACTCGATCCTGGGACTCCAGGATCATGACCCGAGCCGAAGGCAGTCGCTTAACCAACTGAGCCACCCAGGCGCCCCGGGACCCCTACTTTTTATTCTATATTTTGATGACCGGTAATTAGCCCAGGGAACAGAAAGGAGGCAAAGAGGAACTCCATTCACTCTGCCACTTGTTAGTTACCTTGACATTGGGTAGAAAGCTAAAAAAATTGGAACTAGTTTCTAGAATTGAAGTTCAAAAAAGCTTTTTATTATGTAAGACGCTCACGTAGCCTGAAGTGAAACTCACCGTTTTAGAGTTCTTCGCATCACGCATGAGCCTTTCTGCGGACTTTAAGTCTTCCTGGACAGCGTCTCCCACACAATTTCGTAAAGAGTTGAGATGGTCCTGTACTTTCACACATATTCTGTCAATCATCTGCTCCATGCCATTAAAACGACAGCAAGCATCCAAGGCAGCATGGCCAATATTCAGACAGAAGAAAACAGGGAATGAATGAGGACAAAAACATCTTCTAACTGGAACATTCGAGAAGGTAGCTTATATATAGCCAGTTATTAATTTATCTGTTCGTATCAGCAGCCTTTGGCAACATTAACTCCAGTAAAACATCTCAGGGACTTCAGTCCTTTTTCCTGCCTTAGGAAATGCAGCATGTAGAACAGAAGTGTGCCCTTCTGGATGATTCAGAATTTCATGGCTACTCCGTGACACTTAGCTAGATAGTAACTCTCCTTCATTAATTTTTATTGAGTACCCTCTATGTCAGACATAGTGCTAGGTACTGAGGAAACAGAGAAATGGACTGTGTAGTCTGGCGATGGTTGAAATGACTACAAGATGGTGCCCACAGCCAGTTGGTCCCAATATTACAGAATCATAACATCCCTGGAAATTAATATTTTTAAAAATATTTTATTTACTTATTTGAGAGAAAGAGAGAGCACAAGCAGGGGGAGCGGCACGCAGAGGGAGAAGCAGACTCCCCACTGAGCAGGGAGCCTGACTCAGGGCTTAATCCTGGGACCCTGGGATCATGACCTGAGGTGAAGGCAGACGCTTAACCGACTGGGCCACCCAGGTGCCTGGAAATTAATATTTTTAAAACTAATTCAATTATATCAGGTACTTTTCCACATAAATTAAAAGCCACCCCTCCCCAAGAAAAGCCAAGTTGAAGTTCTTTTAACACAGGCAATAATAAAGTTGACAACATTTAGTTTCTACTCCGTGAAAGCCCCTCTCCCAGGTTAATTACATCTGAATCATTCTGTTACTCCATGGACTTAAGCGTGAAGCCCAGAGGGAAGTGGTAGATCACTACTGTAGACAAAAAATACCACAGACGCAAGATTATATCCTTTTGCGTTTGCATTTATAGAGAGAAGCATGAAGAAAGCTAAGAATTCTAAAGAAAGAGATAAACAGTGTGATTTACAAAGTTTCTCCAGTATTCTGATCAGAACTACAGCCTATTTCATGTTCTTAAAAAATTATTAATTCTTCCAGAGACCTCAGATATCCAGAGTCCCATCCCCTCTGATCATTCACTCAGAAGAGGTGGCAATCTAGTAATATTTTTTATTTAAAATTCACACTTGCTCTATTTTGAATTATCTGATCTAACAACTACAGGAAGCCAAAGTCAGCCCTCTTTCCCCCATAAATTCTGCAATAACAGAAACTTGGCTACACCACTCAGAAGACTTACGGTCTGAATACAGAGCGACAGTATCACCATCCCTCCTGCCCTCCTCTTCTAGAAAATCAGGTTCATGACATCTACCCCGTTTCTTTTTCTAGTCTATTATGAAGACAACCCAGTAAAGTAACACCACTCACAGCACTCATTCCCTCGACACAGGGTCACTAAGTCAACATTATTGTACATTAAGAACAGCTCCTATTCCTATCAAATGTCCTGAGGTTACAGAAGTGAAGGACCCAGAGCTCCCCAGAGGAAAAAGAAGTTCTATGAATAATGCTCACCAAAATCTAAGCATGTCAGGAGCGACCATATCTTAACTTGATGCATTTTCACAATGCCCTGCAGAGAACCAACTATATGTTTTAAAATATCTTCTTAATTGATGTAAATTCTAACTCTTCTCTTGTATTGATCTGTGCTTCCTAAAGCAAAGAGTCATCCATAATTCAGATCTTACCAAGAAGCAATACTTAATTCCAAGAGACAAGTAAACCACATACTAAGAAAGGAACTGATACACGTCTGAGGCCACACAGGACTCATTTGAGAGGCAGGTGGATAAGGCATCATGAAGTTGGTCATCCTTAATAATCGGGAGGCCAAAGAGACTCCTGAAATGTGTGTCATGAGGCAGTCACCAAGGACACCCTGTAGATCAATCGCAGGCTCTCTTCCACGGGACGGTCTAGCACACATCTCAACACAGGTATCTCTTCTTCCCTAATCTGTTTTTCTTCAGGCTTCACATTCCCGGGTCCTCTTGCCATTCTACTATGGTGATAATCTTACAGTCCCCAACCCTCTCCCCACCCCAGGCTCCTTCTCTGAATTGTCTCTTCCATCTTGGACCTTCATGAAATATACCCCTCTCAATAAAATAGATTGTGACACAGGAGGAGGGGATCGGTAAGCTGAACAGGGCCAGCACCTTCTTTACTGGAGCAAATAAACTTCCATTAATGTGGTACCAGTCAAACTGGCTTCTCTGGCAGCTAAATCACACCACTAACTCATGTCACACTTGTTGGTGACTACTTAGGTTTTTTCAAATATACTGAGTTATTATAGAACCCAAGGTCAGAACTTAGAACTCTTTTTTTTTTTTTTTAAATAAGAGAGGTTGTTTATTTTTTTTTAAGATTTTATTTATTTGAGAGAGAGAGAGTACAAGAGGGGGTAGGGTCAGAGGGAGAGGGAGGAGGAAACTCCCCGCTGAGCAGGGAGCCCAATGCGGGACTTGATCCCGGGACTCCGGGATCATGACCTGAGCCGAAGGCAGTCGCTTAACCAACTGAGCCACCCAGGCGCCCTGAACTTGCTCTCCACTTGTTATAACTGTCCCCAGTTCCAGCAAATACCGTTTTTGCAGAAATCTGCCTCCATGTCAATTTCTTTAGCCAATTCAAGAGAAATAGACTGAACACCTAAAACCGAATGAGATACAGTCCCGAATAAGATATGCCTTTTGCCACCAAGCAACTTAAAAGCCTAGAAGTGGAAAGAAGTATTCACATTTAATAGTAACACAAGATAGAGAGTGCTTCATAATATAACATCTACAAGGGCACCCCCGTTTTGTTCTTTTTGTCCACTGCCAAAGCTCGGCTCCATTTCCTACAATAGTGCCTGCCACACGGCAGACCCTTGTAAGTATGCATTCAGTGAACACAGGAATGATACAAATGTACAAGATTTCAGCCAAGGGGGGGATCCCATCTAGCTGAGGTTGAAGGTGGCTTTTCAACTGGGTCCTGAACGATTTCTACAGATTTAGAAAGTAGAAGGGAATTTTAAGCAAAAGAATAAACATAAGCAATGGCACATCCAGACACCTACGAATCCTATTTCCTGATTAGGATCAGGGTGCTTTATTGTGGGAAATGGGACTGGAAAAGTTCGGCTAAGGCAAGAGAGTGAGAGACTCAGGCACAGGCTAAGGAGATGGAACAGGGTGTATGAGGCACAGGGCATCTGGCCCCGGCTCCTCCCACAACCATGAGGGTCTAAAAATCCTCACCCCATAGCACTCTTGGGGACTCAGCTTCCCTGCCTGATGCAAAGGACATGGGCTGTAGAGAGCAGAAGGAGACGTGGAAGGTGGATATACCAGTTCCCGTGGTACTTATAAAAGAAGACCTGGAAGTGAGTTGATAAAAACACCTGAGCAAGAGGGCTGGCAATGGAATTGGAAAAAAAAAAAAAGAACAAGTGCAAAGACACTTGGAAGGTCAATGGGTGGGCACAGCGACCACTGGCTGGCCACGGCAAAGGAGACATCCAAGATGGCCCCGGGGGTTCTATCCTCAGTGAATGACGATGCCACAGAGTGAACTGGTAAAATCAGGAGTTCCAGGGATGAGTTTCATCTTAGTCACCCCCTATCTCCGAAATGCTAAACTAGTGTTGACAAGATAAAACTTGCTGGAAAAAAACAGGGATTGACCCAGGAGTCCTCCACAGCTGGAGGGTCAAAATGGTAAGAGTAGATAAATAGCTAAAGAAAAGAAGCACTAAGTACAAAACTTAGAAAAAGGACTGCATTTGGAAGAAGAAAGGGTAAAGAGTCATGTAGAAAGGAGACAGATAAGACCCAAGAGCACAGAAAGATATTCAAAATGGCACACTGTCAATGAATGAAGCAGTGAGTCTTAGGAAGAATGAGGTAGTTAATCGTGATGATAACTGTGACAATAAGACTAGTAACAGCAACAAACATTAACGGTTTACTGGTGAAGAGCCAAGTACTTCCCATGCTCTATCTCAGTGAATCCCCCAGCATCTTCAGAGATGTGTTGTCCACCCCCCTCCCCGCTTCACAGATGAAGAAATCAAGGCTGAAACAGGTTTAAGTGACTAACATCAGTTCACACCCACAGGGAAAGCAGAGCCCGTCCTTCAATCTGGGTTGTCTACGCTATCCTGCCTCCTCTCATTAACAGATGAAGAGGGAGAAAAAGCCCAGGGACTTGGTGACCAGGAGACCACGGAGAGAGCCATTTCAGTACAGATTGGGTCACATTTGGAAAGGTTACAAAGTGACAGGGTAGCAAAGAAGAAAGCAAGTATAAAAACTGTACATTTGAGGTGGGAAGAGAAAGTGTCAGGTAAGTAGCTCTAGGCAATAAAACTGCCTTCTCCCTTTTCTTAAATGGTCGGAAAAGTTTCAGAGTGAGAAGAGTGGAGTTCGGCAAGCTACAGGCAATTCTGGGCCTGTTTTTATTTTTTATTTTTCCAAAGTATATAAATTTTACTACTTCAGTGTTTAAAAAAAAAAATCCACATAGGAAAAAGGACTGGAAAGAAATAAATTAAGACCATGTGGGTGAGGGTGTGTCCGGGCCTGATTTTATGAATAAAGTTTTATTGGAAGAGCCGCCTCCTTCATGTACATAGTGACTACGACGCACGTACACAGAAAAGATCTGCTGACTTCTGATGAAGAGAGTTCATGAGATGGAAAAGAACAGACTGAAAGCAAAGGGAAAGTACGGAGTCTTACAGAGGTGATTCCTAAAGGAAGACGTGAGCAGTTATGAGATGTCATTGTAATACCTTCAGTGTCGCTTGGGAATGATGACCGGCTACACAGCTGGCCAGGACATTAGTCACAGAAGGTCTGTTTTTTCTGTATTCAGATTTCTGGAAACTTCGAGAAGAAGTTTCAGTAAGAAGGAGATAAATCTCTCTTAAAGTGGCTGAAACGATTAAAGTCTGAAAACTGCTAATCAGAATGTCCTAAGAAATCCCCAAAGAGAAAAGGTGGCAATATACCTACTACATAGTGACTCAAATAATTCAGACGGATGTCACCCATGCAGAATTAAACATCCGCACTACGCGCCCCCGTGTACCATTTCCTCTAGGTTGAGAAGACGAAACTTACTTTTAAGGATTAGCATTAAAGGTTGCTGCAGTAATTTTTTTGGATAGGCAAAATCCCCTGTGAATGAGGGGGAGAGTTGGAAGGATACTGTATTAAGACAAGCCTGCATTATGGCAGCTCATAAAGGAATCCGAGGCAAAGGTTCGATGTAAGATTTTAGCACTCTCGTTGATTTTAATGTTCACCACTAAAACCAGGAAATAACAGTAAACCATAAAGTACTAAGCTAATATTAGTCCCTTGCAGGGGGAAAAAAATAGATTTTTCAGGCACTGGTAAGGGCAAACTTTTGTTTTCTTTTTCAAAACTCCCTGCTACTTCACCAATATTCATAATTACTGTTTTTTTCTCAATATACATCGCTTTACTTTGTCTTTAAAAAGAATACATGGTCTTTGTATTCTTATTCAATGCCATAAAGGTTTCAAAGAATACTGTGAAGTATATGAGAATAAAACTCACTTAAATCACACCTCCTGAGATAACCCTCATGCACATCCTGGTGAAGACCCTTTCACAAACCTCTATGCAGACCTATGCAGTGTTCCAGATAATTTTACCTACTTGGAATATTATACATGATGCTTTTATTGTGGACATTTTTCTTTCATTCTCTTTTAAGAAAAAGCAACAGCAAAAAAATTAAAATGACATTTGCACAAGGTAAGAAAACAGTGCAAACCATTAAAAAAATGGTCTCAAATGACAAACTTTGCCTACCAGTCACCCTGCTGAGAAAAACACTTGGAAACCCGCTGCTTTTTAAATTCTTCTGGTGGCTTCCATGTGAAATTTAAATAGCAGACTTAATTTGTATTTTTCTAAATATATTATTTTAATTCCAGTATAGTTAACTATATTTGTATTTTTGATTTAAGAAGGAATGATAGAAAAGAAGTTGAGTCCATAAAATAAAAACTAAAAATTCAGCGTACTTAATAACTCCCACCCGAATTTCTCCCTCTTCAATTTCTAATTTTAGTTAGTATCAATACTTTTACATTAAGATTTCTAACATTCACATTTTTTAACGTAACAATAATGAGGTTTTCCCTTCTTGTCTGAGTTGATATTAAAATTTTAAACCCACTAAAATGCAGTTACAGAATTATGACTATGGGATCCCCACAGAAAGAAATGTAATCCCGTGTCTGCTGTAGCTCCCAGCAGACTGTCCAATTTTTAAAAGCTTTCCTTCAACTTTTGTGACTTCAAGGATTTCATTTCTGCTACAGTTTCTTATTTACATCTCATACTGCATACTCTCTTATTTTTCATCGTTACGCTAGAGAATTTCCTCAAAGAACTTTTTGTGCATATGGAATACTGGGGGTCAAATTTCTGAGTCCATGTCTGAACCCATTTTAATTGTGTCCTCATATCTGTTTAATAAGTGGCTAGGAGTAGAATTCATGGTCCCAAATAAATCCCCCTCTGAACTTTGATGACATCACCTCATTTGCTTCCAGTAACTGGGATAGATGCAAAGAAGCGGTTCTAGTTCTCCTGTAAGATAGCCCTTTGATTCTCTCTGGTACTCTTTTAAGATTTTAAAAGGCACAAAATCATCAGCAATTAAAAGCGCATTTTTAGCATTAGAATCAGCCTACATTTTCCTCACCCTACACCTCCGCCGCCCCCGCACTCTACTTCCCTTTGTCGTCATCTTCAGAAACCAGTTCGTACTGTTCCACTGGGGATGATTCAGGTGACAGAGACGCTGTGTCCCCTGCTCTGAAAAGTGGCTGCTGTGGGTGAGCCAGGGAGAGCGGCGCCCTCTTACCTGCTGCGTGGTGCTGGTGACAATGCCCTGCTGTAGGCGGTAGGCCTGCTCTTGCAGGTACTTTCGGGTCTCGTGATTCCGGAGCAGATAGTTTTCGATCTGAAAAGCAAGCACATGGATCTCTCAAGAACACATTTGACTCAGCGGAGGGTGAAGTGATAAGGGAAAGAGCCAGGTGCTGAACTTGAAACCCAAGCTCTGATTCACACTCCTGCCTGCGCCTTGACTCCATACAACACAGGAGTCGGGAAGCGGGCCGTCACTGTGATGCACTCTTGGTGTGTTAGAGATGTAACCTGCAGATCATGGGAGTAATTTTATGTGACTCGGTAGCTGACAAAGATGAGCAAGGGTTTAAGTGCCCACGCGGCTGGAGATCCCATGCAGCGACTTCCTGCTTTCTTGCACACAATCACAATCTCTCCCTCATGAGTCTTTAACCACTCAACAGTTGCAAAGCTAAATAAATATCCCCAAGGTGTATGGATGGCACCCTCTGAAACTCTCAGCCTTGAGGAGGCAGAATCCATTGGCACTGAGAAAACTATCTATTTGAAGGGGAAAAAGGAGAAAATATGTACAAAATCTGAAGGCCACAGGCTGGTACAATCAAAGACATATACTAGTTTCATTAATTCATGAGGTTTTCATATTATCTCAAAAACAGGACTGATTTTGCAAAGTAGAGAAAATAAGAAAACAGATTTCCACAGAGAATAAGAACATTTGAAGTTGCTTGAGAATCTGTATTTTTATACACAATCTCCTATTAAAAGTTCAAACGTACAAATGATGACTAGATTAAAATGAAGTGTTTAGGAAGAATATGCAAGGGGTATACGTTGAACAAGAACTGCAGGGTTAACTACTGGGACTGATGGACATGTATGAAGATGTCTGCAAAGAATGATTTGAGATCAGTAATTGCACCATCTGGGTTTTTTTTTTCCAGTTGTTGTTTTCATTTGTTTTTAATAATACCACTTAACCATCTGGCTTTTAATTTGTCACTGTAGTCCCCTGGTTAAGAACTTCTTATAACTGTGAGGCTCTCAGTATTATTACATTTTCTTTTTTTTTTTTTTTTTTTTTAAGATTTTTTTTTTTTGTTTGAGAGGGAGAGAATGGGAGAGAGGAGGAGAGGGAGGAGGGTCAGAGGCAGAAGCAGACTCCCTGCTGAGCAGGGAGCCCGATGTGGGACTCGATCCCGGGACTCCAGGATCATGACCTGAGCTGAAGGCAGTCGCTTAACCAACCGAGCCACCCAGGCGCCCAGTATTATTACATTTTCATTTTAATTTTCCATACGCTAAAATTACTACTACTTAATACCAATTAGAGACAATTAAAATACAGACTATAATTACTATCATCCCTGGAAACCATAAAGCAGAACAAAATGTACCTTTCTACTAAACATTAATGAAGGAATTACAAAAATGAAGAGATCCCTGAAACGAAATATTGTTAAAGTGACACATTAAGAATATGACATTTTATTAATTTTCTCTTGCTGTTTCCCAAAAAGTCATCTCTTTCCAAGGCTCATTACCATCGATGGAAAATGTTTTTGCCAAAAACAAAAAAAAAAAATTCTTGCCTGAAATGTAACAGGCACACACTGCCACCCAGCTTTGGGTACTTTTGCTTTGTTATTTATCCTTTTACATTTGGTCTCCTTAAGCACTGTCTGGGGGCCAGTTGTGAGAGCAGCTTGTACGAGAGGCTCAGCTCACGTATGGGCCGTGCACCCAAGGCTGGCCCATGCATTTGCAGACCTTCCCCAGGGGCACCAATGATGTTGTACAGACTAAGCCTGGAGGGAGTTTTTTTAGAAAAAAAAAATATTCAGGGGCGCCTGGGTGGCTCAGTTGTTAAGCGTCTGCCTTCGGCTCAGGTCATGATCCCAGGGTCCTGGGATCAAGCCCCGCATAGGGCTCCCTGCTCTGCGGGAAGCCTGCTTCTCCCTCTCCCACTCCCCCTGCTTGTGTTCCCTCTCTCCCTGTCTCTCTCTGTCAAATAAATAAAATCTAAAAAAAAAAAAAAATTCAAAACTCATTTCTAAAAGCCAGTGCAAGGGGAAGGAAGAATAACAATGAGAGTATTTGCATCTTGGATTAGCAGGATAAACCTTCCTTCCCTGCACCATTCCAGACCAGGGACAGAGACCCCGCCTCCCACAGGCTGAGGATGGGCGGCCCGACTGAGGCCAAATGGGCGGGAAAGGGCCCAAATTGTTATTACCATGTCTGCCAGGCCCCCTGGGCAGCAGTGACCGGGACGGCCACCTAGAGCCTATCAACACCTTCAGTGTCACTGCTGAAAACAGCAGCAGCATACAAGGCATTTCAGCGTAGGAATCTTCTATTTAAAACAAAACAAAACTCCTAAAGATTGATTACAGGATCACAATGTTGTTCTTTAGTAGAGTAAAATTAAAGAGTATATTTCTTCTGGGGAATAGAGTTCTGTTAAAATGAAACCTTAAGGGGCGCCTGGGTGGCTCAGTTGGTTAAGCGACTGCCTTTGGCTCAGGTCATGATCCTGGAGTCCCGGGATCGAGTCCCGCATCGGGCTCCCTGCTCGGCAGGGAGCCTGCTTCTCCCTCTGACCCTTCCCCCTCTCATGTGCTCTCTGTCTCTCTCATTCTCTCTGTCTCAAATAAATAAATAAAATCTTTAAAAAAAAAAAATGAAACCTTAAATATATAAGAGTATAGTAAGTATTATAGAAAAAAACCCTGATAATTATCACTTGTAAAGTCACCAAATTTTCATTTAAGAAAACACAAATTTTACAATTAACGTATTTGCAGACGAGGCATTTCTTCGGTTTCTTCTTTTATTTTCCCCTCTTTTTCTGCTTTCTCTGGTTTTAAGGACCGTATATGATTACACTTTTCTCTCCTTCCTTAGTATATTAACTACACTTCTTTTAAAATTATTTTAGTGGTTGCCCTAGCATTTGCAATACGCAACTATTTCAAGTCCACTGTCACAGAACACTGTACCAATCTGCAAATAGTGCAGGTTCCTTATAATACAGTATCATCAACTTCTCCCTCTCCTCATAACACTATCTTTGCATGTTTTGATTTCTCCTTTACTTTTTAAGATTTATTTATTTATTTGAGAGAGAGAGTGGGGGGCGGGGGAAGGGAGAGGCAGAGGGAAAGGAGAGAGAAAGAGTCTCCATCAGACTCTGTGCTGAGCACGGAGCCCAACGCGGGGCTCGATCTCACGACCCTGAGAGCACGACCTGTGCCGAAATCAAGAGTCAGACACTCAAGTGACTGCACCACCCGGGCACCCTCTCCTTTAATTTTGAAGAAAAATTTTGCTAGATACAGAATTTTAGGCTGCTAGATCTTCTTCTTTTGACACTTTAAATATTTCACTCCACGTTCTTCTTGCTTGTATGATTTCTGACCCAAAGTCGGCTACAATTCTTATCCTTATTTCTCAATATGTAAAGTGGTCCCCCCCGCCCCTAGCTTCTTTCAAGAATTTTTCTTTGTCTTTGGTTTTCTGCAGTTTAAATATGAAATGCCTCCATGTAGATTTTGGGGGGTATTTATCCTACTTGGTGTTCTCTGCGATTCCTAAATCTGTGGTTTGGTGTCTATCATTAAATTTGGAAAATTCTCAGTCATTATTATTTCAACTATTTCTTCTGTTCCCTTGTCTTTCTTCTCCCTCTGGCATTCCCACTGTATGGATGCTCTATCTTTTGTAACTGTCCCACAGTTTGGGGATATTCTGTTCTGGTTTTGCCCTCCATTCCTTTTTTTCTCTTTGTTTTTCAGTGGGAAGTCTCCAATGACCTATCTTCAGGCTCAATGATTCTTTCCTTAGCTGTGTCCAGTCCACTGACAAGATCATAAAAGGCATTTTTCATTTCTGTTAGTGTTTCTGACCTCTAGATTTTCCTTTTGATTTTTTTCTTAGAGTTTCTCTCTGCTTACATTACCCATCTGTTTTTGCATGTGTTTTACTTTTTCCATTACAGCCCTTAATATACTAATCAGTTATTTTAAATTTTGTCTGATAATTCCAAAATCTGTGTCATATCTGAGTCTGGTTCTGACGTTTGCTTTGTCTCTTCATAATGCGTTGTTTTTTTTTTTCTTGCCTTTTAGCATGTCTTAAAATTTTTTTTTAATTTATTTTTGTTGTTGTTGACTGGGTATGATGTATCTGATAACAGGAACTGAGGTAATCAGGCTTTTAATGTGCAATTTTATGTTAATCTGGCTAGAAGCTGAGTTATGCTGGACACTTTGAAATTAAAAAGACTTTAATTTCTTCCCATGTCCTTGTTTTTATCTCCCTGGTTGCTTTGGAATTTCCCTAGAAATCCCTTCTTAAATAGAGTGTCTTACAGCTTTCCTCATTTGTAATCCACTGTTACCACACTTGATGTGGTGGTTAGGTGTTAGTGAAGGGAATAATTCTATGATCTTATGATTAAATCTAGGTTTTATTTAGTAGGCCTGAGTCCCTGGGCTGTGACCTGCCAAAGTATTTCTTGGCTTTTTTTTTTTCTTCCCTTCTGTGAAACAGGAAGGCTGGGATTGTCTGTCTTTTGCTAGATCAGATAAGGCTCCGGTAGTGTAGTTTCTCTTGAGTGTACGTCTCTGTTATAAACAACGGAATGTTCTAGGTAGATTTCAAAATGGCTACTTGTTCCCTTCCCCCTACCAGAAACATGAGAGGATTTTTCTCCAGTCTTTCCTGTGATGACCTGGTGGGGTTCCAGGAGGTAAAGACCATGAAGGGATCAGGACCTCGCTAAGACTGGGCCCCTAGAAGTTTTTAACTTTTTTTTTTTTTTAAGATTTTATTTATATTTTTGAGAGAGAGAGCATGCAAGCATGAGTGGGGTGAGAGGCAGAGCGAGAAGCAGGCTCCCTGCCGAGCAGGGAGCCCAACTTGGGGCTCAATCCCGGGACTCTGGGATCATGACCTGAGCCAAAGGCAGATGCTTAACTGACTGAGCCACCCAAGTGCCCCTAGGAGTTTTTAACTCTTAATCTAGTCCACACTAAGCCTCCAGCAACTCCTCAATTGCTGGTTAAGCACTCCTCTGAGTTACTGACCCCCATTAGCTTCTGTCCCTGGTAAGCCAATCTTGGCTTTGATTCACTGTGATTCTCTAAATTCCCACATGTCCAGTTTCCAGGGTGGCAGTCTACTTTGCTTTTGCCTCAATTCTTTGATGGATCTGAGAAGAGTCACCAATTTTCTGTCTGTTCAGCTTTTTTCTTGTTGTGAAGATGGGAGTGATGAGTGCCAAACTCTTGGCCTGTCAAATCTAAACCCAGAAACCTGGTGTCTCTAGGATATGTCTTTTGTTACAAGTTGCTAATATCCTTTGGGAAACTATAAAGAGGTCTAAGATTTTTATGTTGCTTTGTGGTTTACAAACTTTTTTTCACATATACTACCTGGTTTGGTCCCTGGCACCACAGGCGAATTCCTTAGCCATCCTGTGCTTCGGTTTTCTTATGTGCAAAATGGGGATATAACAAACCTATCTCATGGATTTATTTTATAGATTATCAGTGTTAATTTATGTAAAGCATTTATAATAGTGTCAGGCACCCAGCATGAACCGTATGTTAAATGTCAGCTAAACATAGCTCCTATCTAGCTGTAGGTTTTATATAGATGAAGAAACCAAAGTTCGGAAAAATTAAGTAACTTATGTAAATTACAAAGCTGAAAAGAGTTTGATTTAGTCAGATCTTTTTTTTTTTTTGAAGATTTTTAAATTTATTGACATAGAGAGAGAGGACAAGCAGGGGGAGCAGCAGAGGGAGAGGGAAAAGCAGGCTCCCCGCTGAGCAGGGAGCCCGATGCAGGGCTCGATCCCAGGACCCCGGGATCATGACCTGAGCTGAAGGAAGATGCTTAACCGACTGAGCCACCCAGGCGCCCCTAGTCAGATCTTCTGAATACAAATCTTGGATGATTTCTGTTGCCACATCACAGCTTTCCCTCCCCCCACCCTACCTTATTCCCTTTTATTCAACGAAGTCTAAGGAGTATCCAAGCATGTATGGCAGGCACTGTACTAGCTGCTGAACATCTAAAAAGATGAAAAATACATAGGCTCTGCCTTCAAGGAGTTCATAGTCACTGAGAGAAAAAAATATATGGAGTCAGGTAACGTAAAGGATGTCACAAGGCCAGTGACAGAGACAAGCACAGGAAATTCTGAGAAGACCCCCTACACAGAGGAGGAAAGAGGCTCTGAGAAGTTTCCAGATGAGCTGACACTTGCCTTCAACCTCGACAGACACACATGGTAGGTAGTGGGGAAAGCATGAGTATCCTCTGGATCAGAGCAGTGATTCCCAAATTTGCAGCCACCAGAAGAGCTTGTAAAAACAGATTGCTGAGTCCCACCCCCATTTCTGAGACCCAAGAATTCGCATCTCTAACAAGTTCCCTGAAGTAAAGCAGAGCAAAGAGGCAGGGTTGGTAAGAGATGAAAAGGTGGCAGTGGATAGGAGGCGGATCCTGGGCACAATTTTACACCGGTTCAAGGAGAGGAGGTTCTACTCTAAAAGCCACTGAGGGCCAGGGATGGAATGGGGAGAGGTGGGCTGAAGAGGTTAGTCTGCTCAAATTTGCTGTGAAAGAAGATGGCTCTTTTTGACTGCAACCAAGAAAACAACACAAATCCTGCTGAAAAGTGATGAGGCTTGAACAAAGGCATCTGTGATAGGAAGAGAGCTAAAGGAAGAGGTTTATGCTGTAGATTCTGTAAACCTGATGATGGCATGGCTATGGAAGACGTGGGGAAGAAACGTGAAGCGTGGGAAGCTGGATGGTACCACCAGATGGGCGAACAAAGAGGGAGGGAAGATTTCAAAGATGCCCCACCCCCATAGTAAAGGTGGAGTAGGTTTCTTCAGATGGGAAATCCTCGAGCATACCTAAAAATCAAAAAAGGTAACCATAACCATAGGAAGAGAAGGATGGAGATGTGGCAGAGCAAGAGAATGCCTCTCAGGGCAAGTTTCCAGCCCAGACAGAGACGGTGGGGTCACGGGCACCATGGATGGCTCGACTTCGAAGGGGGAGATCCCCGTCGTCCTCTGGGGTTGTCAGAAAGGAGGCGGGAATGGGTGTGGAATTAGACACATCTCTGAACAAAGATGGTACAAGGAGTTCTCATCCATATCCTAAATTTCTTGACAGGAAAAGAAGGGAAGGGGGGCGCCTGGGTGGTTCAGTCGGTTAAGAGCCCAACTCAATTTTGACTCAGGTCATTTCTCAGAGTCCAGAGATCGAGCCTGTGCAGGGCTCCATGCTCAACACACTCAGCAGGGAGTCTGCTTGAGATTCTCTCTCTCCCTCTCCCTCTGACCTCCCTCCTGTGCTCTCTCTCTCTCAAATAAATAAATCTTTTTTTTTTTTTAAAGATTTTATTTATTTATTTGACAGAGAGAGACACAGCAAGAGAGGGAACACAAGCAGGGGGAGTAGAAGAAGGAGAAGCAGGTTTCCTGCATAGCAGGGAGCCCGATGCGGGGCTCGATCCCAGGACCCTGGGATCATGACCTGAGCCGAAGGCAGACGCTTAATGACTGAGCCACCCAGGCGCCCCTCAAATAAATAAATCTTAAAAAAAAAAAAAAAGAGAAGAAAGGAAGGTTCTAGCTGCTGAGGTTAAAGGCTGTGCGCCAGCTGACATTCAGTTCCACACAGTCTCTGAAGGATGAACAAGAGGCTATCTGTGGGTAAGTACTAGAATGCTGACGGTGTAAGAATGTTATTCCACTTAAACCTCATGACAAATTTTCGTCTTCTTTTTTAAAAAAAACATTACTTATTTATTTGACAGAGAGTGCACAAGCAGGGGGGAGGGGCAGAGGGAGAGGCAGACTCCGTGCTGAGCAGGGAGCCCGATGCAGGACTCGATCCGGACCTGAGATCATGACCTGAGCCAAAGGCAGACGCTTAACTGACTGAGTCACCCAGGCGCCCCAGCTTTCGTCTTTCTTATGTTATTCCTCCCCCAGCCATACGTTATGCCAACTGCGATCACAAGAATACAAACTTACGTCAAAGAAAGCTTTGGAAAATACAAAGTACTGTTCATATGTTCAGAATTACTACTAACAAAACTCGATTCAAACGTGAATTTATGATGCAGCTATTGATTCTCCAATACCTTTTGCAGAGCCTCTTCTGTTTTTTCAGGGTTTGTTTTTAGGGCTTGAGAAGCATCATACATAGGGATCGGCATAAATCTCAATGTATAGTTCCTAGAAAAAGGAGAAGGTAATGTTTATTTGAAAATAACATCCTACCACCTCTATTCAGCACTCTTTTTTAAAATCCAGAGACAGCTGCCAGTGTGTCTTAGAAGATTCGAAACTCACAGCCTATCTTCGAGCCCTAGGTTACAGGTCCGCCCGGGCACCTGCGGCTGCCCATGCTGGCTTCTACAGGCGTGTCGCCATTAGAAGGAGGCGACTCTCCTCTTGTTTGACTCTCTGTCAAACAAGGAGGCCCCAGATTAGCCACTGTATTGAGAAAAGCTGCTTCCCACGGGCTTCCCGCCTGGCTCAGCACCTTGACCTCTGCAGGTCCTGGGGGCCCGCTCTCACACACAGCCCACGTCCACACTGCCCTCGGCTCCCAGTGAAGCAACTGGTGGAAAACTGTGTCCCCGTATTACCTCCCTGCTGCCAACCAGCTGGTGAGACGCAGAAGGGCAGGGGGGAGTCACCTTTGCATGAGGCAAACAGCTCGGAACTCTGAAAGTGCGCCCTGGCCTCGGACCCCACCCCTGGCTCCTGCTCCCAGACCACACACTCGCCCTGGAGACACCTCCTCTCTCCCACCCCAAACCCATCAGCCCTTTGCTACCGCATGGCACTCAGGAAGATTGACCTTTTGAGCCACGTGGTGACAAGTGGGGTCCCCTAGCGCACTGGGATCCCACAGTCGGTCGCCTTGTAAACACTAAGCAACACTCACGGTGTGATTCTTGCGAAAGAGTAAATTAACAACTCATTCCCAAATAAGGTACTAATCATGCAGGATGAATACAAAAAGAAGTAACCATCTTAATAATAGCAGTCATCTGTACGGTTGTTATCTAATGGGGGGGAAAAAAGTCTTTCGGTCCAACTTAAGGGTGGTTTAATGCAAAATAATGTGCAAAGACAAAGGCTGTTATTTCCATGACTTCAATCTTTTACCTTGGCTTTGTTTTAGCAGAATTGTTTGGTTTGGTTTCAGAGGGGCCAGCCAACTGAAATGAAGAGACAATGCATCTATTTTGTAGCCGTGAGGATTTTCCTTGGCCTCGTCCAGCGATGATCATGCTGCAGACCAGCATACTTTATTTAAACCAAATGTGACTTTGGGCCACTGGCATCATGGAGCACGGCATACAGAACAGATTGTAAGCCGGGGAGCCCTACCATCAATGTGGAAATGTTGAGTACCGGGTGTGCAGGCTCTTGGGCTTCCCACAAAGACCAGTGTGGGCTGCTAGCAGTCTACAGCAGAGGCAACTGTGCTGTTCGCACCTAAATGTAGCTATTTGTAAACAAATGTTTCCATTCCAAGGTTTCCTGGCGCAATGGGAGTAATTATAGGTGGAAGGCTCCAGGGAGAGGTGGAGCAAGTTGCCTTGTCCACATTTAGTGACGGTCTGTGGGGGCTGCAATCATAGGCTCCTGACTAAGTCAGAACCCTGGGATTTAGAACTGGAAGCCACTTAGGGATCTCACTCTGTAAAAGAAGAATTAATCAGAAAGGTGTGATGCTTTGCTCAAGAAGACAGGCTTGCTGGTGACAGAGCCGGGGACTGAATGGAGGGCTCTTTTTTCCAGGCCTAGGGTTTTATCCATGATACCATGCTGGGCATGAGAGCTCCACCTAGGAGGCCTCACGCATGAAGGGAAATCTGGGAAAAAACACCAATAATGAGCATTCCCCGATCCCTTCCCCAGGGGACCACCTTCTATGCTACTAGCCCCTTATTTCCCACCCACATTTTGTAACCTCTCATTTCTAATGCTGTAAACCTGCTTTGATCATTTCTGCCTTCAGAATACAATATGAGGACTAAAGAGCTCAAAAAGAACCAGGATTTCTAGAATTTCTTCCAGCCATCTTCATATTATTGCCTCATTTTGTTTACCAGGGAAGTAAATTTGACAATAAACAATAATTGCAGGCTTTAGTTACTATGGTAATAAAGAAAGCCTCTGACAGCAGTAAGTTAGCCTGCCGTCCATCGATTTCAGGTTTATTGTCTGGAGCTCAGCTTTCTTCTCTTCACTGTATTCAGAGTTGTCATAATGGGCAAAAAAGGCAAGACCTGATGGGAAGAGAATGTGAAACCATAAGGAAAAGCCAGGTGACCATCGTGTGGTGTGGCCCCTCCACCATGATCTCATTTTATCCTCACGATGATGGTGCATCTCTGCCCTCGTGGACAGACTAAGAAACTCACGCCAGAATAACGTCCATGTTTTCCCGGGTCCCACGGCTGGGTAGCATTGGCTAGCTCAGACCCAGATCTTCTGGATCCAAATTCACTGCTACCTCCATCATACCACAGGTAAAACAGACACCATTGGTTCCTTTGTATTTTTCCAGAAAGAAGTCCCAATTAAAACTTACTTTTCCATAGCGACAGCTATATCCTGAAAGCCTTGTGCGGTAATGTTGTTCTTGTCCCATATGACAGTCCTGTTGGAAAACCAAGTCACATAAATGATCAGACATTTGGGGATGGAGAAAATGATTCTCCTACTGAAGATGAATCTCTTGTAGAAAACATCATCTAGGTATTTTAGCACGACAGGCAAGGAATAACATCAACTTAGTTTTAGACACAGCAAGGATGAACATTTCCTCCAACATTACATTCTTAACCCATTTACTGCTCACATAGTACAAAAAAATCACAATAAAAGCCACAGCATACTCATTAACGTGCCATGATGTTACCTGATGCTTTGCAGCCAGAAAACTCTGAAACCTGATTTCTCTGATATTCTCTCAACATATTCTCCAAATAGTATTCTAGTACTCATGTCTGAAGCTAGAGCTGTTTATAAAAGATGCTAAAGAATCCCTTGTCCAGCACAAAGAAGTTCAGGTCCTGAGACTTTTTGGTCCATCCTAAGTAACTAAAAGGAGTCTGTCTTCTGTTTTCATCATTGCCCTGACATGGTATGATCAGCCATCCCAGAAAGTTCTCACTCTGCTGGTAAACCCTTGGTTTCCATAAATAGACGTTGTTTACTTTTTAAACACAATCTATTTTGGAAGAAAAGTACTATTTCACTTTCAGAATGTGAACACTTCAGAGGTATTTTGGTGTCTGTCAATTCACCTGCCACATGAAGCAGCTTTTATTTGTCTGATCCAAGAATCACACCTCTAAATGCTTTCCCTTCCTGATCTCAAGGACTTTCTTTACATACACTCTGACCTTCAGAGAAATTATTGCAGTTTTTGGCTTCAGTGTAGACAGAAAGTTCAGGAGGGCAAGGGAAGTATCCAGAAACATCAAGAAAGAGCCCCTTGAAGAGCAATGTGAATTAAATATTCATTTACCAGACTGCTGGACTCGGGAGCAACTGGATCTCTCTGAAGGATGGATGGTAATGTGGTCCTTAATAACAGTGGTTACCAAGTAGCCAGTCCTTAAGAAAAGCCACACTTGGGAAACACTACAAGTGGTTGAAAACCACTACACAGAATAGTTAGCACCCAGCATGAACTTGCCTTTAACCAAGGCACCTCCTGCGTCCCTGGGGTTTTAAGTCTTTATATTGGCAGCAGTGGGGGAGGGGAGGTGACGGGCTCACAGCCAAGGACAGGGAAGGCCCTCGTGTTGGACCTTCCGTCTTCCTGGCTCTGCTCACTGCCCCTCCCCTCACAGCTGCCAACACCGTGAAACAGGACACTGCCCAGTTCTCAGTTGGGTTTCATGCCACAGTGAAAATCTGTAAGACAACAGCTCACGGGAATCACAATGTCTAACTTTGGGACGCCCCCTGCCATCCCCAGGATTTTGACAAAAGACTTGAAACAGTCACCGGCCTCCAATGCTGGGGGGCCTGAATCTCTCCCAGAGCTTTCTAGGGCCCTCCTTAGGGCGAGCATCCTCGTCTCAGGGCCGAGCGCCTGACCCGCGTACCTGAGCTTGGTGTTGATCTGCAGGGCTTTGGCCAGCATCTTCGCTCCCATGTCCCCCATCCCGTTCCCACTGATGTCCACTTTGGTCAGAGAGGTGTTGCTTCCCAGGGCATTGATGAGGATGGTGACCTCGGTCTTGAGTTTTGAGTCAGCCAGGGACAAGGACTGCAGGGGCTGAGGAGGGAACAAGGGGCAGCAAGCAGTGACATGGGCTGGTGGAAGCAGCCTCCACCCACCATGACCCGTTTCATGGAGAATCACCGGGGAGGTGCCCGCTGCACACATCCAGAGCGTCTCGTTTTGAAACTCTGGCTCAAAAACAGAGCCAGTTTTTGATGACTGGGACCCGAAGGTTCTGGATACACACGGAGAGCTTTGGTTTCAGTGCTGAACACTGGCCACCGCTCTCCTAACGGAAGGGGTGGAAGGACACCTGAAGTGGCAGGTGCCAGCTCTTTTAAAGTGGAGGAAAGGAAGGGGCGACTGGGGGGCTCAGTCGTTAAGCGCCTGCCTTCCGCTCAGGTCATGGTCCCAGGGTCCTGGGATCGAGCCCCGCATCGGGCTACCGGCTCCAAGAGAAGCCTGCTTCTCCCTCTCCCACTCCCCCTGCTTGTGTTCCCTCTCTCGCTGCGTCTCTCTCTGTCAAATAAATTTTTAAAAATCTTTAAAAGAAAAAAAACTGCAGGACAGGAAGAAATAAATAAGAAGAGTACATGAAATTTCCGAGCTTCTATACGGCTATGCTATCCCTTTTTACCCATTCTATTTTTATGCAAGGTGAAATGACATCTTAAAATACTAGCAAAGGACAAATGCAAAATAAAAGCCAGCCAAGATTAATAATAGCTGACATTTACTGAACGCATACTATCCTTAACCACCGTTCCAGCTTTTTATATGTATTAATCATAGAAACCCCCAACACTTATGTGTTATATACTCGGTATTGTTATCCCCATCTCTCCCAAATGAGACGCAGAAAGGCTAAGTGACTCAACCGAGGTCACACAGTTAGAAAGTTGCAGAACGGAATGGATTTTGTGCTCTGGGCCCCTAGTAGCTTATCCTTGATCCTTTTAATGATCGCCCTCTGTTTTATCTTAGAAGTACCAATCAGAACACACGTAATTTTTTAAAAAAGAGAAAAAGTCAAACGTCTGTGACTTTTTTATTGCCATAAGCTGGATCGTGAATCTAAACCAGCTCGCTTGCTGTCCATTTCAGCCAGGGACTGAAGACCCCGTGGCCCAGAGGCAGGTTCTGTCTGGCCCCAAAAAACTTGTTTATGCCTCTGGACCAGCCCCGGAGGCATCTGAATTGGCAATTCCTGAGTTCAGCCAGAACGGAATTAATGAAGCGGGGAGAATTCTAGAACCTGAAACAATGCGGCCCCGACCGTCAGAACTCAGTCTTCCCTGGGGGATCTGGATGTCTTCCGGGTTGCTTCAGGTGGTCTTGAGTGGCCCAGCCATACTACACAGTTCTAGATGCTTATTCCATAAGCAGGCTGACATTACAGGGAGGAGGACATGGCAGCTAGAGCCATCTACGCTCCACCAGGGCCCATGGCATCCGGGCTCTCGAGATGTACCTGGAGACGCTGCGTGGCATCTGTCTGTACCCACTCAACCACCCGACGTTGATCTGTTCAAGGTGCATCTGCCAAAAGGCTACAGAAGGTGGGACGGGGGCGCTGATGGCTTCAAGACTCAGTTATCCACAAGCAGCCTCATGCGTGTGACTACAGTTTGACCAAGTGACCACACTCACTGTCCTTACTGTCCAAATCTGGCCATGCTTTCTAAACCTAATACAGCTACGGTAAAATCAAAAGGTAATCTATTAACGTGAATCAAATTTCTAAAATGAAACGGCCTGGTAAATGCTAGGGCACTGAGCACCAGAAAGCCTGCATATGTTTAGACGCAGGCAGCTTTAGGGAGGTTGCGTTAATGTTAAAATCCCGCACTCAAGGAAATGGGAAAAAAACTAAACTAAACGGCTTCAGCCTCGGGAACCTTAATGTTTTAAATGAAAACAAATGCAGTGTTCCTTTAATAAAAAGCTCTAATCACATCTCTCATCATTTCAATAATCTCTATTCAATTACTACAAAAATGATATATATTACGGCTGCTTCCTCATTCTGGAAAGCTGCCAAGTCTCCAAGCTAGCAAGCACCGGATTCCAGTACTATATTCAAACTCGAATACACCCCAGTTAACACTTAAACATAATAGGTAGAGTCATTAATGCGAACAGAAGAGCCTGAATCGCATGCATATTTATAAGGTCATCCCTTCCTGATTTACTGAACTTCCACGCAATATTACTATTTGAAATCTTACTATTTCTTTTCATAGCTGAACATGCTTAATCTGAGAATCTGCCTCCTTGCTACCGGCACTCCCAGGAGAAATACGTTCCCTTCCACTGGTTAGGACACGGGTTTGTGTGTAACACTTCAAAACAAGATTCCCTGGCATCTCGGCCCCTCCGCATTACTGTCCCAGGGCTCCGGTCACAGCGGCCTGACAAACACGGTCTGTAGTTGAAAGTGACATTGGAGCCTCAGGCATCTAGGTTTTCCAACCAAATATAACATGCAACACGAGGCGAAGATAGTGTTCCACGGGCCGTCAAAGAACAGGCTCCTATAAACACAAGGTCAGAACGTACAAAGCAAGAGATGATTTTATATATGGAAAAACCTTTAAAAAATAAAATAAAAAGACAGCCCGATTGTGTCAGTTATTGGTGGAATTTTTAGAGTCGCAAGACTCAGCTCCTAATCATTCTGAATTGTTTTGCACATTACTAATTCAGAAGTAGGAAAAAAATAGAAGGTAATTGCTTTCTGAAAAAGCCACCTACTTTTCAGTGACATGAACATAAAGAGCTTTCTTTCCACTATATATTATTAGCGGCAAACTTGTAACTTGACAGAATTCACATTTACATAGCAAACTTTCCCACCTGCAAATATGTTTTGAGGTGTGTTTTAAATATCAAGATTGTTTTTAAGTGAGAGACTTTTGGAATTACAGAAACAGAAGACCCTCATGTAATAAGCAAAACATGAAATTTTAAAATCTATTTTTCATAAAATGTAAATTTTCCTAAAATATGCACTAAGAAACAAGTATTTGGGGATGAATATCAAATGGGATTCTGCAATATAAGCTTCCTCAATCTTTTAAAACTGGGCCAAGACTGTGAATTCAGAAACTCAAAGCAAGGTGGTATAAAGTCAAATTAAATATGCAAAACTGTGTCAATTCTGATTTATGCCCCTAATTTTAATAACCCAGTAAAAAAGTAACAAAACAAGGTGTTATCAAATGAGGACAAAGAGAAGTGCCCATATTCATTAAATAATAATGAGTTTCATTTCTAGTCCATAGTTTGTAAATTATATCCACACACCGAAGAGGCAGGACAGCCGAATTTTCTCGCACTCTCCAGGTTAGAGCCACACAGAGAGGTGTGGGCAAGGAGAAGCAAGGAAAAGTTCCAGTCTCCACCTCTCCTGGCCCTTTAGCTTGCTCAGAAAAGTTAGCTTACAGTCCTAATAGAATTTGCTACTATCCTGTATGAACTCAAGAGGGAAAATGACACTTTTTAAAAATGTGTCCTATCTCACATGATTCATAGAGGAAATCACTCTTATGACCTACAAAGTAGCTATCACAAAACATTAGTAATGTGAGTCTTTGTTGTAGGAATACATGTTGATTTGGGTTTTAGGAACCGTAAAAGCTGGTTGGTGGCCAAACAGGACTAAAATAAGTAATGGACAAACTCTTAAAGAGCATCAGTAAAATGTACGGTACAAAATGTAAGATACACTGGGTTTAAGTTAAAGGAATTGACAGCAGAGTGCTTCTTGCTTTGTCCATAAAGTATCTTTTTCTTAGGGCGCCTGGGTGGCAGAGTCAGTTAAGCATCCAACTCTTGGTTTTGGCTTAGGTCATGATCTCAGGGTCATGAGATCCAGCCCCGAATCCAGCTTCTCGTTGTGCGCCGAGTCTGCTTGAAATTCTCTCTCCTTCTCCCTCTGCCCCTCCTCTTCATGCTCTCTCTTTCTCTAAAATAAATCTTAAAAATATGTATTTTTTTCTTTTTCTAATGCACCTTAAAGGGCAGCAAAATAGGATACTATTTAAAATTAAATTTCTTTACCCAGAACCAAGTCTTGGCCAGGAGCAACTGAAGGGAATAAAACTAGAAGAAGGGGGTGCCTGGGTGGCTCAGTCGTTAAGCGTCTGCCTTCGGCTCAGGTCATGGTCCCAGGGTCCTGGGATCGAGCCCCGCATCGGGCTCCCCGCTCAGCGGGAAGCCTGCTTCTCCCTCTCCCACTCCCCCTGCTTGTGTTCCCTCTCTCGCTGTGTCTCTCTCTGTCAAATAAATAAATAAAATCTTTAAAAAAAATAAATAAAAATAAAACTAGAAGAAGGACACTAGAGCTCTAGAAGCAATTTAAGATGGGCAACCAACCTTCTTAGGCTTTTGTAATTCTACATAATTACTAGACGAAATTCAAATTAGCAATATGATGTTGCCCAGCATGATGTAAGGTCAGAAAGTCAACTAGATTGAAAAAAATTCATGCTTGCAGATTAGTGCATCCGCTGAAGTTAGGAAGGAGTAAGTCTTATTAAAAGATGGGCTTATAAGTCAATTTATACTTCTTTTAATCTTTTAGTTACAATCTTCCTTTAATTAGTAATGAGTTGAAATGAAGAGTAAGCAATTTTAAATACATTTAACTGTACTAAAGCATAAATATCTAGTTCATTAAAAAAACAATAGAAATGGTATATATAGATAAAATTATCTGAAAGTGTAGCAACATTAACTCGGTAGAAACAATACTCACCGATTCTTCATCTTGAATCATCTGCACTAAGTTGTCCAACACAGGTGTCAGATTTCTAAAGAGATTTTAAAGATGTGGACAGTGGAATCAAATCAAAAGCTTTCACGAGGTTGCTTATTTTCATCATTGTCATATAAAAAAAATTTAAAGCTCTTACTTGGATTTCATATTATTAAAATTTTTGCCTAATGCCAGGTGTTGTATTGATCTGTTTTTACTGAGCCACACTATTAAGGTGGATAGGTCAGATTCTAAACCTGGAAAGAATCAGAGTAAGCAGATAATCAAAACACACATGTATAAATAAATTCTCAGCTGGAACACAATTAAGCAAAAGTGACATGAACTTGGATGACTTTCTCTACCGTCCCGAGGGCCCTGGGATTCTAATCTTTCATTTTCAAAGGAATTTTTTGCTCTCTTTTCATGTCCTATTATTTCACAGGGATAAACTCATTCTCTCAGCAAGGAACGGGGAGAGGATGAGTCTCATCTCTGCCCACAATTGTATAAGAGAAGATCCTAACATCCCGTTTGCTGGTAGGTAACTGCAGTTGCCAATGCAAACTAAACAGGCTCCTACTCACATGCTACTGTAATTGGCAGAAATGAAGCTAATGAAACAAGTTTCTGAGTAAATACACAAGGATTTTATTTTATTATCACCAAGAATGCAAAAGGTCAGATCAAGATCGTTATCGATGTTCCGATGAGGATTTTTTTTTTTAACTGACTTCTTTTCTTGCATTTTTGGCCATGGTATCAACTTAGTAAGACTTTTGGTATTGACTTATTCCATAAATAAATTCTGTTCAAACTTAACAGCCCTATTGGTCAAGAAGTGAGATAACACGTTCATTAAGGTGTTGTCTAGGTTGAGCTTTCTATTTTCCCCTTACTAACTTGCTTCAAATAATATTTCTGTTTCTTTTCTGGTTTCTGACTTACCGTTATCGGAGATATCTAAGCTGGTGATGTTGTGGATTTCGGCGATGCAGCCTTCTAATACTTGTGCGCCTCCTGATCTCAGCTGGAGAAACACAAACCACACACAAGGTGAAGCAGTCACCTACTGGACGTGGAACCAAAAAATACTAAAAGCAGGAGATACAGTCTCCGACTTGGTGCCAAAGAATGAGTGAATGGTTATCAACTCCATAGCTACCATCAATGGTAAAGAGCCAATCACTAGTCATTGCTACTGTTTCCCATAGCACCGAACTCTGGAAATTGCTAGAAAAAGAAACAGAAGATGGAGACCATACTCTCTGTCAGCATGGGGAATGCAGCTTCTCTCAGCCCACAAGAACTGTCTTCATTTCTGACTTTTGGAAACCTAGCAATTCCCTTTTATACATGGGAAACTGGTATGGATTTTGTTTGATTATTCCAGATTTCAGGGTAGAACTCCACCAAGTAGCAGCAAAACAATCAAAGGAGACAATGAAGATGAAGTGTTGTTGACTGTCATCCACGTCGTGAAGGACCCAGCCCGCCCTCCCACCGAAACGGTGTGCAGTCTCACGATAACAAAGTAAACAGCGAAAGGTGATTATTAAATGATTTGTATAAACTCATCGAGCCACAGAAGAAAAAGATGTTAGATCAATTTAAAATATTATTATGGTTGCCTTGTAGCAAAACTAATTCTCATTCCATGACCTCATTTACTTAAAGAGACAGGCAACCTATAAAACTCAATACTTTGCATCTTTTCCCATAAAACCAAAAGCATTATCTACAGAGGTCAGAGTATCTTTTTATTCTCCACTCAGCAACTATTTGAGTTCCTACCATATGTAAAGGATTGTAAAGGATGCAAATTTCCTGAGCTATGGCCCCTTTGATCGGCTAACTTACTATTTAATAAGGGAAAGAAACTATCATTTATTGGGAACCTATTATGTACCAAGGGAACATAGTACTTCTCTACTGATATTAAGAAAATTAAAATGTTATCTAAATTTCTATACCAAGTGTAAAATGCAAAATGCTACTCCCTAGAACTTGTGCAAGTTCTGATGTAAGAATTTAAAGAATCCTTAGTTCACTATTTTAGATGCAATATTTTTATGGTACCCGGAACCAAAACCTGCCAATTTCCCTGGCTCCTTGGGTGTTAAGCAGTTTTGGGATTGCTCTTTATTCAGGAGTATTTCAGTTGAGGTATTTAAATTCAGCCTTCCCTACTTTCTATGGTGACAGCAGATTACTCTGGGGGACCCGAAGTGAACTCTAAAGGGGAGTGTCACACAGAGACACACCTGCCCAGGAGGCTGGTCTACACACTCCAGGGAAACCAAGACCAATTAACCCCACAGCTGAGGGGCTTATAACCCAATGTGTGGAGCAACTGCCAAGAATCAGCAGGTATTTTACTACACGTGGTTGTATTCCCAGGTGCTCTCGAGCTTACCCACATGCCCCAAGCCCAGCTTTATCACATCATCTCTAGACTCGCCCCGGCAGATGCTACTCAAAGTGTGGTCCACGGACAGGTGGCAGTCTGCAAAGTTCGCTACTGGTCTTAGGTAAAATAAGTACAGAAATTGACTATAAATATTTTAGAAACCTTAGTAATAATAATTTTAGGTCTGTTGCATCTAATAACAAAAAATGAGGGCTTATATTGTTTGTCTTTTTAAATCTTTTTTTATATATTTTTGAAAAAGTATTGGTTTATGATGAAATGGAAGTAAAAAAAAAAAAAATAACAACCAGGTTTTCACCACAAATAGTTTTAAGAAGCACGACTTCAGATCACAGCTTGTTAATACTTGAAGAAGTGAATGTATATTCAGGCTACTTCAAAGTTAAAGCAAAAAATACTTCAGGCAAACACTTCAAAGAAACATAATTTGATATTCAGAGCATGAAAAAATGACACTTCTGAGAAGATAAACGTAAGTGCCTAAGTCTCCACAATTTGATTATTTGCTGTTAGTGATGTCTCTGTTGAGAAGTAAAATTTCTACAAGAAAATCTCTACTTGTTATTATTATCAAGTACAGTAAAAATATTCCATTTACAGATATGGAAAATATAGGTGACATTTAAGTGCTCAATTCTGTTTATTTTACAAATACTCTTGACTGCTAATATTTGTAGCATATACCCATAAAACTAACATTTTCCAATGGCTAAAAAACAATCAAATATACCACAGACCCTATTTTGATTCATAAAGTACTTACACAGTGGCCAAGCTAAGGAAAGCCCAAGGAGAAAAAAATGAAAACACGTTATCAGCAGTAAACAGAACAGAGAAGCTGAAGCCTTTATCAATATACCATGTAAAAAAGCAAGAGTCAGAAAAACACTTCCAACTAAAATCTGCTCCCAAAACCAAAATCAAAAATTTAACTAAGAAGATAACTGATCCTCAGTTACCAAGAACATTCAATTGAATTCACAAGTTATTAAGTGCCTAAAACTCCCCCAAAGCTAAAGCTTTCCCAAAACAATAAAAGCTCTTCCATTACTGTAAATGAAAATCCTTTTAAATGAATTTGCATAATTAGAGGCTGTGTCCACATGTGTGCGTGTAAAACTGGTTTTTAAATTACCCTCATTTGGATCCCACACACTAACATTATTTAAAAGAAAGCAAGATCAAAGAGGAGTCAATGTGACTGAATCACTGAATACTTTTTGAAAAGTTAAAAAATAAACTCACATTTCTTTCCACAGAGAAGTGTCCTCTCACTCGAGAACGGTGGAACATTTCAGATGTTACTCATAGTTCTAAGTGAATAGTTGCATCTGATACTCAAATAGCCATAATGGGGACAAGAGAAACAAGGAAAACTAAAATCTAGACAGAACTTTTATTTGGAAAATTCATTTTCCTTTGGGGCACACCTGGGGGCTCAGTCAGTTGAGCATCCGACTCTTGATTTCAGCTCAGGTCAGGATCAGGGGGCCCAACGGGAAACTGATCCGCAGGGGCTACTACAGTTAGGAACTGCCCCCCCCCACACACACACAGCACACCTGCCTTCGCGCCTCAAAGCTGGGTGAACCACTGTCAAGTCGGACGGAATTGCCTCAGAAGTTCCTATTCGCTTGCAGCAATGTCCTACTCATTACAAATTTTAGTATCCGGGGCTCCTCTTTCTACACATCATCAAAGCATCTTGCCATGAACTGTGGAATGAGTTTGTGCAACTGTGGAACGGGAAGTTTCTTCTTAAAAGAATTAACTCTACACCCAGACCTACACCTAATTCTCAGCTGTAATTAGCCTTTGAGTCTCTGTTGAAGCCTCGGGGATTTTGCTCTCTCACTTGGAAGGAGAGTGACGTGGAAGAATTCAGTTGCAGCACTTACCTACTCTCCTGAGGTAGGACTGTGAAAAAGATTTCTCAACACAGGCCAAAATGACAGACCCACGGCCTCCCTTCAGGTAGACAGGTACGTGGGGAGAATACATCTGCGTGCCAATTTCACTACTACCATATAAAACAGCTCAGAAATGCTTCTTTTGGAACTAACCTTGAGGGCAATGGAACGCATTTCTTTGAACATCCACACGGATGCTGAATCCTTACCCTTTGAGAGTGAATTAGGATCAGCCACAGGCCATTCACAGACAAGTTGGGCCATAGAGGGTGATACGGTTTTGTGTTGGAAATCAGGTATGACTATAAATGGATGAGACTGATTGTTCTTGAAAGATTTAAAATAGCTTTGAAGGCAAATCCCAAAAAAATGTTTCAGAAAAGGCAGAATATTTATATGGCTTCTAAATAAAAATTTTTCAGAAAGGCCATACTGACCCATGCTGTGAATTCTGACATTCAAAATAAGGCTTCGCTGTAGTAATCCTCTTCCCTCCCAATTATGGCCCACATGTGCCGGGCTCAGCACGGTGCCAAATACTGTCTCGCAAACTGTTAAAATCTCCATTCCACAGGTGAGAACCAAAGGCTGAAGGAAGGCAAGCCAAGTGGCTGAGCCAGGTTTCAGAGGGCGCCTTTCTGATTCCAAAGTACCCACCCTTTGCAATGACCCCCTTTTGTCTCTCATGACTACTTGTAATCCCATGTAGACACTTAAAAACACTCAAGGGGCGCCTGGGTGGCTCAGTTGTTAAGCGTCTGCCTTTGGCTCAGGTCATGATCCCAGAGTCCTGGGATGGAGCCCCACATCGGGCTACCTGCTCGGCAGGAAGCCTGCTTCTCCCTCTCCCACTCCCCCTGCTTGTGTTTCCTCTCTCGCTGTGTCTCTCTCTATCAAATAAATAAAATCTAAAAAAAAAACCACTCAAGTATAGTTGACACACAGTGTTACATCTGTTTCAGGTGTATAATATAGTGACTCAACAATTCTATACATTAAATGCTCACAAAGATAAGTGTGGTCACCATCTGACACCCTACAACGTTATTACGATACCATTGATCATATCCCCTTTCCATCTCTATAAACAGTTCCGACTTGAAAGTTACTTTCCTCTCTCCTCCCAATAAACTCAACCATCTTAGATGATGGCCTTTTATCTTCTGTAACACCCATACAAACCTGATTTTAAAATTAACCAGTGGCAAGTAGCTATTTTGTAAATAAAAGGAACTATTTACTTATAAATATACAAAGACTTCACGGTATTTCACACACACAGTAGAGGGGATTGTGTCTACGAGGGCTAAAGACAGAATGAACAGAAAAAAACAGACACATGCATAATTTTAAACTTCCAAGTCGGCGAAAGATTTTTTCTGAGAGCACTACCTAAACTCTGAAGTGTCAAATCATTAAGAGGGTTAGCAGTTAATACTCAAATGGCCAAGCATTCTACAAAGATAATATCATAACCCCTTACACCTTTACCGGAGAGATTTACTCTATCGTGGAGAGGAGCAAAGTGAAACCTAGTTAGATTTGGACACCCATCTGTAAGAAGAAAAATGTGATAAGACGCCTTAATTTAGAAAAATAATTTGGTGTTTCACCAATTTCCACGAGCAGCAACATAAGGTGACTTTATAAATGTGGCCCCTGGGACTGTGATTCAAGCATTAAGATGGTGGGAGAACATGGCACCAAGGTAGTCTGGAGGGTCCCCATCTCTCAGCAGTACCGCTGCATCATAGAATCCATAAACGAATGGCCAAAAGGAAGTTGTAATTATCACCATCGTAATGGCCAACCCTACCATCAGAGAGCAATCATTTCATCTGGATTCCTGCCTTAGTAAGAAAAAAATTATAAAGGAAAAGTCTAGTAGCCATTGGGGGGAACCATATGAAACTGCCAACAGCCTGCCATTTCTGACCTACAAAAATGTCAATTTTATCAGTTCGCCAAATAGAACTGTCTTTGAAAGTTATTCCCAGTTGGATCACAATGGAGTTTAAAGAACAAGCTACACAGTGATATAACACAGTCTTCTTTGGGCATATATGGCACCTGACAACTTATTTGAGAAGAAAATATCTAATCATACTTGAGTTCTAATAATTACCTATATAATTAACAACAATCAGGAAAGCATACTTTCATCATGACTCTGCCATTAGTAAGCCAGATTATTTCAGCTTCTTTAGAACTCGCTTTCTTCATCTGTAAGTATGGGAACCAGATGATCACTTACGTCCCTTCCCATTTTGATCACAGAATTAAACAGAAGATGTTGTACTGAGAGCAGTCACTATATTTAATGAGGAAAGTGAAACAGCTGGGTCATTCAGTAGTATCAGATAGTAGAACAATCAAGTTTATACCAATTTGCTTTTTTTGACAGAATAACCCTTCCTATCCCCATTCTTCTTACTGCTCCCCCCATACAAAAGTTTTTACTACTGCCGGGTCCCGTAAGAAAGTATTAGTAAGCAATTAATTCATATTTCCAGACTCGGTTTCTATTATATGATCTGTCTTTATAAATAAAAGAACACTGGGGGTGCCTGGGTGGCTCAGTCAGTTAAGCGTCCAATTCTTGATTTTGGCTCAGGTCATGATCTCAGGGTTGTGAGATCAAGTCCCACGTTGGGCTCTGTGCTCAGCACAGAGTCTGCTTGAGATTCTCTTTCCCCCTCTCCCCGCCCCTCCAGTTGTGCTCTCTCTAAAATAAATAAATAAATCTTATTAAAAAAAAAAAAAAAGAACAGTGATTTACACATGAAAATTTGACAGTGCACTTTTTTAGGGGTTTTGTGGGGTTTTTTTGTTTGTTTGTTCCTTTTGGCTTTTCTTTTTTCCAAACAAAATGACTAGGTAAATCACATACAGTTGGTATTAACCCCAGCTCAAAATTAAAAAAAAAAAAAAAATTCCTGCACTAACAATTTACATGGTATGATTTCAAACTTGCCAGTTTCTAGAATTTTCAGAGAGGTAAAGCATCAATCTTCAATATTTAGTGTTAGGCTTGGTACCTGGCATTCTGTTAGGAGCTAAGGGAAACACAAAATGAGTAAGACACAAATAGTATCTTCCAGAAAGTTACAGCCTAGCAGGGAGAGCACACAGGAGCTAATCGAACAGTTTCGCAGGACACCCCATGGGTCACTGTCCAAATGCACGTCACCATCATTAAGTACCAGACAATCAGAAAAGAACAAGATCGCCAAGGGCTGAAGCCGTCAGGGGGGAAATTCTACAGACAGATAAGCAACAAAAGCAAAGAACCCTTACATGCCCCAGATGCCCCAGGAAGCACTTTGCAAAGAAGAACTCCTCTAAACCCTGTAAGGAGCCACTGGGAGGGGCACTAACATTGCTCCATTTTGCAGATGCAGACATTGAGGTTTTGCAGTCTTGTCTAATTCATGCGGGACCGCATAGCTAGTAAAGACCAAACTCGGATCGAACCCTAGCAGTCTGATGCAGGCATGGAGGAGACTGGACTTGAGCTAGATCCCCGGAGAGGGAAGCCTTGGGGAAGAGGGACATGGCAAATGTGTGGCAGGAGGAGAGAACAGTGGGCAGAAAGGCCCAGGAGCAGGAATGAAGGGACATCACCTCCAGCCCCAGGAAGAAGGAACCACGTACGACATGCTGAGTAAAGTCAGGCTCTGAAGGGGCCCTGTGGCTTGTACCTGGGTCTTTTCTTACTGGTCTCCACACAAACTGAAAGTCTCAAGACTAAAAGTTCAGGTACCCTCTAAAATGCAGAGGCTCTTAGTCTCAAATTATCTTGGTGTTCTTTGATAGGAAGGGTCTGGAATTGCTGTAATTTTGAGAAGCATCTTAATTTTCCTGTTTTAAATCGAGACATTAAAAAATAAGGCGAATGACAAGACAGTCATTCTCTTGCACACACTCTGAATCCAAGTCAGGTTACACGCATCTGTCCCCTGCAAGGGACATAGAACATTGCATTTTTCATAACGGTAAAGCTAGTCTATGGCTTTTGTATCTCGAGGCTTCATCATAAAATACTTAAGCAACTGGCACGAAGAATGAATAAAAAACAAACAAACCCCAAGTCATTAAAAACACACTTGAATGCTTTCTGAACGGCGTTCTGTGGCTGTTTGTAGATAAAACTTGCAAAATACAGAACATCAGAAACTTCTATAAAATGTATGTTTTTCTGCTTCATTTATACTCTCTGGATTCACAGCATCACACTTTTTCCAGGAAAGAGGCAAAGCAATTTTGAGGCTATCATAATCTCTTCCATCCCATAGTCTGAACGTGTTCTTACCTCACAATTGCTGAGATCAAGAGAAACCCCCTTCAAGTTATGATTGCAAGCCAGGCCCAGCAACAGCGCTCTGGGGGGAGAAAACACACACATTAGACACAGATTCCATAGGCTGCACCGAAATACGTTCGCACGCTGAATAAAGCCCAGAAAAGGTCAAGCACCAAGCACCATGTCAGGTTTTAGAATGCCCACTGCATTTCTTCCTCCCAGACACAGTGAGAACTGACGCTGTAACATTCTTCTGTCTGACTCAGAGCAGGCCCATTCCAAACGCCGGGATCGCTATTCCTAAGCAAATAAACCAACAGTACCCCTAACTGCACACTGAAATTAAACGGTGTTCATCACAGATCAATTCCCACCTGCATCTGCCTGAGAACACCTTTAATATCGTTTAGAAAATTATGAGGCAATTGTTATTAGAGTAGCAAAGTCACACTGGTTTTCCCTAAGGAATAGGTTATGAGGGAGTCAGGCTACGCTGTATCCAGGACCAGAAATTACGGTCTACGGAGAGGGTGTTTTTGTTTTTTTTTTTTTCCCAGCATCTACAGCAGGAGGTAGGAAGACAAGAGCATGGGAGATAAGGCCCAAGTCCGGAGTCCGAGCCCAGGATCCTGCCTGTCTGTCCAGCTATGACAGGCTGGTCTCGGGGCAAAGCACATCACCACCGTGAAGAGGCATGTTCTGGTCTGCATGCTGAGGAGACTGGACTAATCATGTGGCTCGCATCTCTAAGACAATGAATCGGTTCCACCTGCTCAAGTCAGTCCCGTAAAGTCTAACACCCTTCAGCAGGCTTCACGCAACAATTTGACCCAGGCACACACATCCATCAATCACGCTGAAGGGATCACAGACCTCAACCGGGCCTGGGGAGGAACACACAGGTGAGCACCAGAGGGCTCCTGCTGTTGGGCAAGGGCGACGTGTGTGTGTGTGTGTGTGTGTTTGCTGTCAGGCAAGGGCGACGTGTGTGTGTGTGTGTGTGTGTTTGCGTGCGCGTGCACACAGCACTGTAAGACAGGCAGACAGGAGGCAGTACTGGGGGGGGTGGGGGTGGACCCAAAGCATCAGCTCCTCGGGGAACTACTGGTTCTCAGTGTTCCCATATTCTCCACCTCGTATACTCCACAAATACTGCGGGGTGAGAGTGAGGTGGGAAGGCACCTCCTTCACACCAGTCTCTGGGATCCCCCCTGCCGGTGACTCTGGCCTCATCCACCCACTGAGCGAGAGAGCTCCCACGGTGCGCGTGGGGCCCGCGAGCTGGGCTGCTTCCAGGGAAGAGTGCTGGAGGCGGGTAGTGCCTTTCTTCTCATTCCTTCAACCCAGTTCACCAGTCCCTTCTTCTAAACACTGGCCGATGAGAAAGGCTGGGCAGATCTCATCTGTGTGCATGCTCCTGTTTTATTACTTATTAAATTGCTTCTCTTTCCCCAACAAGGGCTTCCCCCCCTTTCCTTCTTGGGGGCAGTATTGAGCCGCCAAAAGCGCCTGCGGCATGGAGAACCCAAACACCAGCGCCGAGGTCCTGGCTCTGTACACACAGTGGGTGGCTCCCAGGACATCACACATCACTTTTCTCTGTCTCAGGTGCTCATCAGCAAGATGGGACAGTCAGCACATTCCCAAAGAGGTCCCTTCGAGTTCTCATATGTGCTGAGTTTCTAGAACCCAGCCACGTATTTTAACACTCTATTCTTACAATGCTTCCATGGAAGGGACATTCTTCCTGCTCGCCTGACAGGTAGATTAAGGCCAAGGAAACAATGGTGTGCTTTCAGATATTTAAGGATGGTACAGAAAACCAGTGATGAAGATATAACAGCTCCTGAGCCTGGGAAATACAAAGATCCCAAAGCAACCGTAAAACAAAACCAAAGGGAACAATGACGAAGCCTAGCTCGCACCGGGGAAAGCTCCACGGCCGGAAGCGCTGTTACTCTTCACGCAGTGATGGAAAAATGGCCTTAACGATTGTCCTCTCCAATCCTCCATCATTACTGCAACACTGGTTAAGAGAAGAATTTGCATTTCATTTCGCCGGGTCTGGATATGTGATGCTAGTTAACATTTTTGAGAAGCTCATGCAATAGGTTTCTTAAAAATACTCAGCCCGGGAGACGGGGAGAAGGGGGGCCATGTGACAGGGAAGCAAGGAAGGGCACAGGGAAGCAGGGACAGGGGGAAGAAAGCGAAAGCGCCAGCATGAGCAGTAAATAGGACCTCGGGCCTCGCTCTGAGTGACGCAGAAGCAAGGAGCATCCTCAGGACGCACGAGAACCACACTGAAGATTTTAGGAAACACAAGGAACAATGTCACCATGTTCTTTACTAAAACCCCTGTGGCCTGACAAGTCTGCAAGGAAAAAGCACAGCTATGAAGTAAGCGGTCATAGTCTTTCGTTGTTTCTGAAGAAGCCCCAGATTGTGGGAGACTTCTGCAGAACACAGTGATGCCCAAACTTAGAAGGTTTCTCTCAAAAGCATTTGCATTGCTTTAGCATATTCTCTTATGGCTGCTGACCTCCAACCCCTCAACAAGCGAGGGTCTCCGTCCGCCCCTCTGGGTGTAGGGGAAGGTGGTGGGGCAGGCACGTCGGGAGCCTAGTGGCCGCTGGTGGGCACCACGATGTGCCTCCCAGAACCCCCTCAGCAGTCAGTCCTCCTCCGGGGCGCGACCTCGGCCAAAGAAACGTGCCTCGCCCAGGCCACGTCCTTCCAGAGGCAGACTATACCAAGGACCGATCGACACGGGGTAGAAAATCCGAGTCTCTGTCCCCTACACGCTATGCTCCATCTCAAAGTCTGCTTCCTGAGAAACCCGACCTGTGACCATGAGTTTGGGCAAATTACTGAGCTTCTGGGGCCTCCATTTCCTCAACTCCAGACTAGGAATCACAACACTCGCTCACAACTGCTGTCAACATCGAAGTGGGAGCCTTTTCCCTCATGTTAAGATTTTTATTAAGTGAAACAGAGAGCTGAAGAGATTACTGACAGGACACTATTAAATATTCACATAAATAACAGCAGGTCACAAGATTTAACAATTACAAAATAACTTTGAGGCATAATTTTTATCAGTAAGTCTCTATAATAAACAGTACAGTAAAATCCAGTGTTGTGGTGGTGTGGAATATTCTATGAAATCACTAATGCTAATCAATGAAGAGCTACTCTGTATTTCACAGGATCAAGAACACTGAAAGAATTGGAATACTGTGCACCTGTCAGTAACTTCTGAATAAGCAGATCTCTTATCGGTACGCTGAGGGCAAGGATCAAGTCTGGATCTGCTTTTCACCCAGTGCCCTCCTCATATCTGGCACATTGTAAATGCACAATAAGTATTAGCTGAATAAATGAATGAAGTAAATGTGACTAAATTATAATGGATCCCCCTTTAGAATACTGATTCCGAAGTTAGTTTGATTGATATCCACACAAACAGCCTCATCATGAGACTTTTACTATCTGAGCTGTTACATCTACAGACCTCTAATACATTAACTCAATGTTTAAAAAAGAAAAGGCCTGGGCACCTGGGTGGCTCAGATGGTTGGGCGTCTGCCTTTGGCTCAGGTCATGATCCCGGGGTCCTGGGATCGAGCCCCGCATCGGGCTCCCTGCTGGGCGGGGAGCCTGCTTCTCCCTCTGCCTCTGCCTCTGCCTCTCTCTCTCTCTCTCTCTCTCTCTGACTCTCATGAATAAATAAATAAAACATTTAAAAAAAAAAATTAAAAAAAAAAAAAGAAAAAAAAAAGAAAAGGCCTGCCATACACCATCGGATTTCTTTCTTAGCACTTGACTAGATCTACTGTCCTTAAAGACATCCATTGTTTTGGTCTCATGGTGCCATATGAGATACTGCAATCAATTTCACACCTCTCAAAAAGAAGAAAGCAAGTCACAAATTAGATAAAGATTAATTTTCTAGTAAAATGAATAGCAGACACTGATTTTAACATGTCATACAAATTACAAGGGAAAAATTAAATGCTGATTTACATGCCAACTAGGGAAAGGAGAAATCTGTGCATGCATTTGGGAGCATGTGACCTGTACACATTTGTAACTACCTGGAAATATGTTTTTTAGACTTGTAGAGAATTTGATTCTATGGCCCTTCTGATTATTTCTGGCAATGGTGAACAGAAACTTCAAGGACGACAAATTATCCTCAAACTTTATTTTAAAGAGTTTAACTTCACCGCTAAGGATATTAACCCATTAACTAAGTTGACTGCCAAGTAAACACACCAAACAGACAGCTTCTACTGACCTAAGTAATTCAGGAACTAAAGCATCTAAAAACTGATTCTGTTGCATACACACTGTGTACAGAGTTTATTATGGTTAGGAGAAATATGGAGAAGAAATATTGACTAGAACACACACATGAAAATACCTAAAGTGGGCTGAACAGAGGTTAACATAAAGTCAGTGGTACCTGACTTTACAGATCAGTGACAACTGCCAAGGTCACAACCCAAAGAAAGATTTTTTTTTTCCATAGAAGATGCAATAATATCAATAGTGCACAATGTACTCAAAAAAGAATGTGATTTCCTTTTGTGCCCCAAAGTGAGAAAGGCATTTTCATCTGCTTGGCCTGCTTTAGGATTACGTGTCTTCTTCCCTTCCCTCAAGCACATTCATAATAACAAACTGAATGTTAAAAGCTCTGGAGAAAATGAATTAACGACTCACTTTAACGGCTCAGGAGACAGTTTTGTGCCTGAAAGGTTGAGCTGCATCAGAGACAGAGAGCTACTGAAGAACTGTTTGAAGGACGGGGGTACTTCTTTTCCTTTCCTGAAAAACAAAACACAAGAGTCCTACCAGGAGCAGTTATACTTGGGGTTGGGTACCCCACTTCCAGATTAGCAAAATTACCTGTTGGTTATTCAGACACTGGGGAAAAAAAATCCAGAAATCCATTACATTTTCAGTAGAAATTTAAAGGTAAAAAGAAACAAAATGTCTGGAAGCTAAATAAATCCAATACCATCAAAGGAACAATGCAAGAGAAGTTAAGACATTTAAGTTCTTAAAACCACTGCTATTCTTTGTAGCCAATGATCTCAAAACGTGTTTTACCCATAGATCTCCTTGTTTGAATTTTTAAGAAATTGGGAGGTCAAAGAGGATGTCTATTTCTCACAATTTAATGAGCTTTCCCTCTGGGTGGCACTGAATACTAAGGATCGTTACGTGCACTTGGCAAACTCTCAGACGCAGCCTGTCTCAGATGCAACAAGATGTGACCTAATGGCGAACTCAGGAACAACACAGAAAGTCTGACTGGCATGAAGCCTGCGTGGCAAAGATCCTGCTCAGCTCCTACATCCATAGGGCAAATCTAATCATTTCAGGCCAAATATTCAAAAAAAGACAAAACTCCAAAGAGATGGCTATAAACTGCAAATACGTGCCCTAGTTGTTACAGCAGAAATCCTACATCTCAAAAAGAAAGTAGAGTCAACGCCACGCTAGGAGGGCTTTGGGAAAACAAGACCCCAGGGTCAAAGTTGGAATGTGAACCCTTTGCTTGTTTTGTTCTATCTGCTAGAAGTGATGGCAGGATTGAGTAAGTCCACATGCATGAAGTACTCAGCCTGATGGAGAGTAAACACTCATTTAATGGTAGTTATTTATACTCTGTGGGCAGATTCAGAGTCTCAGGGCAGAGGCCAGGCTAGCAGTCTAGCTCACCCACATAACATTCAACAATATTTCTTGTACAAAGGTCCAGGAAAACCTATGTTAGAAAAAGGTTTTAAACAAGATAATTTTAGGCTACCTGAGAAGAACTACCTAAGCAACCAGAATCTCTAAGAGGTTGAAAATAAATTTAAGAGGAAAGAAAATTCTGGTAGAATAGATATTAGATGTTTCCAATGAACTCTGGCTCCAAATAGTGAAACAATATAAGCTTGTATACTCCTGTTCGTTTTCGATGAGCAAATGTTAAAATACTCTCTGAAGGGGCACCTGGCTGGCTCAGTCAGTTAAGCGTCTGCCTTCGGCTCAGGTCATGATCCCAGGATTCTGGGATCCAGCCCCGCATCGGGCTCCCTGCTCAGTGCAGAGTCTGCTTCTCCCTCTCCCTCTGCTCCTCCGCCCTCCGCTCATGCTCTCTCTCTCACTCACTCTCTCTCTCTCAAATAAAATCTTAAAAAAAAAAATACTCTCTGAATATACTTCTCCTCCTACTACTTTGTCTGGGTAGCTACTGTACCAATGTTTCCAAATATTCACTGCCCCTTTCTGTGGGAGGACGATGCTTCATCCCCCTACTGCTGGCAGGCATGGCCATGCGAGTCCCTTTGGCCAAGGGGACATCACATCAGACAGAAGTGATGTGTGTGACTTCCAGAGAGAAGCTGCACCAGCCAGTATGAGCTGTGACTCTTTCCTCTGCTACATGGCTAGAAATCTGCCTTTCAGATTAATGGCGATGTGGCCAGCCCACAAGGGACATGTCACAAGACTACCACTGCTGAAAGCCATGGAGATGGGGGTGGGGAGCTACACAGAGCAACCGAACATACCCTGACTGACACACTTATGAACAAAAGTACGAACAGGCTGGCTGACAGTCCACAGCTCCGTGTAAAGGCATCAATTCCAAGATAATTACTAAGGGCTTGCTAGGACTGTATCTAGGTGAGGTGCTGGGTGTTTAATCACAACCTCTCATTTGGATGACAAGCTGATTTGTTAGTACAGTCCCGCTCTGTAAGCTTAACAGCTCTACTGAAGACCAGTCATCACAGAGAAGGCGCCGGGGTGGCTCAGTCAGTTAAGCGGCCGATTCTTGATTTCAGCTCAGGTCACGATCTCAGGGTCCTGGGATCGAGCCCTGCATCGGGCTCCATGCTCAGCATAGAGTCTGCTTGAGATTCTCTCTCTCCCTCTCTCTCTGCCCCTCCCTCCTGCGCGTGTTCTCTCTCTCTCTAAAATAAATAAATCAATCTTATTAAAAAAATCATTAAAAAAAAAAAAATGCATGAGTTTGGGACCGGCCATACTCTTTGCTCCCCAGAGGGAGTTTATAGTTGCTTCCAAGTTCATTGTTGAGAAGTCCCTCTAAAAGAGCTTTTACTATATTAAGAGAAGAGTGCCCATCCTCATGGGACAAGCAGTTATTAGACAGTTCACATAGCAGGCTGGGGAGATTGCTAAGAACATCCATCATACTGCAGTGAAAAAATACAACAAAAACTTGCACTTTCAAGGCCTTGTATTCACAATTATGGTTTAAGGCCACCTCCCCTCACGCACAACACGCATCCTTTATTGCTCTGTTTTCAGATCACCACAACCTCCTCTGGGAGGAAGACACTCCTAGATGACAGTGGTGGCAGGTAAAAAGCCATACCGGTGAGAAAAGACAGCTCTGGAGAGATTGAGCACGGCTAAATACTGGAGGCATCCCCGGAGAAGAGCCGCGCAGACCTGAGAAAGAGAGAAAGCACTCTCAGTTTCCAATATTTCAAGGCCTAAGAGAATGTTTTATTAGAGAGAAAAGCCTCTCTCTATCACCCCTAAATGGCTGGTCTGACACCCCAGCACAGCATCAAGAACACATTACCATGTCCAGGGAACATTCTGTATTGGATAAATCCAGATGAGCAATGGCATTTGGCTGGGCCAAAAAACTGTACATGTACTTGAAATAAAAAACAAAAAAACAAACATATTAGGATCTGGAAACATAGACACACATGTTAATATTTTAAAAAGAAGTTGCCCAAATCCTCCCATAACCATTCTCTACTCTTCCCAAGAGGATGAGCAGAATTTCATGTCATTCCATGGCTTTCCCCGAGAGCAAAGTTCCAAAGAATATTTAAAATAAAAGTAGGGGGGGCGCCTGGGTGGCTCAGATGGTTAAGCGTCTGCCTTCGGCTCAGGTCATGATCCCGGGGTCCTGGGATCGAGTCCCACATCGGGTTCCCGGCTCGGCGGGGAGCCTGCTTCTCCCTCTGACCCTCTCCCCTCTCATGCTGTTTCTCTCTCGCTCGTTCTCTAAAAAATAAATAAAATCTTTAAAAAATAAATAAATAAATAAAATAAAATAAAATAAAAGTATGTTTGAGTTAAAAAAAAAAAAAAAAGCCAAATGAACTCTTGGCTGCCAAACCCCCTTTTGTTACACATGACTTAGTTTTCCTGATTAGCTCCATTTTTATAATTTTGGAGCAGTGCTAATTAATTTTAACTGCTGAGATTAAAAGACCACCTGAATAGCACTCACCCTATCAAAATGCTAATCACTTTTGAAAGTGCTCAAAGATCCACTAATTTGAATTTGAACCATCAGATGGTCTTGGGCTATACTCTCTTCCATCCAAGACAATGATTTCTTCTATCCTTAGTTACTTACAAAATCTAACAAGAAAGGGTCTGACGGCACTATTAGTTTAGGTTTTGTTTTGTTTTTTTTTTAAATCTCATACACAGGGGGCGCCTGGGTGGCTCAGTCGTTAAGCGTCTGCCTTCGGCTCAGGTCATGGTCCCGGGGCCCTGGGATCGAGCCCCGCATCGGGCTCCTGGCTCGGCGGGGGAGCCTGCTTCTCCCTCTCCCACTCCCCCTGCTTGTGTTCCCTCTCTCACTGTGTCTCTGTCAAATAAATAAATAAAATCTTTAAAAAAAAAATCTCATACACAGTTCAGACATGTCAGGCTTCAAAGGGTCACAATGCCTAAACTCTCCCCTTATTCCTGTGCAAGGCCATCAAAACAATACACGTACTCTGTTCTTCTCTACTTGCCCTGAGTAGCAACTGCTAGAGTCCACCAATAACAAACCGAGCCCAAGCTCCTGCCACCAGGAAAATAGCTAAATTCTCCTTGGCTTCTCTGGATGCCACTGGATCCTTGCAAAACCAAACTAGCTTACATCGAGATGTCCTCGTCCTTAGCAAAGACTCAGAGGGCAGTGGCTTAGCTCTATCATGCTTGAGCAAAATCCTCTCTACCAAGGAATTCAGAAAAGCAAAAGATTAGCCCGTAAATACTTGAGAATAACTAGACACACACAACAGACTGGATTATGAGAAGTTCTGATCCAGAAAAATAACTTGCTCTCACTTCGGTAAAGATCTCTGCCTCTCTCGGGCTTTGCCTGGCATGTGGTTTTCCTCTTGGCCACCAGCTGGGGGAGCTCTAATCACCCGTGACTGGTGACAAGACCCTACTTGGCCAAGACCTCTGCAAAGAGGCAGGTCCAGCTAGGCGGCTGGCCCTGAAGGCAGGGGACGGGTAAGCCCCTCCCTGCACCTGCTGCAGGGCTCCCAGAACCTCCCAGAACCTGTCCAGGGCTGGGAGCCCACTCACGCGGGCCTCACGGTTCCACTTCTCTTTCCCCAGAGGCAAGCCAGAACAAAACCCACCCTCGGCCACCCTCAGACCCACTCCTGGGCTACTTTGCTACCTTAAGTGACTACGAATGCCCCTATGTTGGCAGAGTCTTATTACTTAATCTTCGGGCTCCTCTTTTATTCCTCTATTTCTCTAGTTTGCCACCATAATGTCTTACTGGTTTCCCATCGGACTCCCGGTTTCATCTTGGGAGGGAGCAGATTTATGAATCATCACTGAAGGTGACAGCTAACATGGGGCAATGCACTGAAGAAGTCATGGCACACCAGGAAACAGGATTGCTTAAAATGGGTTCAAGTATCAGAGAGAGGGAAGAAATCCTACAAAAAGGACTGTGGCAGTATTTCCTGCCTTACAGGGAAAGTAAAACATAAGAGAAATGGGACTAAATTTCAAAATGGTTTTCACCCCCATAAAGAGGTAGAACACACATGAAGGCCCTTAGAAGACACACACTTGTTGTAGGCTCTACGTGGTAAGGGAGCATTTCTTCTAAATTCTATCATGGTGACCAGAGAGGACAACTCACCAAATCTGGACACTGAGATCATACCTAATTCACTGCACCAATAAGATCTGCCAAACATTTATATTACTGATTCAGCTGCATGAAAAATCTTTTCTTTGAGGGTAAACTTTCTGCCATCAAACTCGAACTTATTTAAAGAGTGGCCCCAGTGTATTCCCAACCCTTGCCTCTCCCTACCGTACTCATGGAATATAGGACTGGACTTTATCGCAATATCCTCTTTCAATTGCAAACTATTTAAAAAAAAAAAAAAAAAAAAAAAAAACCTACCTGTCTTAACAATATTATTTAATGATGAAGTCATTCAGTTTACATTTCTAATCTTTCTTACCAGGCACTTTTAAGAGGTCCAATAATGGTTAAAATGAAGGGGAAAAAAGGTCCTTTAGAAAAAAAAGTGTTTCCAAAAAGAATTCACACTTTAGCAACATTCAGTTAACAGGGGAAAACATCTATGCGCTAAACTACATTTAATTAAGGACAGCTCTGGGCTTTTTCTCTAAAACACGTCCTAAGCTCATAAGTAAATGGTCTGAAAGTATCATGATGAGGGGAGCTGAGGAAAGCCATGTTTGCAAATTCTGCCAGGCTTATGCAATACAGCACCTTTGAACATGACCAGGAGGAAAGGGAAACTTACCGAGAGGTCGTCTCCGCGAAGGACGTTCCCTGAGAGGTCGAGATGGGTAAGGGTGGTGGCGGTCAACGGGTTGGCACTGAGTGACTGAGAAAGGCTATTCACCCCTGCAACATGAAGAAGATCCAGCTCAGTTTCTACTCCAGGAAACAAAAGGAGGCTTGGGAGTATCTATAAATGGCCCCGTCAAACTGCAGGACTGAGATTAGCCACAAGTAGGGTCCCCAAAGGTAGGACTGTCTTCTTCTGACCTCCCCTCGGGGAGAACAGGGGAGTGACGGACACAGCCATCTCCCTGAGCAGAACAAAGAGACAGAACTAGCTTCGTTCTGCTCCACGTCTGACGTGGATGGAAAGGATCTGACTTGGAAGTCCTAGAAGGATGCACGCACGGATGCACACAAGTCTAACTGGTCATTTCGGTCTCTCTCTTAATTCTGCTCGGTGTTCCTGACTTAATGTACGGGATTTAAGTGACGCAGGTGCACCTTCAGGCACTTCTCATTAATTAAAGTACTTAGAAGTTAATATGAGTCAGATAACTGTTCTACCTAGTATATCATACTCAAGGCAGAATTCAGAGGGAAATGGATTTTTACAAAGACTGAGAACATGATTTGTATACCATATAAAAAGCAACTGAGGGGCGCCTGGGTGGCTCAGTTGGTTAAGCGACTGCCTTCGGCTCAGGTCATGATCCTGGAGTCCCGGGATCGAGTCCCGCATCGGGCTCCCTGCTCAGCAGGGAGTCTGCTTCTCCCTCTGACCCTCCTCCCTCTCATGCTCTCTGTCTCTCATTCTCTCTCTCTCAAATAAATAAATAAAATCTTTAAAAAAAAAAAAAAGCAATTGAAAGGAAAAATGGATAATTGACACTCTATACACTACTTACACACATAACATAAACGGCTCGAGTCAAAGTCAACTGCACTGAAGTGAACGGGTTATTACCACCTCAAAAAACAAAGAATAAATACATGAGGAGGGCAAGAGTGTTCTGCGAGGTGAGAGCCACGTTCTTTCTCTATGTGGGTAACAGTCACGGAGCCACGTCTATTGGTGGGTTCTCCTCAAGCCACTTCTCTCCACAGGGGAAGGAGAGGCTCCAGAAGGCGGTCACTACAAAATGGGAGCCCAGAAGAGTCTGGCTGCTCACCGGGATTTGAAGAGGTCAATATTCACAATAGCACTGATGCTCATTCTTAGGGTAACAGGGATAGGAGACATAGCAAAGCTCTTCATGTTTCTACAGTTCACAGTTCCAGTTTGTATATTTTGGAAATATGGCGATTTCTAAACTGGATATACATTCATAAATTTTTTTTTCAGTAAAATTCTTAAAAATCCCAGCCTGTCTTGAGCACCCTACAGGGACACAGAGAAGGGGGCTTTGGTCCACACTTGCATAGACCTTCCTTGGGATAAGGGACGGGGGTAGGGCCTGCCAGTAGGAGACAGAACTGGTCACAGCAGCAGGATGAAGCAAGGCACTCCAAGAAAAAAGCAGACGGTCCCAAGGACAGCCCCGCACTGGAGCAGGTCTCTGCTCTAAGTTTAGAATGTTTGGTGCATGGACTGATGAAAGGGTTATTATCTCATCCTCCAGCTTTGGGGGGTTACAAAACCGACTGCAGTGTGTACGTGTCTGATAAAGAAGACTGAGCCAGTTCTCAGGGGTGACTGTTCCTCTGGATACTGCAGACAGAGAAGAGACAGAAGTGGAGAGTGAAAAATATTTTAGTCAAGTACCAGGAAGAAGTTCTTGGCTATCAATTCAACATTTGTTAAGTGCTCATAAAATGTTTATAAAATGCTGGGGATTGGGAAATAAATGTAAATGAGGCCCCTTCGTTGCCCTCGAAAAGCTCAAAGACCATCAAGAAGGAAACTAAGTAAATTCCAGCATGAAAAATCAGCACTCCGCAAGGAGTATTTATTCACTGCAACAAAAGTTGATCTAAGACCAACTGTCCAGCCAGCATGGGCTTCTGAGACCCAGGGAATATTATGTTACCCTCGAAAGGCTAGTGCAATGAGAGACACAGTCAAATAACCGTAATCCAGAGCGGTCGGTTCTATCAAAGAGGTGAAAAACAGGAGCTTGGCAATGAAGGAGGTGGAGATTTGGTTAATTATGCTAGATAAAAGGAACTTGCAATGGCCTACAGAAGGTTAATTTCTGGAGGTAACATCTATGATTGCTTAAGTGACCAAATTCTTTCATGAGTACTGTTATTAGTAGTACTAGTGTATTTTGTAATGGAATAATTGAGTCCCAAGCATGGAGAATACCAGACGGTCTCTCATCAAGAAAATCATGTGTAAAATCACTTCCTTAGTGAGGTAGAACAAAACTCAATAAAAAAATTCCAAAATTAGAAGGTCAAATTAGTCTTGACAGGAAAAGGCTCCTTGACAAGTGTGGGCGCTTGGCAGTTGCCAACGTCTGAACAGAATCGGGAGAGAACTGTATTCTCAGCTCAGCTTCATGCTGCTCGAACAGAATGGAGGACTTCCTCCCCCGCCCCGTGAGCCCACATCCACGTGAGGCCTATGTTAACAGGCACGCTAACAGCAGGAAATTACAAAAATACAGGATGGGAAAAAAACCAGGGCTCTTAGAGCCCAAACTAAACACGGATTTATGTGCCATTCTCGATTCTGGCTTTCTAGTGATTTTGACCATTCTTCGTATTTATTACTGGAGTGTTTACAGCTGGAAAAAGGTGGTACCAGATGGCCCTGCATTGACATAATCTGGCAACCAGCAGGATATTTACTAGAAATCCAGAAAACTATCATTTAGCTAACATCTGAGGAAGAGAAAGAGTATTTGGAGACAGTGGGGATGTCATGGCAAGATTTAAAAAAAAAAAAAAATCTGTCTTGAATTATGGAGCCATGAATATACATGTTTTCATAGAACTAAAATACAAATGTTAGTCAAATTCAGCAAAAGATTAAAACTGCAGTGTAATCTGAGTTACTGTGACTCTTCAAACCTTTCAGATACTACAAGAAAATCTGCAAGAATAATGAAATCCTTTAAGAAATCCTTTTTATTAAAAACAAAACAAAACAAAACAAAAAAAACCCCAACATTTCAACACATACATCTCTTAGGAAGGGCAGCTTAAAATTCCTTGGGTCAGAATATCATTAAACAATATTAATTCTCAAAACACACATATTAAGGTACACAAACTTTATGGCAGAGAAAAGATAAATGTGGCGTGAAGACCTTTATCTGTGAAGGGCATGGGGAACCTGGGTCTGTCCTCACTCACGAGAAAGCTGAGGACCTCTGCTCTGCCTGGGGGACCTCCCACCCTCATGACATCTGGAGGGATAGGAACACAGTGACTGGTGGCATAGAGGTACCCCAGACCAGACACTTGTCCTTGGGAGGATAGATGATCACCACATCCCTCTATTTGTCTCACAGTCATGAACAAATAAATTAAAATAAATAAATTCAAGTTTTGGGGTTTTTTTAAACACCTCTGTCGTAAAAAAAAAAAAAAAAGGGTTGGACCGCATAGCACGGTGATGACAGTTAATACTGTATTGTGTATTTGAAAGCTGCTTGAGAGAAGATCTCAAAAGTTCTCATCACAGGGTAAAAGAAATTGGAATTGAGTGTTGACAGATGTTAACTAGACTTATGGTGGTGATCATTACACAATATGTAGGTATCAAATCATTATGTTGTACACCTGAAACTAATATAATATTGTACGTCAATCATATCTCAACAAAAAACAAATAAATTTTAAAAAGTTATACTATAGATCACATGATAAATGATTAATACGTTTAGTATGTAGGGAATATATATAAATTAAGGAAGAAGATTAACATTGCAAATAGAGAGGTAACAAAGGATGGAAACTAGCAACTTCCTCCAAAAGAAAGACAAATGACTAAGAAATGGGAGGGTGTGGGGGGGGAAGGGTGGGGAGAGAATTCACCTAAGCAGTAAGTGAAGAAACTAAAATTCAAATATCAGAACACTTCAAGGCTTAGTCGGTTAACCATCTGACTCTTGGTTTCAGCTCAGGTCATGATCTCATGGGTTGTGAGATCAAGCCTCACATTGGGCTCCCCGTTCAGCAGGGAGTCTACTTGAAGATTCTCTCCCTCTGGTCTTCTCCCCACTCCTGCATTCCCTCTCTCTCTCTAAAATAAATAAATAAATCTTTTTTAAAAAATCAGAACACTTTTGCTTATATGCTTGATAAACAATGAAAAAGAATAACATCTGAGGGTGGTGGGAATGTGGAGATTTGTACAAACAACTTGGAGGACAACGTGACAATAAATATGAAAAGAAAGCTTTAAAAAAATGCATGACCTTTTTGATTTAGCAATGTAGTACTTAGAGAAATTTATCCTAAATAAGAAAGTAACAAATGACCAATAATTACATACAGAAGTCATGTTAGCATTGTTTGCATTATTGAAGAATTAGAAACCACACAAATGTACAATAACAGGCCATTTAAATCAATTATGGGGCTTGTTCCACACGCTGGAACAGCATGCAGCCACAGGGAGTAATCGCGTGTTTGCGGTCATAAAGGCTCACAATATACTACGCGGGGTGGGGAAAAGGTTTATGAAATGGCAAGCATCTTGTAATACCATCTACACATGTGCGTCTGGACGTGGGCAAACAGAGAAACTACATACAGACAGAAACGCTGTGGAAGGATGGGTGCCAGGCTGTCCACAGGGGTGGTCTCCTAATGGTGTGGTTCTGGCATAACGAGTAACTGTGGCTTATTTATACTTTTCAGTATCTTCTAAATCTTTACCATAAATATATGATGCATTGATAATCATCAGAAAAAGGTTTCTATAAAACTGATTTGCTGGAGTAGAGGAGTGGTAACATCACCGGACGACACTCAGCTTTAAAATCTGTGGACGGATTCCGGCACATGGACAAAAAACACCGACTCCCGGGCAAATCTGCCCCTTTGAAAAGTCCCTAGAGGGCGCCTGGGTGGCTCAGTTGGTTAAGCGACTGCCTTCGGCTCAGGTCATGATCCTGGAGTCCCTGGATCGAGTCCCGCATCGGGCTCCCTGCTCGGCGGGGAGTCTGCTTCTCCCTCTGACCCTAACCCCTCTCATGTGCTCTCTCTCTCTCTCAAAAAAAAAAAAAAAAAATTTAAAAAAAAAAAAAAAAAAAAAAAGTCCCTAAAAGGCCTAAACCTAAATGTCTGCACATAAAGTCACGGGACTTACAGAAATAACCCCAATTTCAAATCACTCTTAGGGTAACTGTATGGTGGGAATAAAGCAGGATTGGATGGCTATGACATCACTGAGGGACCGTTTTGCTTGTGCACCCGCTCACCCATGACACACGCAGTAGGGACCCACAACGTGCCAGGTGCCAGGGACACAGCGACGACTGAGGCACAGCCCTTAACCATCCAGAAGCTCCCAGGCTAGGACACAAACCACACACAATGGGAAACACGCTAAAACAGAGGAATTTGCGAAGTGCAATGGAACAGAGAGAAAGAAGCATCGACTGGTGCAGGGTGGGGCGAGAGAGGGCTTCAAGGAGGAAGGGAGACAGCTCAGTCTCACAGCAGGGGCAGGAATTCACCAGGTCTGGGGGAGGGGCACAGGCTGTCCCAGGACGAAGTAGAAGCACACATATGGCAGAGCAAGGTGATGATGGTGACGGTCGTGAGGCCCTTTGTGCCCCCAAGTGCACTGTTTGTGCATTAACTCACTTTGTCTCACCACCTCTGATGAGCTAGATACTCCTTTTTTTCTCTTCTAAAGATTTCATTTATTTGAGAGAGAGAGAGAGCATGAGCCGGGGAGGAGCAGAGGGAGAACGATAAGGAGACTCCGTGCTGAGTGTGGATCCCGACAAGGGGCTCGATCCTACAACCCATGAGAGATCATGACCTGAGCCAAAATCAAGAGTCGGATGCCTAACTGATGGAGCCCCCCAGGCGCCCCAAGGCAGAGTCAGTTAATTCCATCTTACATATGATGTAAGTGAGGAACCTGACCTAATAAAGGCATGTTCATCTTCAGTGGAAAAAATCAGGACCAAACCCTAGGCAGTCTGCTTCAGAACAGACACTCAGGCCCTCAAACACGACAGTGGTCCAGACACCGTGCCAGTGCTGGAGAGATGGAGATGAGAGAGGCAAGGACAGCCCCCCTCCAGGATGGAAACAGTATTTATACAGCAGCATTAGATCTATAAGTAATAATGTGATCAAGAACTAACACAGAGGAAAGAGTGCTTGATTCCACCGAGGTCTCAGGAATAGGGAAGATGTCTCAGAAGAGACGATCACAAATGAGTTTTTTTTTTTTAAAGATTTTATTTATTTATTTGAGAGAGAGAGTGCACAGAAGCAGGGGGGAGGGGCAGAGGGAGAAGCAGACACCCTGCTGAGCAGGGAGCCCCGTGCAGGGCTCGATCCCAGGACCCTGGGATCATGACCTGAGCCAAAGGCAGACGCTTAACCATCTGAGCCACCCAGGTGCCCCACAAATGAGTGTTTTATACAATAAACTGAAGCTCTCCAAGAATATATATAAGGGGGGGCGCCTGGGTGGCTCAGTTGGTTAAGCGACTGCCTTCGGCTCAGGTCATGATCCTGGAGTCCCTGGATCGAGTCCCGCATCGGGCTCCCTGCTCGGCGGGGAGTCTGCTTCTCCCTCTGACCCTCCCCCCTCTCGTGTGCTCTCTCTCTCTCTCTCAAATAAATAAATAAAATCTTAAAAAAAAAAAAAAGAAAAAAGAATATATATAAGGGGAGATGTGAGACAATAGAAAATATATATATACTGGTCTCTGCTCCCCATTCCTAGCACAGAGTTCTCTAAACCCTTGTAATTTCTGAAGTAGTAAGAGCACTGGGGACATCTTTTGTTCTAATGAGGTGACTCTAGGTGGGCTCCTGGATGGGGCCAGTCACCAGAGAGACCAAGCCATGATTAGAAGCTTGAAATCTTTAGCTCCCTCCCACCCCCGTCCTCCAGGAAGAGGAGAAGGGCTGGAGACTGAGTTAATAATTGATCATGCCTGTGTGAGAAGCCTCCATAAAATCCCAATAGCACAGGTTCTGGGAGGTTTCCAGGCTGGCAAACGCATCCACACCAGGAGGGTGATGCACCCCAGCTCCACAGGGACAGGCGCTCCTGCGCTCAAGACCCTCCCACCCTTTGTCTTATGTATCTCTTCACCTGGCTGTTCATCTGTGCCTTTTATCATATCCTTTAATAAACTAGCAAACCGAAGTGTTTCCCTGAGTTCTGTGAGCTGCTCTAGCAAATTAACCAAACCCAAGGCGAGGTCTTTGGAACCTCCAATAACCTAGGCTTGCAACTGGAGTCTCAAGGAGGGTTGGGAGTAGTCTTGTGAGACTGAGCCCTTAACCTGTGGGATCTGACACTGTCTTTGGGTAGAGAGTGCCAGAATTTCGTGAAATTGTGGGACACCGAGCTGGTGTCACAGGGAACTGCTGGGTGTGAGGAAAAACCGCCACACATCTGGTGACCAAAAGGGAAGTGTCTGGTGTGAGTAGTCAAGGAGACACGCACACAGGAAAGAGAAACACGAAGGAGGGGAAGAAGGCAGGTTTCACCCTGCAGGATGAAAGAAAGACTTTGCAAGCAGAATACAAAGCATGTACAAAGGCACAACGCACACAGGGATATTTCAAGTGTTATAGGGGTGCTGATGTGAAAACACAATGATAGAATGGACAGGGTTTACTGCCCAACCAGATACATGAGCGGAGGGTGAGTGGAGTCAGAAAAGACCCTGGGGAAGGAAAGGCAATTTCCAGAGCAGGACAGAGACTGGGCAGTTAGGTCCACCAGTTTTCCGTGCAGGAGACCATCCATGTGACAGCATGTGTGACAGGGGTGGGGGGGTGGGGGAAGCACAGGTAAGCACTCCTCAACGCTAAGTCAAAAAGTTAAATAACATATTTCATAATTATGCTCTACTCTGAAAGCATCTCACTTTAGACAACCAGAATTCCAATTACACCACTTCTTCACCTTATAACCCTAAGAGTACTGTAATTCATATGCAGACATAACTAAGTAATACTTCTAACTATTTAAGGTAGCATGGTGTAGCAGAAATATTACAGACATAAAGTAAAGTAAATAACACATACTGTACCTTTAGGTGATAATGAGGTTTTAGATAAATTTAAATGCTTTAATCCCTTTGGGAGTTTGGCAAATTGAATACTTAAAGAGGACACACCTGAGAAAGGAAAAAAAAAAAAGATCATTAGAATGTTCAACTTCTCAGAATTGCATTTGTTTTATAATGCCTGAAAATTAACTTAAATTTGATTCCAACTTAAGTGATCTTTTTTTTCTAATGTCAGACTTTATTTTCTAATTATCTACCATCACACCTCCTTTTTCTCTGTCCTACCTAAAGGATAGGAGAAAAGAAAGATTCTTTAATTAAGCATAACAATATAAAAACTTTACCATTAGGGATGTTTTTCTTTGGACTAAAGTGTTACCCTCTCCTCTATAGTCCTATTTCAAATGCAAATACTCTTAGGAAGAGTGATATAATTGCCTCTTTTTAACCTGTGTCTTAATGAGTTGATCACTCCTCTGGGTGAGCAGATGCATGCTACTTATTGTCAAAAAAACGGTATAATGTTAACTCTTCAGGTAACAGCTTCGCTTTTAGCACATGGATTCCAATACTTAATTGGCTTACGGCTAACAACCTCAGACAAAGCATCAAAGTGCGTTTAACTTCTTAAAGGTAGGTTTTGTAACTTGAAAAATCGCAGTATTAAAAACCAGAGAGTCTCTAAATTTAATGACCAGACTGGGAGACTGTGAACACCAGCTTACTCACTCAAGGATTGCAATGAGTGTAGACTGTTCACTGGGAAGAATAAGTAATACATGAATGTATGCTCTTCCTATAGATCATTCAACCAACTTCCTGCTACAGGTGAGTTATCACCTTCCCAGGGGGCATGTTCCTGGGAAGGTTCCTGAAACAATATTAACCATATGGTCTCCTAGACTGATTCTCAAACTCCATGCACTGATACGGAACTACCATGCTGGCTGCTGCCCTATTACATAACCCCACATTCTCTACACATTTTATCAAAGTTCATCAAGAAATAGCTAGTGTAGTAGTTAGAGTAGAGGTAGAGCACTAAGCCTCTAGTTGGGTGTCTCCCCAAGGACGGTGGGTGTTCTGAGAGCCCCTATTTACCTCCTCATACCATTTCCCAAATAAATTTGAAAATCCCTGGATTAAATGATGTCAAACAGGTTTGTTTATGTGAATATTTCTAGAGATGTGAATATGCTAATCCGTATCATTAATTACAAAGAGGGGGCAGGCCTGATATTTAGTTGATAGATTCTTGTAAAAGAATGTATAACTAGTAAGTTAATGGGGACACAGGGAAAAGGGAGTCATTTTAGAAATGTAATTAATCCAAAAGGCAGGAAAGGAGGAAAAGAGAACAAAGAAAAAATGAGGAAAAAAGAAAACAGACACATAGTAGATTGCCATACAAATAAATCATTAATTACAATAACAGACTTGTACCTCTGAAACAAGTAATACGTTATATGTTAAAAAAAAAAAAAAAAAGAAAAGAAAAAGATAGTAGGAAGGGAAAAATGAAGGGGGGGAAATCAGAGGGGGAGACAAACCATGAGAGACAATGGACTCTGAGAAACAAACTGAGGGTTCTAGAGGGGAGGGGGGTGGGGGGATGGGTTAGCCTGGTGATGGGCATTAAAGAGGGCACGTTCTGCATGGAGCACTGGGTGCAATGCACAAACAATGAATCATGGATCACTGCATCAAAAACTAACGATGTACTGTATGGTGATATAATAAAATAAAATTTAAAAAAATTAATAAATCCTGATAATTTTGAAAAAATGTAAATGTACTAACTAAATACTCAAAACAAGTCAAAAATGGATTATCTAAACAAAATTATAAGGTGCTTTCAAGAAACACTTAGAAATACATGTATTCAGAAGTGAACCGAAAAGCATGTAAAAAGATATATGCTGCAAACACTAACCAAAAGAAAATTAGTATATCTGCAATAATATAAGACAAGTTAGAATTTAAGAGGCAAAGAGATAAGTGAGACATTTCATTAATGAAGAAGATGTAATGATTTTAAATCTGTATGGTCTGAATAACAATCTCAAAATGTATAAAGTAAATCTAATGGTAACAAAAGGAAAATACATATATTATTATATACATTATACATATGTGTGTGTGGGCTACCTCGCAACAGTGGGAGATTTTTAAACACATCTCTGTCAGATGATAAAACAGACAAAAAAGGGCATAAAGACACAGATGATATCAAGAACACAATAAAAAAAAGTTTGATATATTTAAAACACTGTACGTAATAACTGAAGGACATATATCTTCAAAGTACACATGGAGCCTTTATTTACCAAAAGTGACAATAGGCTGAGCCAAAAAGCAAGTCTCAACAAATAATATAGAGGATGTTCCTTAACTGCTGTGAAATTACACAAAGCATATTCTCCAATTGCTACCACTATATGCAATTAATACAGGAATTGTAGCAAAAAGAGAATCTGAAAATCCCCAAACCATTAGAACATAAGCAATGTATTTCCAAATAACAAATGAGCTCCCCCAAAAGAAAAAATCACAATGGAAATCTTAAAAATATTTTTATTAAAAAAGTTTTTTTTAATTTATTTGACACAGAGAGAGAGAGAGAGAGAGAGATCACAAGCAGGGGGTGGGGGGCAGGGCAGAGGGAGAGGGAGAAGCAGGCTCCTGGCCGAGGAGGGAGCCCGATGCGGGGGCCCGACCCCAGGACCCCGGGATCATGACCTGAGCCGAAGGCAGACACCCAACTGGCTGAGCCACCCAGGCGTCCCTAAATTTTATTTTTTATTGATTTTTAAAAAAGATTTTAATTATTTATTTGTCAGAGAGAGAGAGCACAAGCAGGGGGAGCAGCAGAGGGAGAAAGAGGCTCCCCGCTGAACAGGGAGCCTGATGCTGGATTCAATCCCAGGACCCTGGGATCATGACCTGAGCCAAAGGAAGACGCTTAACCGACTGAGCAACCCAAGCGTCCAAAAAATACTATTTAAGTTTTTAAAAACTATGATATCAACATTTTAGGATATAATTAGAGCCATGCTTAGAGTGATATCTCTAGTCCCAGATACTTATGTTAATCGAAAAAAGCTGGAAACTAATTATCTAAGTATCCCTCTCAAGATATTTGAAAGAAAAGCAGCAAATTAATCCCCACCTCATCCCCATAAACAGGAGAGGAAAAAAAAGATAACAAAGGGAAGAAATCTATTAAATAGAAAGCATCCATAAAATAAGTAAATTTAACAAATCCTGTTCTTCAAAAAAACTAGTAACATTAGTAAGCCCCAGCAAGACTGTTTAAAAAAAAAAAAAAGGAGAGAGAGAAAGAGAAGGATCAAATTATCAAAATCAGAAATGGAAAAAAAATACTAGTAGAGCTCCTACAGACATTGCAAATATAACTAAGGGGTATTAAAAATTTTTTTTCTGTAGGTCAAAATGCATCATTTTAGAAGAAATGGACAGATTTCCTTATGAAAAATACAATTTACCAAATCTCACATAAGAATAGATAATCTCAATAGTCTTCTATCTATTCAAGAAAATAAACCCATTATTAAAAACCTCTCCACAAGGAAAAGCAAAAGTTACCAAATATAAGAGTATATACTATATAATGCTATTATTTATGAAATTCAAGAATAAATAAAGCTAACCTATCATAAAAGAAGTCAGAATAGTAATTATGTTTTCTGGGTGGTAGAGGGTAAGGGTGAAAATCACTAGAGCAAAAAATTAGGGAAGATTGTAAAGTGCTGATAACATTCTTTGTCTCGAGCTCAGCAGTGATTCATGATGAGTGTTCACTTGGTAAAACTCCAATAAGACGTAAACTTGGTATTTGTGAACTTTTCTGAACGTACATTATACTTCAATGAAAAATTTTACTTCTAAAAATTTAGGCATGGGAGATAATAGAGGAGAAGAATGGAGACGGCCATGGGTATGGTGATGCCTTTTTAGACATAACACCAAAGGCACAATCCATGAAAGATATAACTGATGAGCTGGACTTCATTAAAATTAAAATGTTCTGTTCTACAAAAGGCAATGTCAAGAGAATGAGAAGATAAGCCACAGACTGAGAGGAAATGTTTGCAAGGACTGATACTCAAAATATACAAAGAACTCTTAAAATTCAACAATAAACAAGCCAATGAAAAGGAGCCAAAGACCTTAACAAAACTCTCAGCAAAGAAAATACAGATGGCAAATAAGCATATGAAAAAATGCTCCACACCCTATGTCCTCAAGCAAATGCAAATTATGTAACAATAAGATACCACTATCCACCTATGAAAATGGCCAAAATCTAGAACGGGGGCAATATTGAATGGTGGCAAGGAACTCTCACAGCAGGACCTCTGATTCATGGCTGGTGGGGATGCAAAATAACACAGCCACTTTGGAAAACAGTCTGGTGGCTTCTTACAGAACTTAACACACATTAACATGTGATCTAGCAATTACACTCCTTGGTACTTATCCAAGGGAATTAAAAACTTTGAAATTCTTGAAAAGTCAAAACTATGGAGACAGCAGAAAGATCAGTGATCGCCAGGATTGGAGGATGAGGGGATCGGGAGCGAAGAGGGATGAATAGGCAGAGGACGATTTTTAGGACAGTGAAAATGATACTAAATCCCCTATGATACTAAAGGCATGCTTACATGTCACTGCGCATTTGTCCAGACCTGTAGAATGTACACCAAGAGTGAATCCTAATGAAAACTACAGACTTGGGGTGATGATGAGGTGTCAGTGTGGGTTCATCAACGGTCATAAACGTACCACTCGGGTGGGGGGTTGCTGATAGTGAGGAAGGCTGTACCTAGGTGGGGGCAGGAAGGATACGGGAAATCTCTTTATCTTCCTCTCAATTTTGCTGTGAACCTAGAACTGCTTTAAAAAAAAAATAAATCTTTTTCAAAACTTAGGTATGGAATTGGGAAGGATACCAGATTCTCGCTTTTAAGTTTTGATGAGTTATCACTGCCTACTCTGGACCAATTCTTTTATATCGTGTTTTTCCTAGCAAGGCGTATGTTACGACAATGTTTAAAAAAAAAATCCCCAAACCCATATCCCATGTCTTCAAATTATGCTGAAAATCTGTTAGATCAAAGTTAAAACCTACCACTCAACCTCTAATTTGCTGTGCTCAGATTGACTTGAGTTGTTTAGCTTTGTTGAGAAAATGACAATTTTTACATTTTCGCTAATTTCTTTTGCGTCAGAGATACCTGTTACGTACACCACATAAAACCACAACTGCCTATAACCAGATCTAAGGCTGGAACGGAACAATTATCTAATGCCAGTGACAATACCCATGCATTCATTCCTTCCTTATCATCAACTATCTTTAAACAAGGAAGGAAGACAAAAAGGAGTAAACAACCCAGCACTATTTTTCTCTGGAAATTGAATGATCACACCATAAATAATGAAAATAATAAAAAGCGAAGCTCCTGAGTTAGAATAAAGATGAATAAAGCCATGCTTGATAATTTACTTCAAAGAAAAAAAGTGGGAAAAAGGTAGAGAGGATAAAAAGTCAAGTGGACTAAAGACACAGACACAAGATCGTCTGTTTCAAGTACTTTTTATCAAATTTCCGACAAAACTATTAGTTTCTTTCTTTCTTGACAAAATATTTTGATTTCCTAGGCATCCACAAGCCATAAATATATTACATTTCTTCTTTAAAGAAACACCCTTGCTAAGTGCTAACATAATAAAAGGCATAAATGGGGTCAGTACTGTTCATTTTTTCTTAAATAAAAGCACTAAATGCATTTTTTTCATTACAGTATAATTGACATAGAGTATCCTATTGGTTTCAGGGTACATCATAGTGATTGCATGCTTTTACTGCCCTTTGAGAAAAGGTAACAGATTATTACACAAAGGGTCCTCTTCCTCTCTGGCAGACTTTAGAAACGCGGTCTCGGCAACATGAATAAATGGAGGGTGGCTGGCAGCCAAAATTTCAAGAAAAACAAAAAAATTAACCTGCCTGATACTTTCTGGAGCCATTTACTCAACAGTGCCAGGGAAAAAAACCCATCATCGAGAAAACATTTCCCCACAAAGGCTAAGAAAAGACTTTTCAACTTTTGGCCAAAACTCTTTAATTCTGCCCCCAAAATAAAGCAAAACATAGCCTTCAGAGCTGTGAATTAAAACAGAATTTATCACTAGACGCTTTCCTTTGGAGACTTTACTAAATGGATTACCCTTCTTGTGATTTTTATTTAAGTATGTGTCCAATCTAGAAGGAAAAATGGTTTAATTTTTATTTCTCCTTTCAAAACAAAACTATTATGGCTTCCTCGGCTTCAAAATATTTATGCCTAATAAAAAAAACTACAAAATGTTTAGTAGTATAATTTGCCATCTGATGTATTAACTTACAAGGATAAGAAATGAAATTTGACATTGCACATTTAACCTATTAATCATGCATGAATTTAAAAGCCTATGATAATATCACATAAAATTCTAACACTGGGATATTCTACAATCCAGTATGATACACAAGCCAGGCAAAGAGGTTTAAGGAGGTCCTTGTTAATTGAAGTCATCAATATTAATAGCTTAAAATTCTGCACATGGTTCTAGCAACAGGATGTGGGTAAACAAAAGGTGTCTTTCTTTTCTGTTAGAAAGCATATAGATTTGAACACGGTGGATGTCAGAACACAGATAACAGTTAAAATCTTCAGATTTCTACTAATTCCTACAGCTTCCCTGGAAAGTTCAGAAACACTAAGAACTGTGAATAAACAAAATCTGGTGGGGCATTTCCATTTCAAAAATAAGGCTGAGGAGAAAAGATTCAAGAACGAGGAATATAGGAATAAAAAGACCAGTGGACTACTAGGTATTTACCCCAAAGATATAAATGTAGGGATCCGAAGGGGTATGTGCACCCCGATGTTTATAGCAGCAATGTCCACAATAGCCAAACTATGGAAAGACCCAAGATGTCCATTGACAGATTAATGAATGGATAAAGAAGAGGTGGTATATATATACAATGGAATATTATGCAGCCATCAAAAGGAATGAGATCTTGCCATTTGCAACGACGTGGATGGAACTGGAGGGTATTATGTTGAGCGAAATAAGTCAAACAGAGAAAGACATGTATCATATGACCTCACTGATATGAGGAATTCTTAATCGCAGGAAACAAACTGAAGGTTGCTGGAGTGGGGGGTGGGGTGGGAGGGATGGGGTGACTGGGTGATAGACACTGGGGAGGGTATGTGCTCTGGTAAGCGCTGTGAATTGTGCAAGACTGTTGAATCTCAGATCTGTACCTCTGAAACAAATAATGCAATATATGTTAAGAAAGAAAAAAAAAAGAAGAAGAAGAAGGTAGTGGGAGGGGAAGAATGAAGCGGGGGAAATCGGAGGGGTAGACGAACCATGAGAGACGATGGACTCTGAAAAATAAACTGAGGGTTCTAGAGGGGAGGGGGGGAGGGGGATGGAGGGACGGGTTAGCCTGGTGATGGGTATTAAAGAGGGCACGTACTGAATGGGGCACTGGGTGTTATACACAAACAATCATGGAACACTACATCAAAAACTAATGATGTAATGTATGGTGATTAACATAATAAAATAAATTTTAAAAAAAGACCAATGGAAAAAAATGGAGTCAGCACACCAAACTTTCGAATGCCCTAAAATCCAAAGGTAGGCAGTTTTTAAAAATTGTTTTATCCTGTGTCACCTTAAAAATATCAATTAAATATGGTTGAAATCATGACTCTGAAGAAAAGAACCTTCTGTTTTAGAGCTGTTACACCCAAACCTAGTATCTTGAAATATTAGAGCGATTAAGAAAATTTACTGACATGCTATGGAATAAACCAATGTTTTTCAAAAAGCAGGCATAAAATCCTTTCCTTCCACTTCCCAAGGAAATCTAGAGAGCCAAAGCAGGAAATCACAACCACAGGAGGATTGACTGACCGACAGATTGGTTGGCTGATATTTAGGAAATCCTAGACAGAAGCCTCAACAAGAGATCTCAGGTAGGACTCTGCAAGCTGTGTCCAAATCATGTAAACACACAGCTTCCTCATTCACAAAAAGAGAATAATAACATTTGCATGATTTTACTTCACAAGGCTATTGTATGAATCAAAGGAGGCAGTGAAAGCTTACACTGATTGAGTACACAGCATGTGACAGGCTATTCTTGTCCTTTTCTGTGTATTATCTCATTTAATCCTGAGAACACCTTTATGTGGTCAGTACTATTATTATTTTAAAGATGAACAAACTAGAGTACCTGTAGCTTTCTGAGCACTGAGTAATGTATAGAATTGTTTAATCACTGTATTGCACACTTGAAACTAATATAACACCGTATGTTAATTCTACTAGAATTAAAATTAAAAAAATAAAGATGAGGAAACAAACATAGAAGTTAGGTAACTTGTCCCAGGAAACTCAACTAGAAAGTGGCAAAGCCCAGAACTGAACGCGAGTATTTTCACTCCAGAACCCACTGGTACACACTGGCAGATATGAAAGACAGAAAGCACCAAAAAAAAGTTAAGCGGCAATTCTAGAATCTGCTTCTCTTGTCTTATTCAGATCGAACCAGATGGTCAGAAAAAAAAAAAAAAATCTGGGTACTTCAGGTCAACATTTCCAAAAGAAAACCATTCTGAGACAGCATTCTAAATCATCTTTAAACAAAATAATCCAACTTAGAACAAAGTGAGGGGAGGAAATGGACAGACATTCCTGACAAGGCTGAGACCATAAAAACGAGGGGAACGGGGAGGGACGACTGGGAAGAAGAGAACAAGGGGTTGGTAATGGTTAAGGAAGTCAAGCATGTGGAAGGAGCAGAGAGAGGCGAGAGCTGCCTTCTCCAAAAATACTCAACTATTATCCAAAAAGTCATGTCGAATCCAAAGGGTTAGTCACAAGGAAGCGACCGAGAACACCATGGTTCCGACACTGGGTCAGCCTAAGGATCGAGCACAGAAAGTGGATCAAGTTGAGCTGGAGCAGAGATTCTTTGGCCTTTTCTACTGTGACCCACATAAAGAAACAGATTGACATTACAATGAAGGAACCTCGTACAAAAGTACATACATACATATGTATTAGGAAAGTAAAACCAAAGTTTTCCCGGACAAATGCACTCTGGTATTTTCTATTCTTTTTTAAAACGATTTTATTTATTTGAGAGAGAGAGTGAGCATGATCTTGGGGGGAGGGCAGAGGGAGCAGACCCCCCGCCCGCTAAGGAGGGAGACCAAAGCGGGACTCGATCCCAGGACCCTGGGATCATGACCTGAGCTGAAGGCAGCCGCTTAACTGACTGAGCCACCCAGGTGCCCCCAATATTTTCTATTCTGTTCTATTCCTTCTTCTTCCTTTTTTTTTTTGTTTGTTTAAAGTAGGCTCCACACCCAGCATGGAGCCTAACGCGGGAGCTTGAACTCACCACTGTGAGATCAAAATCTGAGCTGAGATGGAGAGTTGGCCACTGACTGATGGAGACACCCAGGCGCCCCATTCTTCTTCTTTGTTCAAATGCTTGTCATGAACTATGAAACTTATTTCATGACCTGCGAATGAGTCTTGACCTACAATCTGAAAACACATCAGGACAGAGCTCTGAGAGCAAGCCGGGGAACAGCCTTGGACCCCCAACCAGAAGAAGAAGAGCTTGTGCATGTGTGTGGTCTTTACCCTGCCTGTGTGTCTCTTCCGCACGAGAGAGAAAGCAGGGCACCCAGCACCTGCAGCACTGCTCATACACACCACACCCTGCTTACTAATTCATACCTTAACCTCCTTCACCACGAGCCCCTCGACAACAGAAGGCTGTCTATCCTTTGTTCAGAAGTGTGACAAGGAGACTGAGCAGTAAATAACAGGAATTTGCTGCATCAGCATTCATATCACAAAGCGAGGAGGCAAACCTGCTCTCTGAGAGTTTCCAAATAAGTCCCTGAGTGGATGGTTCAGGTACAAAATCAAATTCCATTTGGTGTTGAAATTCCTCAGAATTCTGGGCTGCTAAATGGTCTTGTGTTTCCTTGAGTTTCCTTGCTCTCTTTTATATGCCCTACGATTCAATTATAAATTCTTTCCCCACGCGTTTTACTGTTTTCAAACATAAAATACAGTCACCGAACAGCTTAGAAACAAAGATCATGAAATATTTTGCCTGGATTGAAATTCTTATAAATATTTTACACTTAGTTGGATTTCTTGTGGAATTTCCATCCATAAGCGGAAAAACTACCAATCATCTTCAGATATTTAGCCTGAGTTAAAAAAAAAAATTTTTTTTTTAAGATTTTATTTATTTTTTTGACAGAGAGAGACATAGCGAGAGCAGGAACACAAGCAGGGGGAGTGGGAGAGGGAGAAGCAGGCTTCCTGCAGAGCAGGGAGCCTGATGTGGGACTCGATCCCAGGACCCTGGGATCATGACCTGAGCCGAAGGCAGACGCTTAACGACTGAGCCACCCAGGCACCCCAAAAAAATTTTTTTTTAAATAAATAAAACCTATGCAGAATTTGTGTTCAGGAGGCTCAGCCTCAAGAGCGAAGGTAGGAAATATGGGTGTTGGCAGTTGTCCAAGAACACTGGCAAATATATCAGTGAATGAATCTAGGAGGGGCTGGAACAAGGAAAGTCTCAGCTTGAGAAAACATTTTCAGGAGTGTCAAAAACTGAGTGTATGTGAGCAGACACTGTATCGGAGAGTCGGTATGTGCACACAATGTTGAGGAAAATATCCTTGGAATGATGTGGGATTTTAGCTCCTGTGAATGGACTGCAAGGAGATGAAAAGACATCAAATCAGGTCTCAGAGGTAGGAATGTGGAGAACGAAAGCCTGGAAACATCCTCTTTGAGCCCATGCTCTGACAGAAAAGAAATCTCTCTAAACTTTGCCACAATGTTCAATGCAATTAAAAAGCTACAGAAGAGAATTAAGATGAAATCAAACTCAAAGGAAATACTGATTATGTCCAAGGTCTGAGGAGGCTGGGGGGGGGAAGAGGGACAAGGAGCAGGGACAAAAAGGAAGCGGGTGGAGGAGAAATGTCCGCATCTAATTAGAATGCACCAGAACGAAGCAAGAACCAGCAAAGAAGTTTAAACCAAAGACGAGGGTCTGAGAGTCCAGTACGGCTGCCCCTCAGAGCACACGAGGTTCACAACAGATGAGGAGACAAAGGGCCTCACACTTCCTTCCAAGCTCCCAAACTCAAACTGTGTGGTCTTTCAGGTCCGGCTTCTTTCACCTGCCATAAGGTTTCTGAAGTCCCACCGCGTCGTAGCATGGATCAGCCCTTCATCTGCCTCCACAGTTGGGTTTCCACGGTTTGGCTACTAGGAAGACTCCTGCTATAAACATTCATTCACACATCTGTGTGTGAACGTAGGCTCCACCTCTCTTCAGTGGTACCTAGGAGTGGAACTGCTGGGTTTGTGGCAAATCTGTGTTTAGCTTTATTTTTTTTTTTAAGATTTATCTGAGAGAGAGAGAGAGAGAGCATGCGCGCACATGCAGGGGTAGGGGGATAAGGAGGGGCAGAGGGAGAGGGAGAGACTGTCTGAAGCAGACTCCGCACAGAGCACAGAGCCCAACTCGGGGCTTGACCCCACAACCCCGAGACCAGGAGCTGAGCCAAAACCAAGAGTCGGACGCTTCACCGACTGCACCACCCAAGCACCCCAATTTGTGTTTGGCTTTTTAAGAAACTGTCTAACCAGTTTGCAAAGTGGCTGCACCATTTTACATTCGCCCCAGTAACGCATGTGTCCCCATTTCCCACGTCCTCTCCAACACTGACTTTGATCAGAGCCGTGCTGGTTCTGAAGCGGTATCTCACTGAGGTGTGAGTTTGCGTTTCCCACCCCCTGGCCTACTGCACTCTGGGTTTACATCCTTAAGGATCTGCCTCCATCACCTCCCTCCCTCCACTGACTCTGTCCAGTCAGTAGATGAATATGTTTGGGTCCCTCCCATTTTAAAAAGCAAAGCAGAAACTGCTGTCCTGTCTATAAAAGGTGATCTCCGTGTATATTTCCATGTGTCATATTCATCACTTTCCAGCAGTTGGCTAATAGAGACAACATGAGTTTTTCCTAAAGAAATTCCTATACCCCCAAAGAAACTCCTATTTCAGGGATATGCATCCATGATTTTCAGCTGTGGCTGATTCCATGAGGATGATTTTCATGTGATCTAGTTTTCTAATTCAGTCTCCAACTTCCTTTAGATTCACTACTTTATATGCTAGAAAATTGCTCTTTATTTTTGGTTTGAATACCACACGGGTGGGTACCCTTTTCAATGAAGAACATTGTCCTGTCAGGAACACAAAGCAGAACTGTCTCTATCAGTACCTTCAGCTCAGTTTAATAATTAATCCTCATCAAATATATAACATTACAAGATGAAAGGCTTTTATTCAACAATGCTAGAAAACATTTGCAACAGATAATGAAAACAAAATATTCCCTCTAGAGATAAAGCTATTTCTTCTTAAGCCACATCCACCAATGTTCCCCTACTGAGAATTCAAATGTTTAAGCTTCACATTCTAAACCTACTGACTCCGCCCTCTGCCCACACAAACACTTCCAACGAAACCTTCTTCTGCCTCATCGTGAACTCCAGTGCTTCATTTTCTCCAGATCCTCATGTTCAAATCTTGTTAAATATTAAAAGATACATGTGGTGCACAGAATAGTAACATGATCCCCAAGATTCCTTCCCCCGGTACACATGCCCTGTATAATTTCCTTGCGTGTGTGGGGCAGACTGACGACCATATGACACATCGCTAATGGGACTGGGCTACTATTCAGTTGACTTTGAGTTCATCGAAAGGGGAGACTGTCCTGGGTGGGCCTGACCTAATCAGGTGCTCTATTTAAAAGAGAGGTAAGCATCCAAGAGACATGCTCCTTACTGCCTCAAGCACAAAGCAAACTGGGACACAGTGAGAGGAGAGGCCATGTCGTAAGGACCTGAGCACAGACCGGGTGCTGGGAGTGGTCCCCGATGAGAGGCAGTGAGAATATGGGAACCTCTGTCCTACAGACCCAAGGACATTCATTTTGCCAACAACTGGCAAGCTTGAACACACGTGACCACAGCCGCAGCTGACAACCTGACTTCAGCCTCAAGAGACTCTGAGTAGACAGCCCAGCGAACCTGCACCCAGACTACCGACCCAAGGAAACTGTCCGGTAACACATCCGTGCCCTGTGGGCGGTAATTTGTTATGCAGTCATAAAAAACTAATACAGCAGTTTAAAGATAATATACTCCCTTCTGTTTGTATCTCTTCAAAAAAAGTAATTAGAGAATGAATTTTAGCACCAGTATTTTCATCAAAGGGTAGAAAAACCTAGAAGCCAACTAAGCATCAGTAGCATTTATTAAACAATTAGAAGTGAGCTTGACACCATTCTCTGGGTGTGGCCACACAAAAATTGCTGAATGCTCTTACAATTCTGGCCTCAGTGATCACATGAATTGCTACAGTACCTCGATCCTCCAGTGGGTTGCCAGCAAGGTTAATTGTGTGGAGTCCTGAGTTGGGATTATGCGCTAGGGCACTGGCCAGTTTTTGGGCAAAATCTCTGCAAGTAAACAAAACAGTAAGATTAAATAACACAAAATGCAATACTGCTCAAATAAAAGTTTGACAGCTAGAAGAGCTAGAGTGAAATCTATAAAAAGAAAACCTTTCTTTACAATATTAATCTACTTACCATACATTCGTTAACACCCTATTTAGCCTATATACACGAGTATATATCCTCATTAGAGAATCTGTAAAGCCACAGCCAAAACGTGGTTCATTTTCATTAGCCAAAACCTCATTCAAAAGCAGAAAGAAAATATATAATTGCCCCTTTAAAATAGTATTACTTAGTCCCTCCATAACTTAAAAAAAGTCCTGAATTGAACCTGCTTCTCATGGAAACGGCAATCGGCTGTTCACCCTATCTCACTTCATGCAATACTCACAGATGCAAAACTGATGGCCCTAATTATTGAGTTTAAAGGCTACGATTGCTACCATTATGTTTTAATAAAAATTCAAAATCACTATTTTAGGTATGTTGTACTTAAAATAACACACTAAGTGCTATGATTATGAAGCCGTCAACCCCCCTCACTTAGGAGCAGTAAAGTCTTTGTTCTGGCAGATTCGAACTCCACGTGAAGCTTGGGCACTGCCTACCGAGCCATTCCCAACTACTGAACAAGGTTAAGTATGGATTTGGAAAGAGAGAGAAACAGATAAAACAGATCCAAGCAAAATGGGAAATATGTTATTATCAGGACTACCATGAATGATATTCCTAAGAGCTAACACAGAGCATCTATAATATGAAAGCTACTTTTCTAAGGATTTTACATATATTAATTTACTTCTCCTCGCAGCCATCATTCTTTTTTTTTTTTTTTTTTAAAGATTTTATTTATTTATTTGAGACAGAGAGAATGAGAGACAGAGAGCATGAGAGGGAGGAGGGTCAGAGGGAGAAGCAGACTCCCTGCCGAGCAGGGAGCCCGATGTGGGACTCGATCCCGGGACTCCAGGATCATGACCTGAGCCGAAGGCAGTCGCTTAACCAACTGAGCCACCCAGGCGCCCCGCAGCCATCATTCTATAAGGTAGGTACTATTGTGTTCTCCATCTTAAAGATAAAGAGAGTGAGGCTCAGAAGTGCAGCAATTCGCCCAAGGCCATGAGGCATCTGGCTCAGGACCCACTGTCCTAACCACCACTCCGGGCTCCCTTGAAAACATCCAGTGACCAGACCACAGAGGTTGTTATAAAATCCTTGATCTTTGTGATGATGGGGAGCACAGGGATCCTTTATTTATTTATTTTTTCAAAGAGAAAACATTATACTTTATATGTGAGTGGCTCAATCTTTTTTTAAAAAAAAACCTATATATTAATTTTAGAGGAAATGGCAGGAAGCTTTTAAGCCACATATTCGTACATTCAGGACAATACTCACGTTCTGAGCCCGGCGTTTTCCAACACCAATTCCTCCAGCCGACTGGACCTACTCACCACTCTCAAGATCTGTTCACAGACATCGGTGGACTGTAAGAGAAGACACTGTGTGACCACGCCCTAAGTCTCAAGGCAACCTCACTCTGTTGTCACAAATCCATGCAGATGCAAAGTTTTAATTAAATAAACCACATTTTCATGCAGTCATTCATTCAACAAAACCTGACCAGACCTCTACCACTATGCACGGTTCACAATGAAGGTCCTGGGGATACAACGACAAGCAAGGACAGAAAGTCCCTGCCTTTAAGAGTATACCATCCAGCAGGTCACTGAGACAAGAAAACAGACAATAAAAGGCCATTTCAGTCGTGCTGTCGGCACTCAGAGGCATATCCCAATCTTGGGAAAACCAAAAGGAATTCCCAAAGAATGTGACCTCCAGCGTAAGAACAAAAGACTTAGTGTTGGTAACGATGTTAGGTTCCTGGTGACAATCCCTTTGCTGAGCTCTTGTCTTGCGCTAGGCCCCAAGCTAAGCCCTTTGTGTGTATTTTATCATAAAACTGCTAGGTATTATTATTATTCCCTTTTTATAGATAAGAAAGTTAAGGTTCAAAGATGTCATGTACTTTAAAAGGGTGGCTGAATAAGCACTTGGTAAACGTTAACTATTATGACGTTCCTTAGGGGCGCCTGGGTGGCTCAGTCGTTAAGCGTCTGCCTTCAGCTCAGGTCATGATCCCAGGGTCCTGGGATCGAGCTCCACATCCCCACATCGGGCTCCCTGCTCAGTGGGGAGCCTGCTTCTCCCTCTCCCTCTGCCCCCTGCTTGTGCTCTCTCACTCTGATAAATAAATACATACATAAAAAACTATTACGATGTTCCTGCTAGTATTCTCTAAAATAAAGGGGGAAACAACCCAATAAGAATTCAGTAAGTGCTCTCTCATGTTAATAAACATTATGTTTTTTAAAATTAAGTAGTTGTAAAGTTGTATCTGTCAAAATATTTTAAGTGCTTAGGATATAATATTATATGAAAATGCAAAATTAAAATGAAGTGTTTAATAAAGATCACAATTGAAATGGCTGATGTATGTAGTGCAAGTCTTGAGGGTGCTAGGAAAAATGAAGAGTTGTACCCTGGCGGTGGAAGTGTACAAATTTCTTTTTAATTTTACATATTAATGTTTTTTAATTTATGTTTCTGCCTTATCCCAAAACTAATTTAAGGTGGCTCCTGATTTTAAAATCACTTCTACATGAAAAAGTGATTTTAAAATCTAATCACAACTTAGGGTCTATTTAAATCCTTTATGATATAGAAAGAAGGAAGGGAGGGAGGGAGGGAAGAAGAGAGAGAGAGAGAGAGAGAGAGAGAGAGAGAAAGAAAGAAAGAAAGAAAGGGAAAGAGAGAGAGAAAGGAAAGGAAAGAAAGAAAAATGCAGGAAGGAGGGAAGGAAGGGAGGGAGGGAGGGAGGGAAGGAGAAAATTGTGTGTACCCATGGCATACTATAATCAAAGCAGTTTCTTTTCCTAAAATACCACAAAAAAATTACAATTCTTTGATTTATGAGATCACATATATTCAACTGGATTAGCCATCATTGCAACAGTCTGAAATGTAACAAAAATTTGCTAGTGAATATCCTTTAGAAAACCAAACTTGGAAACACACAAGTCCCACAGCATCTAAGGCACTTGTGATTCTTATGTGCTGTCCCATTTCATTCAGTCTACAATGTAGCTTTCACATAGTCCCAGAGTTTCTGATGTGTCCCACAGACTGATGAAGGAAGAGGAAAATTAATTCCAATTGACCCAATGCCTGCAACTCACATTACGATGATGGTGGTGATTTTCAAAATGGTGACCCCCTTATCAGTGTAATTCTTGTCTTATAATATACAACCAGGGGTATTGATCTTACTCTCTGCTGGCATGACAAAAAGTCACTGCTTAGACAATGTTTTTACAGGGATTATCCTAATTTCCAAAAACAATCCATAGTATATCCTTATCTTTCCAGAGCTACCTTACAGAGTATCCAGAAAAACAATTTCCCAAAGCAGGACTTTCATTTACCTATGGGGTATAATTACTGTAATAAAAATTTATTACAGAAAATGTACAAAAAGTATGTCCACCCTTTTGTTTAAAATGTTTGTAGGGGGAGAGGTATAACACGTCATTCATGTCTACGTTAATTTTGCTACTTTTTATTAAGTGCCCAAGTACATGAAAAGAATTGTTTTCTACACTGAAGAATATTATAGTGATGAAATTTGTAAAGAGATACACACACCCCCAAACCTAGATGGCAAGTAACATATGACCATTAGAGTAGTGCTCCGATAAACTGAGTATCAGAAAAGGTTCCGAGGCTGCATCTTGCCATCCCCATCAAAGGGGCAAGTATCAGTTCTTTTTAACGTTGGGTGAAAAACACGAAAAACTGCTATTCTTTTTGAAGACTGAAGAGTGATATCCCAAAGACTATTCTTCATTTTAAAATACCAAATATTAAAAATATACACATAGGTATTTTTGTGCTTAAATCCTAGTTACTAGGAAAGCAGTAAGGGCAGCCCTCAAATCCTGTCACTACGCTTCCTTTCATCCCAGGACATCCAAGGAAGCATCTGAGCACCTACATGCTTTGTGTTCCAGAACTGAATGATGAGGTGCATAATTTCTTGCCTAAACACCTAAGGCAACTGCGGAGATCATGCCGTGAGAAACAATGATAGAAGGGCAGCCCCCATGGCCCGGACACATTCCTGTAATCGTGAGTTGGCACAATTTCCAAAAGTGGGATATGCAGCCCCTCCGCAGAGCAGTCCTGTGCCCCCTTTTGAAAGTCACGAACTTATAGCCAGGTAAACTGACTTGGTAGAGAAGCGTTGTTTTCCCTGGTCCCACAGTCACTGAGCTAATCTACTTCTCATCCCTCGAATGGCTCCCCTCTCCCGCCTGTCATCTCTGCAGGCTCAGTCCTGCAAACGGCAGCAATTGGGAGGCTTCTATTGCCGGGTCTCCCTCCCATCATGGCGTCCTGTCCATACCCTGGGAGTTCACCTGGCTCCCCTCCATGCCTAGGTCCATCCTCACTGAGTGCAGATCCTCCCCCTGTGTAGCTGATACAGTTTCCATAACTCGCATCCCCACACCTGCTCATGTCTCAGCCTCTTTGCTAGTCTGTGATGATATAAGAGGAATAGTTAGCAGGAAATGCCTACAAGATATCCAGGACTGTGTTAGCATTTCTATACGCATGATTCCCTCATCTCAATAACCTGCAGATTAGCTATACTGCTATGTCTATTCATTCATTCAACAAACTAATCTGACACCTATTTATTAAACCAATTTTTATGGAATAGCTATCATGAGCCAATATACTCTGCTAAGCACTGGACAGAGATGAATAAGACATGAACTCCAATTAACTCTCAACAAGAGGAAGTTGAGGCCCTGGGATGTCAAGTAACTTCCCTAAGGTCCCACAGCCTTGCCATAGGAGCCAGAATCTGAGACCCAGGTTTCCGTTTCCAAGCCCACACTCTTTCCTATACCACACTGGCTCTTAGTGGGCCCCAGATGAGCTCAGTCCATGCCCATACTAATACCTTAAGCCGCTCACACCCCAGGCAAATTCAGAGAACGAGCAGCCTGTCCACTAGCAAATCTCAACCCTCCATTTTCTACAGATCCATTGTCTCCATCAAAATCCTACCTCTTCACTATGAAAATCGTTATGCCTCCAGTTTCCATGACCTCTGAAAGTTGGAGGCTTGAATGCAGAGTCGCCAATAAAACAACCTATAGATTATTTCCTGTCCTAAAATGAAGTAGCAGAAAGCTAACGTATGGATAAGCGTCTGCCCATACGGCTGCTCTTAACTTGCAAAAAAATCCCCAACAGAGCATCTCACTTCCACTAGTAAAAGAGACCAAAAATTTGGCTCCCCCATACCTTATGAAAACTAACACCTCACTTTTTATTTCATTTTGCTGACATATAAATCTGCCCAAAAACTCCTCTAGAAAATGAATGTTAACTATCATCACTCCAGCAGACCAACTCTACCTGATAACGTTTTCCCAAATTCTTAGGAAGGGAAGCTTTGTGGAGATGGAATGCAGGATAGAAACATTAAGTTTGCTATTTGCAGCTGTGCAAACGTAACTTTAATAGTTTTCGCCACCAGCATGAGTATGTACTGAAGGCTCTGCTAAATGTGTCTCTCTGTTCATTATCTAAAATTGTCTGAAGCAGCTGAAAACACGAGGAAGTACTTCCCTGGAGCATCTCACATTCCCAACTTGGTAAAATGGTATGCAGATCATTTACAGGAAAATACATCTCCTCAAGAAAAAAGCATGTACACAGCTTGCCAGATTAGTAGAAAAACAAATGTTTTTTGATAATTATCAGGCTTTTGAAACTCAGCAGAAGTAAGCAACATTTGCAACATCTTCACTTACTTACCAGTTTCAGATCCTTGGAAGATAGCTTTGTGAACCACTGATTGTACTCCAGAGCAGCAATGATGGGGATTAGGTCCCTAGAGGCAGAAATAACAACATCCATTGAAAGCCCTCTTACTAGAGCCTTATTGGCGATTTATTCTCAACCCACGACATCCAAGTTCACTTGTTAGCTCCTTTTATTTACAAACACAACACCCCACTAAAACTACTTCAACCACGAGACAATAATTCTCTGGGACAGACCTTCAGTATGATGGAAGCAGAATTCCGAAAAGCTGAATTTAAACTACCTCTAGGGCCCCTAACGTCTATATCCCTGGTAGCAGCATTTGTTCAGGGAACCTCCTTGCTTTAGGAAAAACCATACTTCTCCTTCTATGTTGACAAGTCTGATTTCTTTAACCATCAAGAATGTCATATACAGGAATTGCGTGGATTTCTTTTTAATAAAAAAGTACAGGACTCTAAATGTATTTTCTCTTCCTTATGATTTCCTCAATAACGTTTTCTTTCCTCTAAGCTTACTTTATTGTGAGAACAGAGTATATAATACATAGACATAACATGCAAAGTGTGTGTTACGTGTTTATGTTATCGGTAAAGCTTCTGGTCAACGTGAGGCTATGAGTACTTAACATTTTTCGGGAGTCAAAGGCTATACTTGGATTTTTGACTGTGAGGGGAGATCATTGCCCTGGCCCCCATCCTCCCACTGTTAAGAGTCAACTGTGTTCTCTAGTTGAGGAGTTTATATTGCAAGCAAGGACACTGTCTAGCCTTGCAGATAAGTGACCCTGAATGGATCCCCGATGCTTAGCAAGCATCCTACAACCCTCTGGTACTTTCTTGTAGTTCCTTGTACTGATCACACACATGAGCTAGCCCAGGTGTGTTTTTGCCTTATGCTTCACACACACTCTTCAGCCATGCAGGGCGGCTACGTGCATCAGAGACCTGTCTGCACTCTATTTATCCAGCCTGACCTGCTACGACATGCCCCTCACTCATGCTCAGGCCAAAAAGCAGACGGTTTACTATGCATCAAACATACCAGACAACGTCACAGTCAGAAGTATCTTTTACTGCTATGTTCGGCTTTGAGAATCCAAGCATCCTGCGATGTGTACATCACACATCCTCTCCTCTAAGAGTCCCCTGGGTCACCCCAGCCAGCACCCTGTTTGCACCTCTATTTAGCATTAATTCTACTCTGCCTTGGATAATAGTTGGTATTCAACATCTGTCTTCCCTGCCCCTTCCCAGGTTGTAAGTTCTTTGAAAACCAACTCTATTTCGGTTGTCTGGCTTCAGTGAGACCATATCAGTCTCACCCGCATGGCAGGACACACAGCAAATACTCAAATTTTTACTGAAATAGAAAAGAAAGGCAGAGGTGGAAAGAGACGTGAAATTCACATTATTTCATAGCTTCTGGGTCCCAGGCCCCATGGCGGGCAAGCTACACAGACCACCTCGTTCAACTACATGTATAGCTTCATCAGACATGCTTTAAAAAGCAGAAAGGAGGGGCGCCTGGGTGGCTCAATCGTTTAAGCATCTGCCTTCGGCTCGGGTCATGATCCCGGGGTCCTGGGTTCGAGTCCTGCGTCGCGTTCCTTGCTGAGCAGTTGAGTCAGCTTCTCCCTCTCCCTCTGCTTCTCCCCCTGCTTGTGCTCTCTCTCTCTCTCACAAATAAATAAATAAAATCTTAAATAAAGAAAGAAATGGGAGAAAGGAGTCCCACAGGTAGGGGAGAAAAACAATGCAAAGGAATTACTAGTCTCAGTCACCTCGTTCCACAGGCCCCCTGCCCTACCGAACAGCCTCTTTATTAATTTTGCTTAAGTTTTAGATTTCAGATTAGGACCACAAACAGCAACTCTTGCCACGGTGGTTTGACGCTCTTCACTCCCTTTATCGCTCCCCCTCCCTGCCCCCGACCACATGCAAGAGTGAACACCTGTCGCTCTCCCTGGGATCTGGTGACAGTTTGTTGCTTCTCTGGGGGCAAATGCCGGCTTCTCACATGCTTAGTCCAAGAGTGTTCCCCTGTACTTCTCCATTCAGGAACTAGGGCAAAGCATTCTCAGCTTCTCTCCTTCTGTCAATTTAAATGTCAAGCAGCTACTACACTTCAGAACCTCTTTATTATGTGTTCTAGCCTGTCACCTGATTTGGAGTACAGCTGGCTTTTGTCATAATGAAGTCGTTTGCAGGAAGTGAAGAGCACATCATTAACAGAACCAGGCTTTGCACTGACACGGGGGTGGGGCAGCATCGTCTCTACATACGAATTACAAACACCCTGAAAAGGCAGAGCAAACTCCACAGCTAGAGGTAGAGAATCTAGGAAAAGAAATGGTCAACAGAGCAAGGAATGGCTTAGTCAAGAGTTTTTAGATCTGACGCCAAAAGCATGATCCATAAAGGGAAAAATGGATAAACAGGACTTCACCTAAATCAAACATCTTTGCTCTGCCAAAGATCTGTTAAAAGAAGGGAAAGACAAGTCCCATGCTGAGGTAAATGCTGGCTCTTGGAGGTCAGTAATAAGAAACAACCCAATTTTTAAAAACAGGCAAAAGATCTAAACAAGATAGTTCATCAGGTAAGATATATCAATGGCAAAGAAATATATAAAAAGATATTTGAGGGGCGCCTGGGTGGCTCAGTCGGTTAAGTGCCTGCCTTCGGCTCAGGTCATGATCCCAGGGTCCTGGGATCGAGCCCCAAATCAGGCTCCCTGCTCAGTGGGGAGTCTGCTTCTCCCTCTCCCTCTGTGTGCTCACTCTCTCTCTCAAATAAATAAATAAGTCTTTAAAAAAAAATAGATCTTTAAAAAAAAAAAGGGATGTTTGAAATTATTAGCCATTAAAGAAATGCAACTTAAAGCCAAAAGGAGATGCCACTACAAACTTACTGAACTGCTAAAATTAAAAAAAAAACAAAAACAAAAAAACAAAACTAACAAGGGCTGGCAAGGATGCCGAGCAACCGAAACCCTCATACGTTGCTGAGGGGAATGCAAATAGCACAGTCGAGGTGGAAAACAGTCCGACAGTGCTGACGTTTAACATACACTTACCATAAGACCCAGCAGTCTCAATCCTACGTACTCAACCAAGAGAAATAAAAACTTGTCCTTACACAAAAACTTACATATCATTGTTTATAACGGCTGTATTCCATATCATCAGACACTGGAGACAACACGGATGTCTTCCTCTGATGCTGTGGGACTTCCAGGGCGAGGACAGAAAAGGCAATAATATGGCTTCTGCTCAGCTCCCTCTCTTGACACGCTCGCCCGGGAATCCAGCTGCCTCGCCCTGAGAAGGTCCGGGCCACATGGGAAGGCCACGTGGAAGTGTCCCGGCAGACAGCATCAGCCACCAGACGTGTGAATGAAGAAGCCTTCAGACGGCTCCAGGGCCAGCCCCCGTCTGACCATAACGGCCCGGAAGAGCGCAAGCAAAATCCGCCTAGCAGAGCCCCTTCGAGCCCAGAACCGCGACAGGTAATTGAAAGTGACCGCTCATGCTGTAGGGCATTCAGTCTGGAGTGGTTTGCACACAGCAGTAAACAAGCATAACACTTAGTGTCCAGAAACCAGCCTTGAAAGCTACACTACCAGGAACAGGACTGTAGACAGGGTGACCATAAAAAGCTTTGAAGCAGAGAAATGTTTCAGGAGGTTAGCAATTTCAGCAAAGTAGGTAGGACGTATCAGAGGAAGGTGACAGTTTCCATTATGCAGGCAAGATGTATCCAAGGTAACGGCAGAAGCCCGAGGCAGAAAGGTGGCTTCTGGAGCGAGGCTAGAACAGGAACCAAGGCAAAATAAATAATTTTTCCTAAACTCATTAAAGAGTTACTGAAATATGCATGCTTTTATGATGAAACCATAAAGAAACACAAGGACTGTTAAAATAGTTATTACAACCAGGTAGGGGAGGGGCGCAGGGGGAACCGCAAAGGAAAACGGATTCACGCAGGTCTTCTCAGGAGAGGCAGTAGCCTATCTCTTGACCTAAGTGGTGGACAGAGTGGTTGACTTTATCACTATTTGCATTCTGGCACACTACTACACACTTTTCTCTCCACAAACAACACTAAGAACAGCCTTAGCAGCATTGCTCAAAAGGGTCATGAAGCTAACCCAAATATCCCATCACCTGCAGAACAGATAAATGGCGGAATGTTCACACATTAGAATACAAAACAGAAACCAAAGTACATAAGCTACAGCTGCACATACGAGCAGGTCAAACCTCGGTTCTCAGGTCTGAAACCTCTCACACCCTGGCTGGATTGTGCGGAGAATGGGGAGCTTTCAGTCTGAGAAGCAAGCATCCAGAAAGCACTTCAGAAAACCCTTAAGAGAAAAGCCAAGGTCTGAACGGAGGGGCATTCGGGATTCCTCGAATCTGTTCCCGTTGGACTGTCCAAGCCACCAGGACAGCCACGACACAGAGGCCAAGGTTCCGGGAGACTCCGTCTAAATATAACAAACCATCACCAATCATGATCAAAATCGGTGCATCTCACCCCAACAGAAAAAAACACAAGACCGCAGGTCAATAATTTGATTCCTGAGAGTTCATTTTCCCGGATGGCTTTCTTAGAACACAGTGATAAGTGAGCAAATCAGCAAACCTAGGATAAATTGCCAATCTGGCATTCACGGGGGCCCCCCCAACAGCTCTGCCAATATCACCTCGCTGCAAAGAGCTCCCTGCATCCCCTGGTGGGGTCTGCGCCAGTCAGAACCAACCCCTTCTCCTGTTCTCACTAAGCCCCGCAGGCTTTATGTTACATAATGCAGAAAGGTTTCCAAACACCAATGCTTGTCGTCTTGACCGATTTTCGCAGGGTAAAGGCTTTTTACCATCAGTCCATGACACTGACTGTATATTCCCCTGGGTTTAGCTTTGATCTCCTAAGAGACTCTTAATTGCCACTTGACTTGATCTGAAGAGTTAAGTCGTCCTTGAAGAGCTACAGTTCAGGGAATCCTCTCCTGAGTCCTGGCAACATGGCAACACAGTATTCTCTTGCCATTTCCATAGCATACTTCTACCATTTCCTTAAAATGGGAGCAAAAACGTTTAAGACTCCAAACCCTAAGAAGATCCAATGTTAATGTCCTTCAGAGCCACAGGGCAGAATCTTTTCTTACACTGGGTGGGAAGAGATGACACACTTAATACTCCCTAACCTTTTTCCTGATATAAATGTACTATACATAGAGTTGCTCCTTGTGGTTATGGTTGTTAATCCAGCCACAGGTTGGGATTTGTAATACAAGCTGAGATCCTTATTTCTCATCTCAGTTGGCAACGCTGAGTGATCCAAACCTTCCCTTAAAACTCAAAAGAACCAAGTTTTTCACTTACACCTTTCCAGAGGAAAATGTCATCATAAAGCTAACAAGATAAGAGCAGCATCACAGAAAAGATCACAAACTAGCCTCTGGAAATGCAAAATTTCCTGTCATGTAGGCATTTTGTATCTCTAACTCTTTTCCTTTTAATTAAGAAAACTGGCCACTTGATATAGGTATTCATTTTAAAAGGAGGCAAGTCTTTTAGGATATAAAAGTAGCAAGCAGGGGCACCTGGGGGGTTCAGTTGGTTAAGCATCTGATTCTTGATTTCGGCTCAGGTCATGATCTCCGGGGTCCTGGGACTGAGCCCCATGTCGGGCTCCACGCTCAGCAGGGAGTCTGCTTGAGATCCTCTCTCTCCCTCCCCTCCCCCTGCTCACTCTCTCTCGCTAAAATAAATAAAATCTTTTTTTTTAAGTAGCCAGCATTTATTTAAACTTTTTTTTTTTAATGTACCAACACAAAATGTTTTAGATATATTAATCCACAGAGTCTTCACAATAACTCCAAGAGGGAGGCATTATGACGCACATTGTTTTACAGATGGAAACCCCGAGGACATAGAGAAGTTTGAGAGCTGCCTGATCACACAGTGCTAGTCTGGGCAGAGCCAGGTCTCAAACCCAAGCAGTGGGACTCACCAACCCGCTGTCCTAACCTGTGCTACGACCTCACTGAGTCTCCTGTCTTCCGTGTCCCCCAGAATCTTCAACCTCCTCTCCAGGGAATCCAGGGCGGGGCAGCCATCAGATTTTAGATCAAAGACTCCAAACCTTTTCCATCACATTCAACCACTCACTTCGTTTGTATTTGGAAAGTCAATACTAAGACATATCCTGGGGTGATTTCTCAAAAACTGACAGTGCTCTTGCTGTTTGGGACATCAGACATAAGCTGCTAATTTGGGGGGGCTATTTTAAAAACGTTAACTTGCAAAAACAAAGAGATTGGCAAGTGACTGAGGGTCTAAGTCACTTGGGAAATTTTTGCTACTCTAGATTCTAGATATCCTGTTGAATTAGCAGTTGTCAAGCCTCATCCTTCTGATCTGTAGGACTTCTTAAGAATTTAATTTTTTCAGTTATTATTTTGGGGCCAAATTTCCCTCCTTACTCACTTGTCCCTGCCTGCCTCCTCCTCTCTGAAACTGCAAAAACGCTGGGATCTTTAGAGACAGTGTGAAATACTCCAAAAGGGTGGTAAAGAATAAAAATAACTGACAGATTTGAAGGATGTCTGGCAAGCCCCATAATCCACAATGTGGGAAAAGCACACAGGTAAAGTGCAATAATCCAGTGAACGGCATGGTAATTACTTGTAGTATATCTGCACACCACAGGAGTAAAGATTTCCCCCTAATAAACCTCACAAGCATTCAGAGGCTCAAAGGTGTTTCCTGCAAGAATGTGGTCTTGCCACTGTGCACGCTTCCTGCATGCGCACGACGGAATGTGGGCTCTCGTGGAAAGGGTCGTAAGACCCCGAACCACAGCAGTATCTTCCAGACATATTCATTTGAGAGCTTTTCTGGGGATAACTTAGACCTTTCTCCTTCATATCCAGTTTGAAAATGGAAGTTGGAGGGCTTTAAGGACTTTCAAATGTCATGGATTAGCTATTCCTTCCTGTTACTCTAACTTATATAGAGGCATGTCTCATCTGTTATTAAATGATTAGTTGGACCACTCGCCAACTCTGCAAGGTACGTGAGAACCTGAAATACTTCACCGATGAGGACATGACCAGAATCCTAAACAGACGATCTCTAAATTTTTTGATCATTCACTCTCAACTGAAAAATATTTTGAGCACAAACCTCCCCCAAATCTGTGTTTATCTGTAAATTACACATATGTGCCATTATCCCAATGTATTATCTTCAGTATAAAACATATACAGACACACAAATAAAATGAAATAAACAAAACAAGTTCTACTAGGGGCGCCTGGGTGGCGCAGTCGGTTGAGCGTCTGCCTTCGGCTCAGGTCACGATCCCGGGGTCCTGGGATCGAGCCCCGCATCGGGCTCCCTGCTCAGCGGGGAATCTGCTTCTCTCTCTCCCTCTCCCTCTGCCCCTCCCCCTGCTCATCCTCTCTGTCTCTCTCTCTCTCAAATAAATGAATAAAATCTTAAAAAACAAAAAAAGAAAGAAAAACAAGTTCTATTATTTTCTTCATGTTCCCCAAAATATCATCAACTTGTACATCAGAGTCCATCGCTATTCACACCTGACTCCACACTCCAAACAGCACTTCTTCCTTTCGAAATGAGAGTGGGAATAAAGAGACAGGAGTCTAGATGAGGAAAGAATTACAACAATGCCCTCGGGACAACCTTGACAAACATTAACCCACACTCAAAACTTTTCCTCAAAGTGTCAGGCTCAAGAATGTCACTTTGATGAGTAAGAAATATGAAAACACGAAAACATGAATCTGAAGGGAATGAGCTGCTGGCTGGGCTCTCAGGAGTCAAGTTTAAATTCACTGATGCGAGTCGTTGAGTCTTTAGAGGATTGATGAGATTAGCTCCTCTTAAAAGTCTCCTGGGAACAAGAAGAATGGATGTATTTAAAGCTCTGGAGTCTCTCTGCCTCGGCACCACCACCTCTACACCCTCGTCATTCTCCGCCACTCCGAATTACAGTCTAATTACACTTCTAACATGTCGGCTCACGGGCCTTTGAGAGATGCCATAAGAAATGTACAACAAAGCCTTTTTCAAGTTATGCCTCTTTTTGACCCACCAGTGATATCTAAACCAGAATAAATTTCGAGAATATACTTAAATAAAATTTTGGAAGCTATAAATAACAAGTGAGTGGGCATTTTCCCAAGTACTTCCCGATTGCTATTCTTCTCCAGGAAGTAACTGGATGGATCTAGCATGCACACCGTCATCCTCATCCCTGAATGCTTATTCAGCAACAACAGGGTATCTGATCCTACACTCAGTTGTGATACAGGCTTTTAGTTAGTCATTGATCACAGCATTCAAGTTGCTTATAAATTTCCCTTGAAGCTCCTAGGCGGGCCCCTAAAGACTTCAGTGAGGTGGCTGAAGATACAGGAACAGGGATCGAGCCCACATCAGGCTCCCTGCTCAGCAGGGAGTCTGCTTCTCCCTCTCCCTCTGCCCCACCCCATCACTCATGCTCACTCTCCCTGTTCTGTCAAATAAATAAATAAAATCTTTAAATAAAATAAAATCTTAAAAAAAAATCCCCTCAACCTCCCAGGATAATGATCTGCTCCCCTAGAGCAGCTGTTTCCCTTGAAAATCCTTTATTCTGAGCCACTGTTTGACCCAAGAGCATCACATCAGACAGCAGGAACGAGACAGACACAGCCCAACCCTCGGGCAACTTCCATTCCAGGATCACTAATGGCTTTAGGGACTCTTAAGAAGGGATGTTTCTAACTATGATGACGAAATACAAGAAAGAATGGAATGAAAAGATAGAGCTTTGAATGACAGCCAATCGGGAATTACGTTCACACAGACAAACATGGAGCCACTGTGGGAAAACCCATCAAAGCATATGAGAAGCACGGCCCCTATTTGCTGACAAACGCCAGCTCAACGCATGGCACCTGCCAATCTGTCCAATTCCTCTGTTCTCTTCTCCGTAATTCACACCCAAATGAGAGAGTCACCAACATTCTTGTAAGACCTCTCAAACTCAGAGACTGACCCATATCACACACTCAGATTGTACCACTACGAATCCTACCAAACTACGGCCAGTGAGTGCAGATTTCCTTCACAGATAAGCATGCTCCCACTTCTAATAAACACAGATGTTCACCCAATATACTTGGTTGTAACTTGATTGGCAAAATACTATTAATACAGGCCATCGAATAAGACTGAGAGTAACCTCTTTATATAGAAACTGGTGCTAATTTTAATAGTAAGAATCATGGGGACAAATTACATCCTCAAGAAAAAGGGGATAAACTTTGAAGACTGGGAGAAAGACAGAGTTCTGAAAAAAGTCAAAGTATTTAGGGGCACCTGGGTGGCTCAGTCGTTAAGTGTCTCCCTTCGGCTCCGGTCGTGATCCCAGGGTCCTGGCATCGAGCCCCGCATGGGGCTCCCTGCTCGGCGGGAAGCCTGCTTCTCCCTCCCCCACTCCCTCTGCTTATGTTCCCTCTCTTGCTTTGTCCCTCTCTGTCAAATAAATAATAAAATCTTAAAAAAAAAAAAAAAGTCAAATTATTTAGGCACTAGTAGGAAAGAGGACATCTAGAGCAGTGATGCCCGCTGTTAAGCCCACTGCAAAAAAAAAAAATTTTTTTTTTGAAAAAAAAAATTTTTTTGAGAACTCCCTAATTTTACATAATTATTATATGCTAAATACTACAATAGTAATAGCATTATATATTATAAAACAAAGATAGAAATTTTAAAATGAAGCTCATCATTTTTCTATTTTTTGGTAGCTCATCTTGCATTTTTCTTTGGGTATCTACATCCCACGTGAGAGGCTACTGATGCAGAACAGGCATGAGCAAACCAGAGCCCACAGCGCATACTTTTCTAAGTTTTATTGGAACACAGTCACACTCATTCGATCACGTACTGTCTGGAGCTGCTTTCGATCTACACCAGCAGCAGCGCATAATTGCAACAGTGACTCTCTGACCCATAAAGCCCTAAAATATTTACTATCTGGCCCTTTACAGAAAAAGTATTCCACGTTATCATCTAAAGTCTAATGAAGAACATCCGTCTAGCCCTTTAACAGGTAAGAAAAGTAGATGATTATGAATGCAGTGTTTCCTGACAAACTGAAAATTCTCCAGCTAAGGAATTAGGAAAGATCTGTAGGAAAATTCTAAGTTTTGACAAGGTTTCTCACTTGCGGATAGGATTCTACATATTTCTACATTTTTCAGGTAACCGTATTTATTAGTAGCTTCCCTGGATACGGTTTCCCTCTGGTGACAGATTAATCACCAAATTAAGCACAGTGGGTAAGCTGGAAAATTCAGCACTGCCACTATGCAGAACCTACGAATGGTGTAAAAATCATTAAGGGGGTAACAGAAACCTGGAGAAACACCTCTAGCTGCCTTACACAATGTCTTCACTAGCTGCCTTACACAATGTCT